>NC_092156.1:42087413-42406475 GCF_045791955.1 Oncorhynchus clarkii lewisi | reverse complement strand
CCTGCCATTAAATGCAGCTGTGAGGGAGGTCAGCATCGACTCTGCCCAGGCTCGTGGCTTCCTGTCTCAGTCACGCCCCAAACGGAACGTCGATCACAAGTGGCACCGCGGCACGCCTGACTTCCAGTCCTACTACAAATTCTACAACAGCATCGGCCATATTGAAGGAGTGAGTAAAGGGAGCAAATCATGAGACACTCCCTAGCAGATTTTTCATCACTTTAATGAATGTTAAACAGAATTTAATACAGGTTATTTTCACCTGCCCATTCCTCAACCCACCTGATCACTTATTTTCTATTTCCCTCCCTCTCTCATTCTCAAACCCTGTGTGGATCTCTCTCTATATTCCTCCCAGCTGTATGAGATTGACAGGATCAGGATGCTGTATCAGCAGATGCGTCACCTGGAGCAGGTCTATGGGCCAGACGCCTCCAGCTACCAGAATGCCCTGGGTGTGATAACCCCACCACCCACCACCATAGCTCCTACTACCACCACGCTGCCTGATACCACTCAGCCCACTCCTACTACCCAAGCACCACTTTCTTTTACTAAGACTGACGTCCTGTATCTGTGTAACCCCAAAGACCCCCTCTGTAAAGCTCACATCGTCTACCTGCCTGCAGGGGCCATCCCAGTCCTCTGTGACCCACGCTACAACCCTGCCTGCAAACCCCAAACTGGTAAGGTGGTCATTGCTGCTGTACCTATGGAGCCAGCTCCTGCAGCACCTCTGGAGCCAGCTCCTGCAGCACCTCTGGAGCCAGCTGTTGAAGCACCACCTCCACGATCTCCTAAGAAGTCTCTCCAACCTCCTCGTCCTCCTCCCATCGTCATTAAAGGGATGGAGTATGACTGTGACCCTTACTGGGACCCTGACTGCCTCATCGATCACCCACCTCGCCCTGTCAAGGCGACTGAGCCACTACCACCACCCCATACACTCCCCGTTGTTGTGGAGAAGGAGGTGAAGGAAGACGTTGCTCTTGAGGAGACCAAAACACCTTTTGACCTGCGTGATTTTCGGCATGACATATTTGACCCTTACCGCTATTCTGACCAAGCCCCTGACCCGCAGTAGATGAATAAAACAACATAAAATTGACATACAGTAGTGTTAGTTTACAGTAAACAAATACAGGTAGAACAAAACCATAACTTTTTTATTAATGCAATTTCCCTCCAAGTATGACACTTTTTCACTTCATCAGAGAATATGGTTTCAGTTTTAGAGACAAGCCTGACAAAATATTGTATTCAACGTGTGTATGTGAGCCTGTTATTTTCCTTAACATTAGGACATTTGTCTGGGTGTGGACTCTACGAGGTGTTGAAAGCGTTCCACAGACACAGTTGTGTCATGTTGGCTGGATGTCCTTTTGATACACACGGGAAACTGTTGAGCGTGAAAAACCCAGCAGCGTTGCAGTTCTTGAAACACTCAAACCGGTGTTCCTGGCTCCGACTACCATACCCCGTTCAAAAGCACTCAAATCATTTGTCTTCTCCATTCACCCTCTGAATGGAACACATACACAATCCATGTCTCAATTATCTCAAGGCTTAAAAATGATTATTTAACCTGTCTCCTCCCCTTCATCTACACTGATTTGAAGTGGATTTAACAAGTGACATCAATAAAGGATCATAGCTTTCACCTGAATTCATGTGGTCAGTTTGTCATGAAAAGAGCAGGTGTTCCTGATTTGTACACAGTGTATACAGTGCATTTGGAAAGTATTCAGACCCCTTCACTTTTTCCACATTTTGTTAAAATGGTTTTAGTCATTTTTTTCCCCCATCAATCTACACACAATACCTCATAATGACAAAGCAAAAACAGGTTTTTATTCACAACAAATGTATAAAAAATATACAACTAAAATTTGACATTTACATAAGTATTCAGACCCTTTACTCAGTACTTTGTTGATGCACCCCTTGCAGCGATTACAGCCTTGAGTCTTCTTGGGTATGACGCTACACCTGTATTTGAGGAGTTTTTCCCCATTCTCTGCAGATCCTCTCAAGCTCTGTCAGGTTGGATGGGGAGCGCTGCTGTACAGCTATTTTCAGGTCTCTCCCGAGATGTTAGATCGGGTTCAAGTCCGGGCTCTGGTTGGGCCACTCAAGGACATGAGACTTGTCCCGAAGGCACTCCTGCATTGTCTTGGCTGTGTGCTTAGGGTCGTTGTCCTGTTGGAAGGTGAACCTTCGCCCCAGTCTGAGCGCTCTGACGCAGGTTTTCATCAAGGATCTCTCTGTACTTTGCTCCATTCATCTTTCCCTCGATCCTGACTAGTCTCCCAGTCCCTGCCGCTGAAAAACATCCCCACAGCATTTTGCTGCCACCATCATGCTTCTCCGGAGGGATGGTATTAGCCAGGTGATGAGCGGTGCCTGCTTTCCTCCAGACTTGACGCTTGGCATTCAGGCCAAAGAGTTCAATCTTGGTTTTATCAGACCAGAGAATCTTGTTTCTCATGGTCTGAGACTCGTATCAAGTTGTAGAAACGTCTCAAGGATGATCAATTGAAACAGGATACATCTGAGCTCAATTTCGAGTCTCATAGCAAAGGGTCTGAATACTTATGTAAATAAGCTATTTGTTTTTTATTTTGAATACATTTGTTAACATTTCTTTAAAAAAAACAGTTTTTGCTTTGTCATTGTGGGGTATTGTGTGTGTAGTGTGATGATTTAAAAAATAAATACGTTACAGCCTTATTCTAAAATGTAATAACGTGACGTGGAATAAATTAAGGGGTCTGAATACTTTCTGAATTCACTGTATATAGTCATATTGATTGTGGTCAAAGGGCGCTCTCCAGTGGTGAGAAACAGAAAATGAATCCAGTTCTCTGGACAGTGTTAGGAAAATAGACTGGAATATTTAGTAAATGTGTAGTGATCGCATTTTCTAAAGTGTAACACACTATGCTAGAGTATTATGAGTGGGAAATTGGCAGGATGAATTTGTGTGTGAGTATGTATAATGTTATTAAGTAGCTACCTGTGCATAGTTTATATTTAGTTATTAGTATTGTTTTTACTTTTCACCTCTGAGCAGTCTATGGCGCTGGATTTAGGCTACAGTCTCTGGAGGCGTGTTTTCGAATTCCGCCGCTGCCATATGAGTTTTAATAGCATTTCTCGCGGTGATCCTAGGGTCATGGGTTCACTTAATCAAGCGCTGTAGTATCATGTAAATATGTCGCCTGACGACTCCAATTAGTCGGCCGGTCTATATTCGCTACATACATCCAATCTAAAACTGCAATCAATGAAATTGTTAGGAGAAATAACGTAGCAGGTTAGGAAAAAGGGTTAGCGAAAAAGCACACCTAACCACTTCTAACCAGCATTGGGCAACCTGTCATCAGCATCTGGCTCTGAGGAGCATTTCTCGAAGACGAGGCCTATTGTATGCTGTCTCCGTTGTCATTCAGTTAAAGATGCACTATGCAGTAAACCCTAATTTCAGTTTGTGCGACAAAACAAGAAGAAGAAATATAGATTGTTAAACTGCAAAGCACCTAGTACTTACTCTACCTGACACTTGCATTTCTGAATTGAATTGGTGACTGTTACTTCATACACCCTTTATAACTCAATCAAGTGGATAAAGGTAAAAGGCACCGCTGAGATTCGAACTCAGGATCTCCTGTTTACTAGACAGGCGCTTTAACCATCTAAGCCACGGCACCGCCTGAAAATCTGTGAGCGGAGTGTTTCTTTGTACGTTGTACGAAACTGAATCCGACTGCTATTTTAATGGTGACTAAATGATTTAGCCTGTAAATTAGTCAAATATAGAACATTTAACTCATGGATACAGCCTGGTTGTATGTTTGTGATTAGGCCTACATTAAATTACATTTCACTATACAGCTCCGAATCCAAATATTATTTTCAAACATATCAAACACATTTTCTTAAATACTCGAGTAGAATTCTAGGTACGTAAGCGTAGACCACGCAAACGAGCCCCCAATCGTCTATCGCCGTGGAGTAGTGTTTGTAACAGAATGACATGTTTTAATCACTTAATAAATCATAAACCAAATTGTTATCATTGAAAACACACTCACTATTTGGCTGGTCTACAGTTACTTGTTACTTCTCATGAGGGAGAGAAATGATACAGTCAGGTCCGCAATGATTGGAACCCTTTTAGTAGTAGTAAACGCGTTTAGCGGGGAAATAAACTCCTATTACAAATCTTCCATCAATGACAAAATCTCTCCTAACGACGAGGATGGGATTCGAACCCACGCGTGCAGAGCACAATGGATTAGCAGTCCATCGCCTTAACCACTCGGCCACCTCGTCGCATGTATGAAAGCTGTTCCAGTACCATATTATGGAAAATACATCATACACAGAAATCATTCTGAGTATCACATTTGAGTTGTCAACTATATTTCCCAATTGCCATTAGAGGTCAAATCTCCTGGTAGTTGTTGTGAATTTGTTAGATTACTTGTTAGATATTTCTGCACTGTCGGAACGAGAAGCACAAGCATTTCGCTACACTCGCATTAACATCTGCTAACCATGTGTTTGTGACCAATAACATTGTATTTGATTCATACAGTATCACAATTGGAAGCAGTATTTTGAAGGGAGTGGGCGGAAGGCTTGTTCAACATACATTTGAAGATGGCAGCATGCGCACAGAACTATAGGTTTACTTTCACAATAGTTATTAGATCGTCAGCTAATCAGAACGGGATCATCGGAGTGTTGTAGTTCTCCGAAGATCAGGTGAGAATAATCATTTCTCATCAAATTCCATTCATCATGTTCTGATACTTCATTACTGAAGTAACAGGTAAGGATGTACCTCACTGACGATACTTTAATCCAATGGCAGCAATGGTCAAGAATGCGAGGCAACTAATTTTAGATCATGGTTAAAATATTACATTTTTGCCGATGCTGATACATTTCAAACTATAATTCCATGTCAGTCCTACACAAATGTGTATTTTGTATCCCTATCGTTACATTTACGTACATGTCATGGAAAGTCGGTATCTTTTACTTATTTGAGAATGCTTTGCGGCAAATATTAGCATAACCTCAGACCAACAGCCTTCCCATTGGTGCATACTCTGGTTGGCTTATTTGCTTTTAAAGTGGCACGTTTGTACTATCATCTTAATGACAACAACCTATTTCTACAAGCAAACGTTTTGTGGTGAACTTTGTCCAAATGTTCTGTGTTATTTCGCTGAATAAATACAAAAGAGAACGGTCGGAAATAAAATATCGTGACTGCTACTCCATTACTTACACCGCACTCGTGACAGCAAAGGTTTTCCGCTTTAGCAGCGAGTGGTTGCTGCTCCACGCGGCAGGTAAGTAAAACGACATCACCACACCAAATCATTTACAAGACTGTGTTGCTCCAAAGAACATTGCACTTGCTTATTATTGAGACCGTGACAGAAAGAAACACTCAGAAAACCATTTCAGCAGCAGGACTGTCGTACGTAGGCTAACCCATGCAGACCCAGTTGATTTCAATATGAATTTACCATCTCCCATCTGGCCCTAGCCTATTATCACTTTCTATCCAATGTAATTGAACACCATGCCAGTTTGAAGTATATGACGCACCATCACTGTTTCATTTTTTATCTAGCCAGAGTTAAGTCATTGCAAAACTATTTTCAACAGAATTGATCTCTGATGAGTTAACCCTCATACTACCGACTGGGGTCATTTTGACTACATTACCTTAGTTGGCTGCTTTGAGCAAAACTTTAATATAATAAAAATCTATTCTAAGAGCATATTGTTTGTGAATGATCTTTATTCAGAGTTCACTTGAATTTCAACAATGTCAGGTACAGGCAGGGATGACTGGGGCCTTCAGCAAGTAAGACACAAGGTAAGATTCACAGGTATAAATTCCCACTGTGCCCATGACAAAGTTAACTACATTACTTTAGTTGGCTGCTTTGAGCAAACTTGTATGTAATATAACATATTCTGGGAGCCTAGTGTATGTGTATGATCTATGTGGAATATTGTTGGACCATTGGTTTCCCTGAAAACAGGTATTGACAGGAGGAGCAATACTTTACAGACGACACCCTATCCAGCGACTGTGATCTGAGAACCCTTTTTGGCAGCAACGCTTGGCCCTAACCACTGCTCCATAATTGCTGTCCGTCAACCTCCCTCTCCTCATGATGTGCCAGTTGGGGTTGGTGCGCTGGCCAACTGTTTCCTGTCGTATAGCCTCTTGCTGCTCCATCAACAGTGCCATGCCAGCCAGGATGCCTGCATGCCCCAGGTGCCCTTGTTTTCTTTTTAACAATGTCTAGTACAGAAAGGGATGACAGGGAGGGTAGCGGTTGTTCTGGCTCAGTTTCAAGGAGAGATGCCATTCCACTGAACCTGCCCCGTAGACGGTTCCTCAGCCGGGTCCTCCACTGACGTCACCTGGTTGGGCACGGCTGGCTTCCTCCACCCGCATTACACATCCGTACGGCCGATATTGTGAACCGCCAAAATAGGCTGCATGGCTACACTTAAGGGCTCTATGGTGGCATTTGCATGTAGTAAAGGGAATCAAATCAAATGTTATTTCTCACATGCGCCGAATACAACAGGTGTAGACCTTTCCGTGATATGCTTACTTAAAAGCCCTTAACCAACCATGCAGATCAATAAATAGTTCAGAAAATACTTGCTAAATCAACAAAAGTAAAAAAATTAATAAAAAGTAGCACAATAAAATAACAATAACGAGGCTATATACAGTCGGTCATTTGTACATGTAGGTAGGGGTAAAGGGACTATGCATAGATAATAAACAGCGAGTAGCAGCAGTGTAAAAACAAAGGGGGGTGTCAATGTAAATAGTCTGGGTGGGCATTTGATTGGTTATTCAGCAGTATTATGGCTTGGGGGAAGAAGCTGTAAAGGAGAATCTTGGACCTAGATTCGGCGCTCCGGTACTGCTTGCCGTGTGGTAGCTGAGAGAACAGTCAATGACTTGGGTGACTGGAATCTTTGACCGTTTTTTGGGCCTTCCTCTGACACCACCTAGTATATACGTTACCAGTCAAAAGTTTGGACACACCTACTCATTCCAGAGGTTTTCTTTATTTTTACTATGTTCTACGTTGTGCGGCTGCTTGGCCATGGGAACCAATTTCATGAAGCTCCCGACAAACAGTTATTGTGCTGACGTTGCTTCCAGATGCAGTTTGGAACTCTGAAGTGAGTGTTGCAACCGAGAACGGACTATTTTTACACGCTACGCGTTTCGGCACTCGTCTGTCCCATTTTGTGAGCTTTTGTGGCCTACCACTTCGCGGCTGAGCCGTTGTTGCTGCTAGACGTTTCCACTTCACAAAAACAGCACTTACAGTTGACAGGGGCAGCTCTAACAGGGCAGATATTTGACGAAGTGTCTTGTTGGAAAGGTGGCATCCTATGACGGTGCCACATTGAAGTCACTGAGCTCTTCAATACGGGCCGTTCTACTGCCAATGTTAGTCAATGGAGATTCCATCTCTGTGTGCTAGATTTTATACATCTATCAGCAAAGGGGGTTGCTGATATAGCTGAATCCACTTATTTGAAGGGGAGTCCACATACTTTTATATATATAGTGTACATATAGTGTGTACAAATAGTCCACACACACACTATATATATAAATATATAGGGTTTTTGTGTGTACAAGTTTGAACATACCTACTCATTCCAGGGTATTTCTTTATTTTTACTATTTTCTACATTGTAGAATAATAATGAAGATATCAAAACTATGAAATAACACATGGAATCATGTAGTAACCAAAAAAGTGTTAAACAAATCAAAATATATTTTATATTTGAGATTCTTCAACATAGGCACCCTTTGCCTTGATGACAGCTTTGCACACTCTTGGCATTCTCTCAACCAGCTTCACCTGGAATGCTTTTCCAACAGTCTTGAAGGAGTTCCCACATATGCTTAGCACTTGTTGGCTGCTTTTCCTTCACTCTGCGGTCCAACTCATCTCAAACCATCTCAATTGGGTTGAGGTCAGGTGATTGTGGAGGCCAGGTCATCTGATGCACTTACGTTCGGATGCAGAGCAGTTGCCATACCAGGCGATCATGCAACCGGTCAGGATGCTCTCGATGGTGCCGCTGTAGAACTTTTTGAGGATCTGGGGATTCATGACAAATCTTTTTCGTCTCCAGAGAGGGAAAATGCGTTGTTGTGCCCTCTTCACAACTTTCTTGGTATGTTTGGACCATGACAGATGGTTGGTGATGTGGAGATAAAGGAACTTGAACTCTCGACTCACTCCACTACAGCCCTGTCGATGTGAATGGTGGCGTGTTCGGCCCTCCTTTTCCTGAAGTCCACAATCATTTATTTTGTCTTGCTCACATTGAGGGAGAGGTTGTTGTCCTGGCACCGCACTGCCAGGTCTCTGATCTCCTCCCTACTAGGTGTCTCATTGTTGTCGGTGATCAGGCCTACCACCATTGTGTCGTCAGCAAACTTAATGATGGTGTTGGAGTCGTGCATGGCCACGCAGTCGTGGGTGAACAGGGAGTACAGGATGGGACTAAGCACGCTCCCCTGAGAGGCCCATGTGTTGAGGATCAACGTGGCAGATGTGTTGTTGCCTACCCTTACCACCTGGGGTAGCCAGGTCCTTACCTCAGTGATGAGCTTTGTGGGCACTAGGGTGTTGAACGCTGAGCTGTAGTCAATGAGCAGCATTCTCACATAGGGATATGTTCCAGGTAGCCTCTGAGAATAACATTGACGAGTATACTGATATGGTGCCTGAGTTTATCAGGAAGTGTATAGGAGATGTTATACCCACTGTGACTATTAAAACCTACCCTAACCAGAAACCGTGGATAGGTGGCAGCATTTGAGCAACACTGAAAGCGCGAATCATCGCATTTAACCATGGCAAGATGACTGGGAATATGGCAAAATACAAACAGTGTAGTTATTCTTTCCGTAAGGCATTCAAACAGGCAAACCGTCAGTATAGAGACAAAGTGGAGTTGCAATTTAACGGCTCAGACACGAGACGTATGTGGCAGGGTCTACAGACAATCACAAACTACAAAAGGAAAACCAGCCATGTCGCGGACACCGACGTCTTGCTTCCAGACAAGCTCGCTTTGAGGATAACACAGTGCTACCGACGCGGCCCGCTACCAATGACTGTGGGCTTTTAAGACATTTAAGTGTGTTAACCCTCGCAAGGCTTC
The DNA here is from genome assembly GCF_045791955.1 of Oncorhynchus clarkii lewisi. Lineage (NCBI taxonomy): Eukaryota > Metazoa > Chordata > Actinopteri > Salmoniformes > Salmonidae > Oncorhynchus > Oncorhynchus clarkii. The sequence continues at coordinate 42,397,220 of NC_092156.1, read as the reverse complement.
CGGCCCAGATGGCATCCCTAGCCGTGTCCTCAGAGCATGCACAGACCAGCTGGCTGGTGTGTTTATGGACATATTCAATCTCTCCCTATAGCAGTCTACTGTCCCCACATGATTCAAGATGTCCACCATTGTTCCTGTACCCAAGAAAGCAAAGGTAATGGAACTAAATGACTATTGCCCCGTAGCACTCACTTCTGTCATCATGAAGTGCTTTGAGAGACCCACTTCAATTTGCTTACCGCCCCACTAGATCCACAGACGATGCAATCGCCATCACACTGCACACTGCCCTATCCCATCTGGACAAGAGGATTACCTATGTAAAAACGCTGTTCATTGACTGTAGCTCAGCATTCAACACCATAGTACCCTCCAAGCTCATCATTAAGCTTGAGGCCCTGGGTCTGAACCACGCCCTGTGCAAGTGGGTCCTGGACTTCCTGACGTGCTGCACCCAGGTGGTAAAGGTAGGAAACAACACCTCAACTTCGCTAATCCTCAGCCCTGGGGCCTCACAAAGACTTCAGGAAACAGCAAAGGGAGCACCCCCCTATGCACATCGTCGTGACAGCAGTGGAGAAGGTAGAAAGCTTTAAGTTCCTCGACATACACATCACTGACAATCTGAAATGGTCCACCCACACAGACAGTGTGGTGAAGAAGGCGCAACAGCACCTCTTCAACCTCAAGAGGCTGATGAAATTTCTCTTGGCACCATGTTGTAACAACTTTGGAAGACCCATTTGTGACCAAGCTTTAACTTCCTGACTGATGTCTTGAGATTATGCTATTTTTGTTTCATCAGACAAGAGGACATTTCTCCAAAAAGTACAATCTTTGTCCCCATGTGCAGTTGCAAACCGTAGTCCGGCTTTTTTATGGCGGTTTTGGAGCAGTGTCTTCTTCCTTGATGAGCGTCCTTTCAGGTTATGTCGGTATAGGACTTGTTTTACTGTGGATATAGATACTTTTGTACCTGTTTCCTCCAGCATCTTCACAATGTCCTTTGCTGTTGTTCTGGGATTGATTTGCAACTTTTCGCACAAATGTACGTTCATCTCTAGGAGACAGAACAGGTTTCCTTCCTGAGCGGTATGACGGCTGCGTGGTCCCATGGTGTTTATACTTGCGTACTATTATTTGTACAGATGAACGTGGTACCTTCAGGCGTTTGGAAATTGCTCCCAATGATGAACTGAGGTCTTGGCTGATTTCTTTTGATTTTTCCATGATGTCAAGCAAAGAGGCACTGAGTTTGAAGGTAGGCCTTGAAATACATCCACAGGTACACCTCCAACTGACTCGAATTACGTCAATTATCCTATCAGAAGCTTCTAAAGCCATGACATAATTTTCTGGAATTTTCCAAGCTGTTTAAAGGCACAGTCAACTTAGTGTATGTAAACTTCTGACCCACTGGAATTGTGATATAATAAGTGAAATAATCTGTCTGTAAACAGTTGTTGGAAAAATTACTTGTGTCATGCACAAATTAGATGTCTTAACCGACTTGCCAAAACTATAGTTTGTTAACAAGAAATTTGTGGAGTGGTTGAAAAACAAGTTTTAATGACTTCAACCTAAGTGTATGTAAACTTCCGACTTCAACTGTATGTACTGTATTATATTATACTGTATCTTAGTCTACGCCACTCTGACACTGCTCATCCATATATTTATATATTCTTAATTACATTCCTTTACTTAGATTTGTTTGTATTGTGTGTATTGTTGTGAAATTGTTAGATATTACTTGTTAGATATTACTGCATGGTTGGAGCTAGAAACACAAGCATTTCGCTGCACCCACAATAACATCTGCTAAACATGTGCATGTGACCAATAAAATTGGAGATTTGATTTGCCTAACCTGGGGTCTCTAATGTAAACTGGATCTCATTCCTCCATTGGGAAAGCCTATAAGACTGTCCCACTTTAGCTACTCAACGATGTCCTAATTTAGCTAGCTATGGTTGGTAAAGTGGGACAAAAAAAAATATTTACTAAATTGAAACATAATATTGCCAACTTTTTTATGTGTTTTGATGCACCAGTATAGTATGCATATTCACATCAGAATTTGTCAATCTTAATTATTTATGACAGTTTTCTAGCCTTAATTAACATCAAAACAGAAAAAAGCTATGTCACTGATTTTAAGAAATCCTCTTTTATATGCACTTCAATACCGAAGTGACTTTTTGTAGCAGGTTAGGATAATTTAAGCAGCATGTTAGAAAAATGTATTTAACAGGTAAGAAGACTGAGGTTAAGGTGAGCAAAAGAGTTACGGTTACGGAAAATACTCTCCTAACCTGCTACTAAAATCACTTTGTATGGAAGTACTGTGAAAAGGGTGTGGGTGCGTTCGAGCAGATCACTTTTGTCAAGACCGCCTTTCAAGGCGTGTTGCATTATGGGGATAAAAATTGTCCGACTTGCGCCTACATGTCTACTGCATGAACTTTACAAAAATCATGTGCTCAAAGGTCATGAGGTTTTGATTGCAGTTACTCTTCACCAACAGCTATCGCCTGTATTGTGGGATACTCTATTGTCAACCAATCATTGGGATGCTTTTGTTTGACCCACGCCAATGTGACCAAAGAGATGACTGAAACAGGAACCAATTTTGCAGCGATTCCTTCAGTGGAATGAACCTAATATTTAAGTATCTCTCTTACTAATTAATTGCACAGCGTACACACCAGAGGAAGCTGGCGGGTTGAGCTATAGGAGGGCGTGCTCATTGTAATGGCTGGAATGGTCTAAAATTGGTTTATTAGCCGCGTTCATGTGTTAGTCGGAACTAGGAAACTCTGAAATGTCCGACTGGTTGAATGCAACACGGTACGTGTATAACTACAACCAGTTAGCATGTCGGAAATGTCAAAGTTTCTAGTTCCGACTAGAATGTGAATGCGACATTAGGCCTACCATTCAAACTGCCCCCCATGGTTTTACAATGTGCTTCCTGTTGTGTTTACGCCGAGTTCACGTGCTAGTTGGAACTAGGAAACTCGGGAGATTTCCAATTTGCCAACTGGTTGAACGTGGCACGTGTATAACTACACCCATTTTCTAGTTGAAATTTCAGAGCAAGAAATAAACGCATCAGGATTAAGATGTTCCAGTTTATATGATGTCCCACTCTTTCCGAATTCACTCTGCGTTTTCTTTACCATGATTTTTTCTTGCACAACCAATCAGTAGCATGTTGGGTTGGTAGGCTTCAAATGTTGCCATTTGGAATGTTCATATCCTACCGGTAGATGGTAAATCGAAATGATAGGGATTAACCTGCGAGTTTCAACGTTAGGCTGGAGTTTCACCCCACCCCCTTTCAAGGAACGCCATTTTGTTGACGTTTCATTCACCTCAAACGAGTCTTCCACCATCAACATGACAGCAGGCTACTGTGCCCTTTCAACTAATCGCATACGTTTTCAATGACATAGTTTAATCCCGTTATAATTTATATGGATTTCAAAATTGATCAACCCCTGCTAACGCTTGACAGTACATGGACACACTGCCATGTCACAGTTGTGCAATCCGGGATCCTTGGGACGTCAATACCCCGCCATTAAAGTTGAAATGTAAAACCTAAAGGTTAAGGTTAGGTAAGGGTTGTAGGTAGTGTAAGTGTAGGGGTTAAGGTTAGGGTTCCCCACCCTTTTCAATAGGTCATATCTAGATGGGACACAGTTTTTGTCAAATTGAAGTCAAACGTAGATGTTGTATTTTATTTTAGCTAACCCTAACCCTTTTCCTAAATGTAACCTAATTTTCCTAACCGGTTACGTTAATTCGCCTAGCATGCTGCGCAAATTATCCTAAACCTGCTACGAAAAGACAAAACCCTTTCAACCTGCGGCTCCCTGGATGGCGAATGACGTCATCAAGCCATCTTTGTTCTCCTTACACAAGCGTGTTTATGACTTGTTCATTACAGTAGTGACACAGAGGAGACCAGCGGTAGCTGAGTTATTATACAAATACATTGGCGAGGTGCGGCATAAAATAAGCGCACGAACTGAGAAAAAGGGAACATTTACAACGGGGGAATAAAATCAACTTGGTGGTAAACATTATCACTCCCTCCTATTGAAAACGCCAGAAGAGTGAATCAACTGAGAGGGAGCGAGAGGGAAAAAGAGCGCTGAAGGCAACCCACTCAACAGCCACTTATTAGGCAAATAGATTCCAGTCGGACTTGCGTAGCCTGCATTAATAAACCACCATAAGAAATGTGAGTATCACACTGTTGCCTCTGTGTGACGTTTATTTTCTTTGTGTGCCTGTTGTTATGTCTAGGCCTGTGTGTATTTATTTATCCGTGCTCGGTGGGTAGCAGACTGCAAGCCTATTTGTTGTTCAGAAATGATTTTAGAAAGGACATTAAATGAACCATTGTCTCCAAGGCATATAGGCCTATTGCATTTTAATCGTGCGTCAGGGTTAAAGAACCCTATAATTACAGGATAAATGTGTTGATTTACTGTGGGATGTTTATTTATGAACATTTACTGACAATACACATAGGCTAAATAGCATCCAACATTCGCCTATAGTCTATTCCATAGGCGTCGAATAACGGTTAGGCGACTCTTCGGTGGTTGGCCCCTGTTGTCAGCCACATTTCTTTACGAAATATTCAGTCATGTTGGCTAGTTATGATTAGTTAGTTATATTTATTCAAATGTAAAATATATATGTTCTTATCATTGGAATTGGACACGCACGCCTTTTCTCCAGATTGGACTGGTTTGATTTGAATGGGTTGACGTCCGTGTATTCGCATGTATATCCATTTGAAAATTGAAATTGGAATTGAAAGTAGAAACCTACAAATATCTAATTTGCTTATTTGGACGTATGCATTGGTTTCTGCCACAGATGAATGTATAGGCCTACGGCTAAATATACACGTATCATAGGCTATACAACTTGGACCTAATAACACATTTTCTCCCATTCAACATGTTGAACATCTTCTTAGAGAAGCAACAAATCCATATTATCTTGGATGTAGTAGGGTAGACTATCATTAGCCATAATGTGGGCTTAGCCTACGTGATATTGCTAACCAACTGTGGGGGTGGGGGTAACTGACGCTCATAGCTGTCGATTGTCAAGCAAGGACGGGCAATTAAATGTAGCCTATTTAATTTGATGATTCAAAAGTACACCGGGGATGTGGCCGTTTCCGCTCCTTTCCTTGACAAGCTATACCAGGTTCAGTCGTCTGGGGTTGTTTTTGTTTAGCGACTGCTAAGCTACAGGAGGCAGGTGTTTCACTGTCAGGGAAGATGGCCGTGGCATTCTTTTCTCTGTCGATTCGTGCATACAAACAAGCTGCTGAAACAGACAGCATCTCATTGAGGCCAGGCAACAAATGTTAGCGTTACATCGTCAACATGCTGTTGATAAACAAATCTAGCCATATACATTTTTATCCAATTTCTCACTGTAATTCCCGCGATAAACTGGTGGTGACATTGATGTTAGACGAAATTGAGGACCCTTTCAACAAATATGAAACCCCCCTTGATAAAAAAAATAAATAAAAAAGCTAACTGCATTAGGCACATTTTGGGAACCACGCAAAGCCGTTGCCAGCACTGGACAGCGCTGCCTGTCGCTGTCTTCCCCAACAGTGCTGAAACAGACTTGTAGACTAGAGTCCACTGTTTTTGTGGCTATGGTGTGTATGCGCGCTGTCTCGTGCGTGAGAGACGATTTGTAAATGCTTCACCAAAATGTCTATGGCAATCGGCCATATACAGCCCAATAAAGCAGGGAAGAAAGACGTGATTAATGTTGTCGCCTATTAATAACAAAAGGCCGATCGTCGTGTCTGTATAATAATTCAGAAGAGCATGCGAGCTGTTTTCAAAGGGAATAAGACCATTTTACTGGCCATGGTCTTGACAAGGGGACATTTTTTTTTCACCCTGTTGGTGGAGGACGTTGCGTATGTGAGGTAGACCTTGCCCTGGGTTCCCCCCAGACTGCTGTCGACACTCCATTACTCTTATTTGAAAGCCTACACAATCCATTTCGTCGTGCCCTTTGAATATGTTCCCCGTCACTGTGCACACACACACACAATCCGCCCTCTTCTTTTATCTGAGGCCCCGAGAAAACAATGGTTGTTGTAGCAATGTGGGGGATGATGTACAAAACACACTAGGGGAGTTGCCAATAACGTCCTCGTCCATCGTTCATCTCTCGTTTGCTCGCTGCACAATGACGATGGCCTCTTCCACAGAGAAGGTGAAAGAGTCTGGGTAGGATTTGGCCTCTAAAAATTTAATTGTTGTAATCGACATGAGAAAGAACACGTCCTAAACATCAACATAATGGAGGCTCCCAGTAGACCACATACGAGTTGGGTAGCATAATGATTAATGTGGCAAGGTGACTCAACACATCAAATTAGTGCTTCCAGACAGCGCTTGCTTTGGACTGACAAATGCAAATGAAAACATGAGTGTACAGAGGATTTGTAGCCACATGAAGATTAGCTCTGTGTGTCACGGCCTTAAAGGTGACCTTTATACAGAGTTTTGTCTCACTCTACTGGAGGAAGGGGGTCACTACAGGCAGGAAGCAACCTCAAGATGTAGTTGAGAAACGAGATTGAAAGCGGTTCATGGTCGATGCTGTGTATTATTTACAGCCCACTTATCCTTAAGTTGTGAACCTATGATAGTACTATAATGAAAAGGCTACAGACACTTAAAATTAAAATACCAAGTTAAGCTTGATACTCACTCTCACATACAGTATGTAGCCTAAAGATATTATGAACACTAGTACTTCACTAAAGCCTGAATCCATTTATAGAACGTGAACTATAAATGGGGTTGAAGTTACAGTTACATGACTATTGCTCTACATGGGTGCTGGAAATACTGGAGGGACACAATACACTCCATTACCACAGTAAGACACAAAAGGATGCCTTCTCTTTGATATACATATGTTACTAACACAGTGCTGCTCCATGGTCCACACAGTGAGTTACTAACACAGCACAGCTCCATGGTCCACACAGTGAGTTACTAACACAGTGCAGCTCCATGGTCCACACAGTGAGTTGATAACACAGCGCAGCTCCATGGTCCACACAGTGAGTTACTAACACAGTGCAGCTCCATGGTCCACACAGTGAGTTACTAACACAGCGCAGCTCCATGGTCCACACAGTGAGTTACTAACACAGCACAGCTCCATGGTCCACACAGTGAGTTACTAACACAGCACAGCTCCATGGTCCACACAGTGAGTTACTAACACAGTGCAGCTCCATGGTCCACACAGTGAGTTGATAACACAGCACAGCTCCATGGTCCACACAGTGAGTTACTAACACAGTGCAGCTCCATGGTCCACACAGTGAGTTGATAACACAGCGCAGCTCCATGGTCCACACAGTGAGTTGATAACACAGCGCAGCTCCATGGTCCACACAGTGAGTTACTAACACAGTGCAGCTCCATGGTCCACACAGTGAGTTACTAACACAGTGCAGCTCCATGGTCCACACAGTGAGTTACTAACACAGCGCAGCTCCATGGTCCACACAGTGAGTTACTAACACAGTGCAGCTCCATGGTCCACACAGTGAGTTACTAACACAGTGCAGCTCCATGGTCCACACAGTGAGTTACTAACACAGCACAGCTCCATGGTCCACACAGTGAGTTACTAACACAGCACAGCTCCATGGTCCACACAGTGAGTTGATAACACAGCACAGCTCCATGGTCCACACAGTGAGTTACTAACACAGTGCAGCTCCATGGTCCACACAGTGAGTTACTAACACAGCACAGCTCCATGGTCCACACAGTGAGTTACTAACACAGCGCAGCTCCATGGTCCACACAGTGAGTTACTAACACAGCGCAGCTCCATGGTCCACACAGTAAGTTACTAACACAGCGCAGCTCTATGGTCCACACAGTGAGTTACTAACACAGCTCAGCTCCATGGTCCACACAGTGAGTTACTAACACAGCGCAGCTCCATGGTCCACACAGTGAGTTACTAACACAGCGCAGCTCCATGGTCCAGACAGTGAGTTACTAACACAGCTCAGCTCCATGGTCCACACAGTGAGTTACTAACACAGCACAGCTCCATGGTCCACACAGTGAGTTACTAACACAGCGCAGCTCCATGGTCCACACAGTGAGTTACTAACACAGCGCAGCTCCATGGTCCACACAGTAAGTTACTAACACAGCGCAGCTCTATGGTCCACACAGTGAGTTACTAACACAGCTCAGCTCCATGGTCCACACAGTGAGTTACTAACACAGCGCAGCTCCATGGTCCACACAGTGAGTTACTAACACAGCGCAGCTCCATGGTCCAGACAGTGAGTTACTAACACAGCTCAGCTCCATGGTCCACACAGTGAGTTGATAACACAGCGCAGCTCCATGGTCTTCACAGTGAGTTACTTACACAACTCAGCTCCATGGTCCACACAGTGAGTTACTAACACAGCTCAGCTCAATGGTCCACACAGTGAGTTGATAACACAGCGCAGCTCCATGGTCCACACAGTGAGTTACTAACACAGCTCAGCTCCATGGTCCACACAGTGAGTTACGAACACAGCGCAGCTCCATGGTCCACACAGTGAGTTACTAACACAGCACAGCTCCATGGTCCACACAGTGAGTTACTAACACAGCACAGCTCCATGGTCCACACAGTGAGTTGATAACACAGCACAGCTCCATGGTCCACACAGTGAGTTACTAACACAGTGCAGCTCCATGGTCCACACAGTGAGTTACTAACACAGCACAGCTCCATGGTCCACACAGTGAGTTACTAACACAGTGCAGCTCCATGGTCCACACAGTGAGTTACTAACACAGTGCAGCTCCATGGTCCACACAGTGAGTTACTAACACAGCTCAGCTCCATGGTCCACACAGTGAGTTACTAACACAGTGCAGCTCCATGGTCCACACAGTGAGTTACTAACACAGTGCAGCTCCATGGTCCACACAGTGAGTTACTAACACAGCACAGCTCCATGGTCCACACAGTGAGTTACTAACACAGCACAGCTCCATGGTCCACACAGTGAGTTGATAACACAGCACAGCTCCATGGTCCACACAGTGAGTTACTAACACAGTGCAGCTCCATGGTCCACACAGTGAGTTACTAACACAGCACAGCTCCATGGTCCACACAGTGAGTTACTAACACAGCGCAGCTCCATGGTCCACACAGTGAGTTACTAACACAGCGCAGCTCCATGGTCCACACAGTAAGTTACTAACACAGCGCAGCTCTATGGTCCACACAGTGAGTTACTAACACAGCTCAGCTCCATGGTCCACACAGTGAGTTACTAACACAGCGCAGCTCCATGGTCCACACAGTGAGTTACTAACACAGCGCAGCTCCATGGTCCAGACAGTGAGTTACTAACACAGCTCAGCTCCATGGTCCACACAGTGAGTTACTAACACAGCACAGCTCCATGGTCCACACAGTGAGTTACTAACACAGCGCAGCTCCATGGTCCACACAGTGAGTTACTAACACAGCGCAGCTCCATGGTCCACACAGTAAGTTACTAACACAGCGCAGCTCTATGGTCCACACAGTGAGTTACTAACACAGCTCAGCTCCATGGTCCACACAGTGAGTTACTAACACAGCGCAGCTCCATGGTCCACACAGTGAGTTACTAACACAGCGCAGCTCCATGGTCCAGACAGTGAGTTACTAACACAGCTCAGCTCCATGGTCCACACAGTGAGTTGATAACACAGCGCAGCTCCATGGTCTTCACAGTGAGTTACTTACACAACTCAGCTCCATGGTCCACACAGTGAGTTACTAACACAGCTCAGCTCAATGGTCCACACAGTGAGTTGATAACACAGCGCAGCTCCATGGTCCACACAGTGAGTTACTAACACAGCTCAGCTCCATGGTCCACACAGTGAGTTACGAACACAGCGCAGCTCCATGGTCCACACAGTGAGTTACTAACACAAATTCAGCAGGACTATCAGAGCAATGAGGGCATGCAAAGGAAGGACTACCCAGCATACACCTTTGCATCATAGTGTTTTTGGCTTTGCCAGTAGGCTTTCCAGTGCCTTTACATCTTTTCTACAACTAGGCCTAATTGTAGATTAATCTAGCCTATAGTCAAGGTTTAGAAAAAAGAACAACTGCATTGAGATCATAATGAAAATAAAGATACCACATTCAGATAGATTGGTGAGAAAGAGTGAGTTACTGTACTCAGTTGTAGATGGTCAACATAGATGGTCAGAATAGATTGATAGGACCAGACATGTAGTAATTGCTTCAGGACTTTTGATTGTCGTCCATTAGTTTCCCCTTAGCACAACCCTAACAATGCCCAGCGGAGGGTTGTAGGATAGGATGGTGTCTGTCAGATATGGAATGCAGAATATATGGCTTGTGGTCATCTTGATGTTTACTTGAGGAGGATGCAGTTAGGACAGATAGCTTTATTTTTTATTTTTCTTGTCTTTTAAAACATTTTATTTCTGGCATTATTGAGAGCATTATTTATCAATTTATTCAGCTTTTTATTCAGCTTTCAGATGTAGACGCCTTCTTGGGACATAGAAAGTGATGGTTTGAATTAATTAATTCAGAACAGCTTTGAATGTGCTTTAGTAGTGTGTGTTATGGATACAGTTGGAAAGGGCCGTAAGCAAAGCGGATACACATAATTGTATTTCATGCTTGGTGGATCCTTTTATCCAGGCCCTTTTAATTCAGGATTAGTAAACCATTCAGCCTGTTGTTGAGGCTCATTAAAGAGAGATATTCTGCCTCCTTTTCCAATCATTCAGTCATCATGAAGCTGTTGACTTGATTCAAACCTATAACGTTGAGATTCTACCTCAGTGAGTACTGTGACGGTGGATAATTCCAATCAGCCATGATATGATAGTAACTTGTTTTTACTTCTATGTACCAAAGGGACAGGTTGGCCTATTTAGTAGATGCATGCGTTACTACACGGTCATCCATACGTCGTTGAAGGTGAATAAACTGACGAGTTGTGTTTGATTGACAGGTCTGCCCCAGCTGCCGCCGGCGCCCCCGCAGATGGAGCGGCGCCCCCTCCAAACCTCACCAGCAACCGCCGCCTGCAACAGACACAGGCTCAGGTGGATGAGGTGAGGAACATGCAGACACACTCACCTTGTATTACACACATACTGACCCACAGAAATATCGGAACCTTCTTCACACGTTGTGAATAGTCACAAGCCGACATGGACTGGATGAATGCATGTCCAACACACTTAGGTCAACAGTCAATACATTGTGTAAATATACTGTGGAGATAACACAACTCAGTCTGAGTTGATTGAGGGATTTACCCTGTCCCTGTTTTCGGCCCGTGTGTCTGCCCTCCCCAGGTGGTGGATATCATGCGTGTAAACGTGGATAAGGTTCTGGAGCGTGATCAGAAACTGTCAGAGCTAGATGATCGGGCCGATGCCCTGCAGGCTGGAGCCTCACAGTTCGAGACCAGTGCTGCAAAACTCAAGAACAAGTACTGGTGGAAGAACGCCAAGGTAAGGGCTACATTGAGATAGATAAAGATGTACTTTGGTCCACATTTATTCATGATAATAGTCATTTCCTTTGAGGCTTTCAAGATGAATGTTAAAACATAATGAAATGGATTGTAGCTCATGATTTACCGCATGTCCCATCCCCCCTGTTTTACTACCTCTCCATGTCCAACTTCATTTTGCTGGACCCCAGGAAGAGTAGCTGCTGCCTTGGCAGCAGCCAATGGGGCTCCGTAATACATTAAAACATACAAAACTCTGCTTCCTCTAGATGATGATTATCCTGGGGCTGATATGTGCGATTGTCCTCATCGTCATCATCGGTAAGGGTCACACCCACACTCTCCCTGCCATGGCAGTTTGAATTAAGATATAGTCTGTGCTTCAGTATTAGTCTTTTTTCTCACCATCCCTTTCCCTTTCTCTCTCTCTTTCCCTCTCTCTGTTTTTCTCTCTCTCTAGTCTACTTCAGCACTTAAGATGAGTGGCTCCTACCCCAGTCTGCACACGAGACTGCCCGCTTCCTTGCAACAGAAAACCCTTCAAATCAACAACAAAAAATGTCCACTGGTGATGAATTAATTAAATTGCTCCCCAAATAGTCTCAATATGACCCTGCCCAGAACCCCCTGAACCCTCTCAGCCCCCGCTTCCACCGCCTCACCTCTGGACCCCTGTCAATTTTCGTCCTGTGAGTCTGTGGCCCTGCCTTCTTTGTAAATACTTCCTGCTTTTCTAATCCGTCATTCATACTCAGAACCCAATACTTGTTGTGATTGTTACCGATGACAACGACAGAAAAGAAAATGATGACCCTGGCGATAATTGTTATATACCAGATATGAAATATATATATAGTTCTTTGTAGGAATTTTATTCTGATATAATGTTTTTGTAGGTTGTGTGTGGGTGTGCGTTTTGTATTTTTTAATTTTTGTATTAATTTTACTTATGCTTCAGATTTGAACTACTGCCTATTAATCAGAGTGTGTATATCTTGCACGTTCTCTCTCACTGTCTCTGCCTGTCTCTGGCTTTCTCTGTCTTGCTCTGTCTCCCACAGAGTATAGGTGCATCTTTGCACAGTGGAGTTTGTCTCCTTTAACCGAGGTACTTAATCAATATTCCCATCCTGTTCTCCATCTTTTGCTTCTCTCTCTCTTTTTCTCTTTCTCTCTCCTACACCCTTTAGCCACACTGTCTCTTTAGAATCCTTCCTTCCTTCTCTTTCTTTCTGTCTCTCTCTCCGATCATGTACCTTCTCTTTATTAACTGCCAATAGAATTGGACCAATGTCTGTAGATGTTTTTTATTTGACTTATTTAGTGTCTTATTTCGAGAACATTCCTCCATTGCTGTCTAGTAAAAATGCTGTCAGTGTAGCACATGTATGTGTAAGTATCTTTAAAAAATATATATATGAAGTGATCATAAATATTATCGCCGATATCAATCTAACAAGCCAGAGTTGGAAAAGTAACAATATTGATATATTAAAAAAAACGAGGGCTTGCTAGTTTTTGTTTGGTGGATCAGGATTTGAACCTGTTTCATTTTTTCATTTCAGCAACATAACATTGCATAACGTTGCTGTGACAATACACCAAATCCTACAGAGATGTCATTACTAACAAATAGCTAAAAAGGATACTTACACTAAGGGATCAAAAATGCGGACACAGTAAAGCCTTAGTCTCTGATCAAAACGTATCACATTGATGATTTTTACGGTCAAAATATTCCCATACACTCTTTATTTTGTGTAGAGGGAGAGGCTGACTGAAAAGGGGGAGGCGGTGTGAAATGCACAAAGAGCCTTGTTTTTGATGGCGCTGTCTGGCTGGTCAACAGCATGACCGCTGTCTGGCTGGTCAACAACATGACCGGCCGAGAGAGAACCTCATTCAGCAAAACCTCACCTATTGATGAGCACATACACAGACAACTCAGCCTTATTTGAAAGTGAAGGTAGAAGTATGAAGATGGATGAAGCAACTGGCATGGACATACAGTAGTAGAAAATGATGATCTAGAGAAAGGGACTAACTTGGCCCATGGGGGCCAGCTTCGTTGACGGATTAAGAGTTGCTGTAAACCTTAAGTGAACTTTCCAAGAAACGTCATGAAAAGCAGTCATAGTATACACACAAGCTAGAGGGAGCGTTTGCTAGTGCACTGGTTCTCTCTCTATCTTTCTTACATTTTCTCCCTAGTTACTGTCTTTTTCTTTTTTAAACATAGTAATAGCGTATATTTTATATAGTATATTTGTGTGTTTGTTTGAAGCAGATAGGTAAAGAGGAGACTGAACTCAATCAGGACTTCACTAACTGCTATGAGCAGGGAGCTCCTCTCTACCTCTGTGTGTTGTGTGTGTACGTGCATTTTTGTGGTTCAGCTCTGTAAGTTAAACACTGCCAAGCAACTAGGGAGAAGCTTTTGTTTTCTGCCATTTTCTCTTTGGTGCCCTTACTGATTTGTTCTTAGTGGATTGCTCTTGCATGGTCACCTCTTGTCCCATGCCCCTGTATAGGCCTAACTGTTTCTAGTGCTATCTGTTTCTAGCACATGAGGTTGGTGGCACCTTAATTGGGGAGGACGGGCTCGTGGTAATGCCTGGAGCGGAATGAGTGGAACGGTATTAAGTACATCAAACACATGGTTTGATGCCATACCATTCGCACCGTTCCAGACATTATTATAAGCCGCCCTCCCCTCAGCAGCTTCCACAGGTTTCTAGTGCTATCTATCTGCCAGCTCTGTTAGTCTACTTTATGAGTAGTAGCAGAAAGACTACTGGACCTGTGGATAATACAGTTGTTCCCATAGGTTAGGCCACCTTAACATGACCTCTTGGCCCCACCATTCCCACCTATTTCTCCTCATTGATTCAGGATCCTACACTGGGGATGTATGTGTTGTTGAAGCTCTGCCCGTCCTGGGAATATCCCTAGTTTATCCTGACAGATTTGGCCGCTTAGACATCAGCGGTGAGGGCAAGCTGTTTCCATGACAACTAAATTAGATGAGCAGAGTGGGGAGGTAACAGATCAGCCCACTGACTGTCTTTCAGATTTTCCATATTTGTGCTCAAGGAATATTCCTATGCTACATGTACACTGGCAGAGCCCCCCCAACCACCCATAATATGTTACAAATAACACACACATATATTTCCTTGCTCTCTCTCTCTCTCTCTTTCTCATTCTATTGTTATCTCCCTCTCTTTAACTATCTCTATCAGACACATGTAAAAGGAAATGGCCTTAGCACATTATCTCCCAGCAAAGCCTATCTCCCAGCCCCACCCTTCCTCTTTATTCTACCTAACTAGAGCAAAACTAATTCAGAGGAAAATTACCAAAGACTAGATGTTCTTGCTGCCAACTGCCATCAAAAACAAGTAGAGGGACACAACATATTTTACCCGAGTCACTTTAACAGCAATCCTTACTCCCCTGTTTTTGAAAGCGTACCCTTAACCCAAAAATACCTAAAGTCACATGACCGTTTAACCCTTTCAGATCTTATTCAATAGCTCATGTTGGCAAATAGATGATGACATAATGTGCTATTTGAAGATATGCAAGAGAAACAAAACCTACAAAAAGACGTGCTTTCAGCCCCCTTCCATAAGACTACTTTAATCTGTACCGAGTCTTTAGACACAAGCTCCTATAACTAATAATAGCACAACTCCTCTCCTTGTGTGTGTCGCTGTCGTGCTGACAACAATTTACAGATGAAATAAAATATTAACTTTATCTATAGCTGTTAAACAAAACAAACAAAACATGCATAAAAAAAGTATTTATTGTCTGGTGTTGTAGTGTGGGGGTGTATTTGGGGGAAGGGGGGTCCTATTTCTTCAGGTCGGAGATTAGAACGGTTCATCAAAATCTACTGGGTGAGGTCAAGAAAATCCACGAAAGCTGTATAAAAATTGGAATAGCAAATAATTCGAATTTATTTTGAAGGTGACAAAAAAAAAAAAGAGTGCCGCCTTCGAGTTATTATCATCTCATGACACCACTGGTCGGGGTAGGACTCCTGTGCTGTTCACAAATCCAAGGGTTGTCCTTAAAGTGCTCAGCAAATTTAGATAAAAAAAAAATAGACAAATTGATGTTATGTGAGTGCTCATTTTCTGTTGCTTTTTTTGTTCCGCAAGGATGGGTGTGCGCAACTTTTAATGTCCTGGCACTTTTCTTTGTTGTATTCTGGGTGTATTTTGGGGGGCTAGGATATGATGTGGTGGAGAATATTGTGTTATTGCTAACACTAAGAGGTGTTCAGTGACTTCAACATAGGAGGGAACCTTTTGAGGCACTGATCCTTCACAGGTCGGCTATAAAATCACAATGCTCTCACCAATACACATTACATTTATTTTTATTTTTGGACCAAATGTTTCCTTTGTGTTTTGCATAAAGTTAGTAATAACTTTTGTATGATGTCATTGGCTTAGGTTGTGTGTACATCGGAAGAGGAGGAAAGATTAAATAGAGAACATGTCTTTATGTTAATCGTATCAACCAAGTCAAGAAGAAGGGATGTTACTGGGAAAACAAATGTCCAGAAGGCTTAGAATGGTGTACAATTCAAGACAGATTCCTCTGTTGTCACTATGTTTATATTTTGTTTGAACTTCATTTTGTGGAGGGAATATTATTTTGTTCTTTTGGGACTGGTGTTGGGGAGGTTTACAGTCCACATTACCTCTGTTTGCCTGGTCTTTCAGGAGGGAATAGACTGGGGGATCATGGGTAATGTGTTTGGTTCAGTCTGTTTTATTTGATTTATTGATTTATTTATTGTGTTTTTGTTTTGAATGGGATTGGATATTAAAAACAAGGTGGATTACAATGTACCACAGGATACCAATTGAAAACCAGAAGTACATAAAAAACAATTGTAGTGTAAATCGATCAATGTCTTGTTATATTGATGAACATCATGGAAATATATATATATATTGGAAAAACAATAATTCTGATGACCTGTGTTTATTGTTCCCAGTGTGTGTGTGTGTGTGCGTGTTTAAAAACAATGATGACATTAAATAAAATCTATGCTAAAATGGGTCCAAATATAATTGAACTGTGTTGCAAACCAAAATATTTTGTTTGACTACATATATCATCAAGACAGGATGGTATATCTCACTTGAATTTAAGCTGGAAATAGATGAAGCACACACCAAAAACGTGAAATATCTACAGTGTAAGTTGTCCTCACCAACTCTTATTTTGCAGATAGCCAGGTATCTCATAGCCTACGTGGAATGTATGAATCACACACAATCGCTCACCTATTTAGGGCCTAATCACCCTGGAGAGAAGATGTGGAACATACAATTATATTTAGGCTAGATAGATAGGGTTACTATGGAAGATTGACCATCCACGTTAGTCAAGATGACATTTATTGAGTGTTCAGATCACCAACAATGTGAATCCAGTCCGAAAAGAATTGGTGCATGAACCAAAAGGCCAAGGCAGAAGAAAGCAGTGTGGTCAGTACACTCAGACAAAGTTGGATGTAATTGGACTGGGCAGCACATTCATAGAATTATTATAACACAGATGTATACACTTTTGCCATAGGAAATATAGGTTTTAATCAACATTTCATTGGCTTGCCATGAGTGTTGAGGTATATATCCCCTCACAATGTCTAGAGAGTTTACTTCATGAATTTCTGAATGCATGTCACCCCATGTGTTACTCCATATGGTCAGCCCCCGTAGTCGAGCTACACAACACATGTTGATGATGTTACTGCTCAGGAGAGGTTAGATGATAGGACAATTTCATGTCCCAAAGGGAATCTGAACAATATAAAGAATGAAGGTATCATAAGGATCTAGGAACAATTACAATCAAAAAACAATTCTAGGGAATGGAACTGACTGACAATGTAAGCCTATTTGATTGAATTATAGTTTTAGGGTAGAATTATGGCTGTAGGGTAGAATTTTGGAGAGGAAGGTGTTGATATTTGTGGCTAGTCATACTGCTGCAGTAGCATTTGTGCACTTATTTAGTGTAATTTAGGGTTGTAGTACGTAGGCCTATCTGGATATGTCTGGAATTAAGTCAGACATCCATATTCAGACATATCCAGTTAAATAAAGGTTACATTTAAAAATATATATATTTTATCCATGCCTCAAAATGATACAAAGAAAAGTCGTAAACATGCCTGTTTCTTTCTTAGGGAAAACACGCGAGGAAACAATAAAGAAATTACATTAATTCAGAACATTGGCAGTGGCACGTTGCCAATAAATGTTGTTTCTGACGTTCTTAACCGAGAGCACCGCTGGGGCAACGTGATAGAGAAGCATAGAAGAGCCCCGTGCAGTCAGGACACCGCCCTACTCAACCAATGAATGCATTCGCTGGGCGTGGTATATTTGGCTCGAGCAGAGTCGGAGTCAGTTGAGGACCAATCAATGCCACACATGGGAGCAGACAAGGGGCGTCATCACGTGTGCTTTTGCGTGTTCCCTCCCAGTACTGCGAATACAATGTGCGGTTTTGTTCAGTGTGTGTGTTACTTGTCTTGCAGTCTGTTAACATTGGAGCAGGTCGCTGAAGATGTCATTTCGGGTTTCTGCAATTAAAATAATAATAATTGTAAACCTACTGAATACACTGTGGAATAAGTTTCAATAGTGTTTGCCTCGGAACGTATTTTATCTTCATGGAATAAGGTGAGAATGTCAACTCTGATCAAGAACTAACTATGGTTTCGTTAACGTTAGCTAGCTATTTTGGTTGTAGTAGCTTACAGTTATCTATTTATTTTAATAGGCAAGTTAGTTAAGAATATATTGTTATATACAATGACGCCCTACCCCGGACAAACCCTAAAGACGCTGGGCCAATTGGGACTCCCAGTCACGGCCGGTTGTGATAAACTGGAATCGAACCAGGGTCTGAGATGCAGTGCCTTAGACTGCTGCGCCACGCGGGAGCCCCAGAATCTAGCTAACGTTACATGTTTATGTTTTTTTAATGATCAGTATTGACATTAGCAAGTGAAGCATTGTTGTGGCATGGCAAGAGTGTAAAACAAGGATTTTTGTGTGTGTGTGTGTGTGTGTGTGAGAATCTAGTTAGCTAGATACAGTTTAATATGTATTGGTAAATTCGTGTTTCGTACAAGCGAGACTCATCTTTTACCAGGTTTGTGTCAGGTAGAATAAATCCACGAGCTCATTCGGGACCTAGCTAGCTATGTGCCCTAGTCTAGTAGAGGCACGTTGCCTTCACTGTCGTCAACAATAAATCCCACAGCGGTGTCATCCTGTTAGTTACAGTAACCCTCAAGACATGCTAGATAGGGAAATGGACTACAGAGTCACTTTCTCTAGCATTTGGTTACCTGTTATTGTCAGTTTACGGTTCTTGACAGGGATTTTATTTTTATGGTCGATGACCTATATATGGAGATCAAGTTCTTTGAGCCTGTCCATACTTGGATACACATGACTTTAGGCGACTTGAAATCAAGCAATTTAGTTATGTGAGTTAACTATTGCCTTTACAGTGATGTGTTTTTTTGGTAATGTTGTAGTGAAGTTAGATGTACTAGTGTTTACACAGATGTCTGACTCATGATCTCACGTGACTCACCACTCATGATTGTGAATGATTTCTTCTAGCAGGTATCCTGCCAAATCATCTAGTGCACTGAGTGTGGACACATGAGGAAGAGCAAACGGACAAAGAAAGGCTCAGCCCTCTTCTCTTCAATTGGCCTGTCAGGTTCATAAGCTTTGACCTGACAAAAAAACTCAAGATCAATGAGATACAGTCCATACTTTGTCCATATCTTCTCTCTCATTTTTGCTTTTCCAAGCCATGACTCAATCTAAGTTTAGTAGCCCCACTTAGTGGCAGGGTATCACAGCTCTGTTTTGACAGATACTTTTTGTCATACAGCAATAGTCAATCACTCATACTGCTTATTATGAGTGATGAGAATGCAAACACCACTTCTGGAAATGACACTAGTGGAGTAAGTTTAGCAGAAGATGCGGTGGCAGGACAAGAGGCAGGCTCCCAGTCCGCTGAGTCTGGACTGAGTCAGACTGGCAGCTCCAATGGAAATGGACAGAGGACTCGGTCTGGGGGCAAGTCCTCAAACTCTGATGACACCGATGCCCACTTGAGCGGGAACGACTCAGCCGAGAGAGAAGTGGAAGGTCACATGGGGCATGAGGCATCAACCTGCAGCAGCTCCCATAATGGGAAGGACTCTGTCATGGAGACAACCGAGAGCAAAAGGTAAAAAGTTTAACAGAATACATACGCCAAACACCACAACCATGTACAGATGGTAGCCGGTAGACACCGCTTATACTATTGTAATGAATGCTCAGCAGTGATAGTAACATCATGTTATTTTGGCCGGTCAGCTCCAACTCCCACAGCACTTCCCTTCCCAACAGCTCTATGGTCTACAGCCTGCTGAGTGGCAGCTCAGAGCAGGACCACCCATCCACCAGCGGCTGCAGCAGTGGCCAGCCGTCCCGGCTGCAGACCCAGAGAGAGTTGCTCAAGGCCCTGAAGGAGCTGAAGATCCGCATGCCTGCAGACCACCGGACAAAAGGCCGCTCCAGCACTCTGGCCTCCCTGCAGTACGCTCTCAACTGTGTCAAACAAGTCAGAGGTAAGATACTGCCTTTTGAGCCATGCCTTTTGCTACATGTATACTGCGAGGCTTTAGCATGAAATAGCATGACTACTCTCTAACTATAATAGCTATTTATACTGTCTGAATGTGTGTGTGTGTGTTTTTAGCGAATCAGGAGTATTACCACCAGTGGAGTGTGGAGGAGAGCCACGGTTGCAGTCTGGACCTCTCAGCCTTCACCACAGAGGAACTGGACAACATCACCTCTGAATACACACTCCAGAACACGGTAGGAACTAGAGAACAATCTTTGTCTACTAGAACCAGACTAACAGGTCTTAAACCCAACCGAACATTGTTCTGACCTGTTTCTTCTCCTGTACAGGACACATTCTCTGTTGGAGTGTCCTTCCTCTCTGGGAAGGTGGTGTACATCTCTCCCCAGGCCTCTCCCATGCTGCGCACTAAACCTGAGCGACTACAGGGAGCGCTCTTCTCTGAGCTGCTGGCCCCCCAGGACGTCAGCACTTTCTACAGCAGCACGGCTCCCTGCCGCCTGCCCCCCTGGGCCTCCTGTACTGGCTCCAGTAAGTTTCCACACCTCTAATTCAGCTCTGAATTCACATGGAAATGGATCATCACATTTGTGTATGTGATGTAAATATTGTTGTGGTGCTAATATCTCCCCTCTCTCTATCTCCCTCAGTGACCTCCCCTGTGGACTGCACCCAGGAGAAATCCATGTTCTGCCGCATCAGTGGTGGGAGGGACAGCGAGGGGGAGGTGCGGTACTACCCCTTCCGTATGACCCCCTACCAGCTGACACTGCGGGACTCTGATATGTCTCAGCCACAGCCCTGCTGCCTGCTCATCGCTGAGAAGGTGCACTCAGGATATGAAGCTCCCCGTATCCCAGCTGACAAGAGGATTTTCACCACTAGCCACACCCCCAGCTGTCTCTTTCAGGAAGTCGATGAAAGGGCTGTGGCGTTGCTAGGCTACCTGCCCCAGGACCTGGTTGGGACCCCTGTCCTCATGTACCTCCACCCTGATGACAGGCCTGTCATGGTGGCCATACACAAGAAGAGTGAGTACTCCTGTCCAACAGTCATGCCTTATACATTCTGTAAGGATTCATAAACCAGCAAATGGATGAATGATTATTTTCTTATACTCAATCAAAACGTTAACATATTTGGTTCTCAGTTCTGCAGTCAGCGGGCCAGCCCTTTGAACACTCGCCCCTTCGTATGTGTGCCCGGAACGGGGAGTATCTCACCATAGATACCAGCTGGTCCTCCTTCGTTAACCCCTGGAGCCGCAAAGTGGCCTTCATCGTTGGTCGACACAAAGTCAGAACGTGAGTAGTTGACCTCTCTGCTACGTCAATGACCTTCACAACCTTGCAATAGCCACATTTGAACTGCTCTGTAACCTATTTGTATAGCTATCAAGCCGAGTCTTGTTCTAAACCCCATTCCCTTGTCCTTCTCCCCTCATCTGCAGGAGTCCCCTGAACGAGGATGTGTTCACGCCTACTGTGGAGGTGGAGGCGCGGGCCATGTCTCCAGAGATCCCCAGGCTCAGTGAGCAGATCCACCGCGTGCTGGTGCAGCCTGTCCACAGTGGCGGCTCCCAGGGCTACTGCAGCTCCCACGGATCCCACCCACAGAGGCCCAGCCCAGGCTCTTCGTCAGGCAGCAACAGCCCCTCCACCAAGGAGCTCATCCTGAAGACCATCCAGAGACCAGTGAGTACTAACACAATCATAACCTCACGCATGTTTCTGTTGTCTATTTGATCAGGTAACAAGATTTGAACAGGGTCATTTTAGTTTGTAATGTTTGACTAGTTTGTAACTAGTCCTAATTCTCCCCTATCTCTGTTCCACAGCAGCAGATGACATTCCAGCAGATGTGTAAGGACGTCCACATGGTGAAGACCAATGGTCAGCAGGTCTTCACCAAGTCCCGCAACCGCCCAGCACTCCGCAAACACGCCAGCACTGGTAAACACCTGGAATTATTTAAAAAAATAATGAGTTTGTTTCAGGATTTTGTTCTATAAAATGTCCCAATTATAAATGTATAGCGTAGATAATGCGGTTCTTCTTCCTCTCAGGAGCCCTGGTGGTGCCAGATAATTTAAACAAGGACTTGGGACCTATTGGAGCTCTGGGGCCAACTAAAACCCTGGCCTCCGTGCAGTCAAGAAAAGACCCGTCAGCCAACTACTCCTACCAGCAGATCAACTGTCTGGACAGCATCGTACGCTACCTGGAGAGCTGCAACGTCCCCAACACAGTGAAGAGGAAATGTGGCTCCTCCTCCTGCACCACGTCATCAACGTCAGACGATGACAAGCAGAGGGAGTTGCCTGGAACAGCTAAAGGTACACAATAAAGATCACATTGAAACACCTCAAATTATGTTTTTTTCGATGCCTTTTTTTATGCTCTGCATGTATTTTTGGTGTCTTAACTGTGTGTTGCCTTACAGACCTCGAAGGACTCCAGAGTAATGAAGGGTCTAAAGGGGGGCCACAGATGAGCCCTCTGGCGCTGCACTGCAAGGCTGAGAGTGTGGTCTCTGTCACGTCCCAATGCAGCTTCAGCAGCACCATTGTCCACGTAGGTGACAAGAAGCCCCCAGAGTCAGGTAGGTCACATCCCTTTATTGTCCGACTGTTTGTTTACCTCTCTTCTTGGCCTCCGTCTCTTCTCGCTCATCTCTGATGTATTGTCAACCTTATTCCTTGCAGATATAGTTATGATGGAGGAGACACCAGCCACCCCCACTCTCACCGTCACCTCTCCAGCCCCAGCCACTAACAACGCCATCACAATGTTAGTGACCCCCCGGCCGTTGGCCCTGCCCAGCCCGGCACCACCCAGCCCTGCCCAGCCCGATAGGGACGGCCGCAGGTCAGCTGGATGCTCAGGCCGCCTGGGTCTGACCAAGGAGGTGCTGTCTGCCCACACCCAGCAGGAGGAACAGGTGTTCCTGAGCCGGTTCAGAGACCTGGGAGAGCTCCGCGTGCTGGACCCTGGCCCTCCTCCTCTGAGAGGACTCACCACCACACCCAAAGGTAAGACGGACACTTCAAGTGGAGATGGGGTTTTTATTATGACTGTGAAAAGTAATATGAATGAGAGACCATTGTTTTTCCATGCAGCTCACCCCTGTGTTCTCTCTGTGTATCTCCCTCTCTATGTGTCTCTGTCTCAGGAGTGCACAGCTCGAAGGACTACCCAGCAGGTGGTCATGGACGGAGGAGGGGCCGCGGGGGAAAGAGGCTGAAGCACCAGCAGGAGGGCTCCCAGCGTGGGATGAACGGTAGTTTCAGGAGGGAAGGGCAGGGGCCCCAAGGCCTCACGTTCCCCATGGGTCAACCCCTGATGATGCAGGGACCCCTGACCTCGTCCTCTTCCTGGCCCGCCTCTGAGGCCAGTCTCCCTCCTGCCGTGGCCCAGTACCCTCCAGGAGTCCTGCCCTTCTTCCCACTCTACCCCAGCGTGCAACAACAAGTCCTGGGCCACACCGGAGTGAACCCCAATGTCATGCAGATGGGCTACCCCAGCCCCCAGCCAGGCTTACCGTACCCCATGCATACCATGCCGTTGGCTCCCCCAATGATGGTTGTTCTGCCCAACTACATGTTCCCTCAACTCAACGGAGGTGTATCACCGCTCAATACCACCATGCCTCAGTATAACACAACCATACCGAACCTTTGCCCCGGTATCCCTGGTATGGCACAACTTAACCAAGCACTACCGCTGTTCAAACAGACTATCCCACTACCACAACTCAATCCTGGATTGGCTCAGTTCAACCCCGCTATGATGCAGATGAATGGCATGCCTCGTGTTAGTCCCGCCCTAGCTCAACTCAACCCGTCACAGGTCAAACCGACTTTGTCGATGATCCCCCAACACTGTTACGATCCCCGCCCAGCATTACCTTTCCCAAATCCCATTCCGATTCCCAGCTTTGCCTTACCCGAGATGGATCCCACCTTTGTCCAACGTGGCAACTCCCGCTCCAGCACCCCTCAGTCCACGTGCCAAGCCCCCCTGGAGGGGACAGACTCGCCCCTCTTCCAGTCACGATGCTCCTCCCCCCTCAACCTGCTACAGCTGGAGGAGTTGCCAGGCAACCGCCAGGAGGGCATGTCGACAGGGGCGCAGCAGACATTGCCCCCACCTGGCTCGGTATCACAGTTCGGAGGTCAAGGCTCTGTTAAGCGAAGCATGAAGGGTGGCGACAGAGAGGACGATAACGTGAGTTTTAAACTGCAATCCATTTAGAAAATATAATTACCAAAAGGTTAATTTGAGTCTAGTGAGTTCTAGTCATTAACTCTGCCTCTCCTGTGTTCTCTTCCTCCAGGATAATGCTGATGACCAGGACGCAATGTCCACCTCCAGTGACCTGCTAGACCTACTGTTGCAGGAGGACGCCTGCTCAGGCACCGGCTCGGCCGCCTCTGCCTCCGGGTCCTCAGGCTCTGGCTCTAATGGATGCAGCACCTCAGGGAGTGGCACAAGTGAGTTTAACACCTCCCAGATTATTCTTGTTAGCGCTGTGATTGGTAAAGGATTTTTATATATTGTGACTGATATGTCATGATACGAACTGAACATGTTCCTTTTTCAACCACAGGAAGTAGCAACACCAGCAAATACTTTGGCAGCGTTGACTCGTCGGAGAACGACCTTTCCCATAAGCAGGCACCAGGGGGGGCTGAAGAGGCCCAGCTCATGAAATATGTCCTTCAGGACCCTATCTGGCTCCTTACGGCCAACACAGATGACAAGGTTATGATGACGTACCAAATGCCCACCAGGTAAGAATTCATTATGGTCACTGCACTACACTGTTGTCATGGCAATTGTAGTCATGATTAATATGAAATGCTATTGTAATTGTATTTATAAATGATGATGTAGTAGTGTATTTATATATTATTTATTCATACAGACTATGAAAAAGAGAGAAATGCCTTCTCACCGTTCTGCTACTAATACACCTTTTACAGACTATGGCATATCTATGGACATGTGAAAGAGTGTCGGTGTGTGTGTGATTTTTAAAGGGACAAAGAGACTGTTCTCAGGGAGGATGGTATGATACTGAGGGCGGTGCAGAAACAGCAGCCGCGCTTCACTGAGGAGCAGAAGAGAGAGCTGATCCAGGTCCATCCCTGGATGGGCACCGGACGCCTGCCACAGGCCATCAACAGCCCTGTAAGTCAGCACACAGACACATACTGGAGACCGTAGCTACAACCCCGTCTCTCTCAGACAAGGAAAGATTCACAGGAATCAGTATAGATGACAGTGGAGATTAATATATTTAAAAAATACTTGTGAAGAATGAGTTTATTCAACTCTTGTCCCTCTGCTTGTGTTTAGACTTGTACAGGGTGCGGTTCTCCTCCCACTTCCTCCGCCCCCCGGCCCTTTAATGTGGAGCTGCAGGACATGGATCTGACACGGGTCCTCCAGCTACAGGAAGAGACCCCTGTTACCATGGCAACAGACACACATGACACCTCCATCCCACCACCACAAGCACCCCAGACAGAGACTAAGGGGGGTGAGCGGCAAGGGGAGCAGGAACGAGATGATAAGGATACCAGAGTGAAAGAGTTGGAGGTGACGTCATCATCCGGAACAGAGAAAGGGGACTCTGGCTGTTAACGGCAACCAAGGAGTTCTATATGGCCAATGACTCTGGGACAACCGGGAGCCAAGGTCACTGTTAATGTGTTGTGTTTGAACAAAGAAGAGAACATGGATAAGGAGTCAAAGAATACCTGATCCTGTTTAAAGACATAGAGAATGTAGCTCAACGTATATGGAATCTAAGGTGTAAATATTCAATGCATTTTAAGTGTAAAAATGGAAAGAGAAGCCCTTAGTAAATATTTAATTGGCATGTTTGGTTCCCTGTCTAAGGAAATTCACTGCTTTGGGACTTTTCTCCCCTTATAGTGACACTTTGATAGTTTTACAAGTTATTGTGTGTATCAACACAATATAATTTATTTGTCCAATGTCCATATTGGAAAATGATGTCAAATCTATTGTCAACCATTAAATCGCAAATTCATTTAGAAAAATATATTTGGTAGAATACTTATTTCAAGTATTTTCTAAGTCATTTCTGATATTGTACCATGTGTATATTACAGTATACCACCGACCAGGAGCTGACATACTACAGTTTTCTGTGGGCTGTTTTGTCATGTAATGTTCTGAATGGTTAATTTCTTTCATAATGTAATTGTACAACACAATCGTTGTAAAAATATGTAAAGTTTTAGTCATTATTGGGAAAATATCCTATTTTTTTAATCTCCAGAGAAATACATAAAGACCATGTTAAAAGAAATACCCTGTTTTGTTGAGTCGTTATGGGTATTTCTGTACAAATAGTATTTCAGATTTGTCAGGAGCAGAGATGGGCATTCCCATGTTAACAACAGATGGAGCCAGTTTTGTTGATAAGGGAGAGGAGCAGGCCTTGAACATGCAGTTGGTCAGGCCTTGATCATGCAGTTGGTCAGGCCTTGATCATGCAGTTGGTCAAGGCCAATATGTTCTATCAATAGTTAGTCTGCCCCTTATTCCCTTTTTCATTACTGTAAATAAAAGGATTAGTCACTTATTACAACTCTTTGGGGGGATTTTGGTATGTAATTCATATTAAAAAGTGAAATGTAATTTGGTTCTGTTTTCTTTTGTCCGTCTTGAAGAATTTGTGGTGTGTAGTTTATATTCTTTCAGGTATGCAAAGGACATCAGTGTAGCTAAAATCATCTAGTCAAGTATTATTCCTTGACCTTCTCTGCCACCAGAGGTTGTGGGGACAGTTGGTTGAAGGCTCCAGGTCCAGCCTGACTGGTGATACATTACATTTCTGAAATTGTCTACGGTAGATTAGCTAGGTATTCGAACATATTGAAGTCATTTTAAATTGCCAGCACTGCCGGCCCGCTCATTAGGCCAGATTAGGTGGCCGCCTATGGCGGAAGATTGGCGAGGGTGGCATTTTCTGAGCTAAACTGGCCAAGACGCACCTCCAACAACAACAAATAAAACCTCACATAATTCTGCTCAAAAACAATGACAATTTCTCTCAACCAGTGGAATGTTTTTTTTTGAGTGAGCGCTGATACGGCCCTGTAAAATACAGTGGCCACTTTGTCAAAGGAAAATAAATATTTTGTTTGTCCATTCCCAGCATGCCTTTCCAGGGTGCTGTTGATACAGGATATGGTAGAACGAGTATGTAGCATTTTCTGTAGCCTACAGGCTGGAGATAAAATGAATGCCAATGTATTGAGACGGACACTTTTTACACCTAAATGGCACCTGAATCAAATAAAACATTAACGTTAACAAACAACATATCCTGAAAACAGGTCAGGTCAAAGTAAAATGGACAATACGGAACGGACAATCACAACTGTTGTCCAGGAGTTTCACCCCATTCTCATGATCAGTGGTTTCAAGTTTGTGTCCGTAAAATGTTTGATAAGCTGATCATAGCGAAAAAATAAAATACTTCTGCATTTCCAGCTGTGGAAACACATAGCAAATAGGCACAAGATAAGTCCTAAAAAGTTGGGTAGCTGATATTCAGAGCTTAAAAAGATAAATTGTTTAGTCGCAGGAATCAGGACTAATAAAGCCAATGCAACGGCCTGTTTTTACAAATGGTGGACCTACCATATGGATGGGCCTTCATACCCTAACAAAAAAAGACTGCACTTAGAGTGCAGTATAACTACAATATGCTGCAAATACTGCATCCAAAATACCACAGTCGACTGCAGTTTCTGCACTTTTAGTGTAGTTTCAAAATTACAATATTTTTTATTTTAAAAATGTTATTGCTGGCTGACATGGTAAGCACGAACCGACGTCTTTTGGATGTGTTTTTTTTGTCATGTCCAGATGTCTTTTTTTGTGTGTTTTTGTGTTTTTTGTAGATGGGCATTCATAAAATTCAATTTCAGGGAACACTGTAGGCTACACCTCAGTAAGCAGAGACCAACACCAACGCCTTTTGGAAATCTTTTTTTTGGGGTCAGTCTGGCCCGGCCTTGATTTCCACACCCACAGACATTGGTTTTTGGTCCAATCCGGACCAAATGTGAACATAGATGACTATGTTTTGTTCAGATTTGGTCCGGTCTGGACCAGCCAGAATCGTCTAGAATGTCACTGTATGCTGTAGAGTGATTTCCCTTCACTGGA
Organism: Oncorhynchus clarkii lewisi; assembly: GCF_045791955.1. NCBI lineage: Eukaryota > Metazoa > Chordata > Actinopteri > Salmoniformes > Salmonidae > Oncorhynchus > Oncorhynchus clarkii. The sequence continues at coordinate 42,368,690 of NC_092156.1, read as the reverse complement.
ACTAAGGGACCTAGCTCGAACCATTAAAAACAACCTCAGACCATTATTCCTCCTCCACCAAACTTTACAGTTGGCACTATGCATCGGGGAAGATAGTGTTTTTCTGCCATCTACCAAACCAAGATTAATTCGTCAGACTGCCAGATGGTGTAGCGTAATTCATCACTTCAGAGAATGCGTCCAGCCGACGCTTGGCATTGCACATGGTCATCTTAGGCTTGTGTGCGGCTGCTCGGCCATGGAAACCCATTTCATGAAGCTCCCAATGAAGTTGCTTCCAGAAGCAGTTTGGAACTCGGTAGTGAGTGTTGCAACCGAGGACAGATGAGCTTTACGCGCTATGCGCTGCAACACTTGGCGGTCCCGTTCTGTGAGCTTGTGTGGCTTACCAATTCGCGGCTGAGCCATTGTTGCTCCCAGACGTTCCACTTCTCAATATCAGCACTTACAGTTGACCGGGGCAGCTCTTGCAGGGCAGACATTTAATGACTTGTTGGAAAGGTGGCATCCTATGACGGTGCCACGTTGAAAGTCACTGAGCTCTTCAGTAAGGCCATTCTACTGTCAATGTTTGTCTATGGAGATTGCATGGCTGTGTGCTCAAATTTTATACACCCGTCAGAAATGGGTGTGGCTGAAATAGCCGAATCCACTAATTTGAAGGGGTGTCAACATACTTTTGTATATATAGTATATATCTCTATCCCTAAGTGCTCCAGTTCTAAGTAATATTCAAAGTAGGGAATTGGCATGGGCCAAAACAATTCCTGAAATCTTCCCCTCTCCAAATCCACAGGTTAAGTGCAACAGGCAGCGTGATTTAGAGCAGATTAAATATCTGCTTGGGTCTTAGGTCAGATTAGCCCAGTGTGGGTCTCAGCTGGTAGTAACAAACAGCCACAAGACCTCGACTCTTAAATCTAAGTCTGCATTCTCCCGTCCTGGATTTGCAAAACGCTGTTCAAAGTGTATCTGAACATTCCACTGTCTTTTCTGTGTGCAGGAAGTGACTGAGCACTGCTGGACACTGACCATGGGGGAGGAGGCAGAGGGACTTATCTAACACTGGCACTCTCACTTCCACCCACGGACAGAGTCATGGCCAAATGGTTAGGGCATTGTGCAAGTCAACTGTACTTTCAACAGATGCTAGACTGTCCACCTGTGGGCTGCTGAACAGAGACTCACATGACTATTTTGTTGTTAGCCTGGGAGCAGAGTTCTCTTAGAAAACAAGACCTGCATTCTAGAATGCACTCATGCTAACCTCTCTCTTTAAAACCACATTAAGCCTTTTATTTTCATAGTTGCTTGATTTGCTATTATCTGATATAGAGTATGGATTTCCCCATGAGACCTGAGTTGGATGGAAACAAACACCGGATATACTGTGTTACATAACCATTTTGGGGAAAAAAACTTCTAAGAGTCTCAAGTTCATACCTCCCTCATTGTTGCCAAGGTAGAGGATATACGATCCAAATCCGAACACAATACTTCCCAAAAGACGTGGCCTGTTGGCAGGTCACAGGGTTTACTTGACTGTTTATATTCATACTGTTCATCCTCATTCTCATAATTATGGCCACACTGTCTCTACTTCAGTGTCTCTTTACTGTTTCTCTGTGCCTTGGACATTTCTCTGAATAACCTGACTCACCCATTACTCAGTAGGTTTAATTCATGGTTTATAAAAAACATTTAAAAAAGAGTATTTATTGCAAGAGCACACGTTTGTGAGGCAGTTTATATTCTGTCTGTGCATATGCATGTGGTGGACACAGATCTTTTTTAAGCAGGAGCGAATCCTTTGGAGTGAAACCACAATGAGAGAAGAGATGTTTTATGATTCGTCCGGGAACAGCAGTTGCTATTGTCACACTCCATTTCACACCTCCCACTGTTGTTCGGTTTGAGACATCTCTTATTGAAACCAATTTCCTCTCCAATAAGTTCCAGAGATATTTTGCAACTCCAGACAGTGTGCATGCATGGCCACTGCCGGTCAAATGTTTTAGAACACCTACTCTTTCAAGGGTTTTTCTTTATTTGTACTATTTTCTACATTGTAGAATAATAGTGAAGACATCAAAACTATGAAATAACACATATGGAATCATTTAGTAACCAAAAAAGTGTTAAACAAATCAAAATATATTTTATGTTTGAGATTCTTCAAAGTAGCCACCCTTTGCCTTAGCATTCTCTCAACCATTCTCTCAACCATAGTCACCTGGAATGCATTTCAATTAACAGGTGTGCCTTCTTAAAAGTTCATTTGTGGAATTTCTTTCCTTTTTAATACATTTGAGCCAATCAGTTGTTGTCACGTTCTTTCAAAATCGAACCCAGAAGCAGACCAGGACAAGGAGAGTAGGAAGAAGGTGAGTATTTATTTACAAGTGAATGTGAATGGGTAGATATATCCAGGTGGCGTAGCGGGCAGCGGTGGTGAGTTGATGGGAGTAAATAGGTGGATCCAATGGGGTAGCGGAATCCTCCGAAGACCAGGCGGGAATGGGGTAAATGATCCGGGTGAGTAACTGAAGACAGAACAAACGGAGGTAAATTTAAGGCAAGCAATACGTAAAAAACAACAAAACAAATTCTATCCAACTTGAGGCTGATACTATGGCACAACATACTGTTCATGGCTAACGATCCGGCAGGGAATGGATGTCAGGTCAGAGCTTTTGAAGGGGAGAGGTGATGATCAGGACAGGTGTGCAGATTACTGATGGGATACAGGTGCGGGTGAACATCGATCTCCCAACAAGCTAATTCGCCCGGCAACCAGACAGGGTGCGTTCCAGGACACCGGAAACACACTCCAGGACAGAAACACAGGCAAACACAGACTCAGGAAGCGGGATTTGTGACAGTTGTGTTGTTTTAAGGTAGGGGGTGTACAGAAGATATTGCCATATTGGATAAAAGACCAAGCCCATATTATGGCAAGAACAGGTCAAATAAGCAAAGAGAAACGACAGTCCATCATTACTCTAAGACATCAACACGGAAAATGTCAAGATCTTTGAACATTTCTTCAAGTGCAGTCGCAAAAACCATCAAGCGCTATGATGAAACTGGCTCTCATGAGGACCGCCACAGGAATGGAAGACCCAGAGCTACCTCTGCTGCAGAGAATAAGTTCATTAGAGTTACCAGCCTCAAAAATTGCAGCCCAAATAAATGTCAACTATTCAGAGGAGACTGTGTGAATTATGCCTTCATGGTCGAATTGCTGCAAAGACCACTACTAAAGGACACCAATAATAAGAAGAGACTTGCTTGGGCAAAGAAACACGAGCAATGGACATTAGACCGGTGGAAATTTGTCCTTTGGTCTGGAGACCAAAATTTTGAGTTTTGATTCCAACCACCGTGTCTTCGTAAGATGTGGCTGAACGGATTATCTCCGCGTGTGTATTTCCCACCGTGAAGCATGGAGGAGGAGGTGTTATGGTGTGGGGGTGCTTTTCTTGTGACACTTTCTGTGATTTATTTAGAATTCAAGGCACACTTAACCAGCATGGCTACCACAGCGCACTGCAGCGATACGCCATCCCATCTGGTTTGGGCTTAGTGAAACTATAATTTGTTTTTCAACAGGACAATGACCCAATACACCTCCAGGCTGTGTAAGAGCTATTTTACCAAGAAGTACAGTGATGGAGTGCTGCCTCCGATGACCTAGCCTCCACAATCACCAGACCTCAACCCAATTGAGATGGTTTGGAATGAGTTGGACCGCAGAGTGAAGGAAAAGCAGCCAACAAGTGCTCAGCATATGTGGGAACTCCTTCCAGGCTGTTGGAAAAGCATTCCAGGTGAAGCTGGTTTAGAGAATGCCAAGAGTGTGCAAAGCTGTCATCAAGGCAAAGGGTGGCTATTTGAAGAACCTCAAATATAAAATATTTTTGGATTTGTTAAACACTTTTTTGTTTACTACATGTAAATATGTGTTATTTCATAGTTTTTATGTCTTCACTATTATTGTACAATTTAGAAAATAGTAAAAATAAAGAAAAACCCTTGAATGAGTAGGTGTCTAAAACTTTTGACCGGTAGTGTATGTGTGTGCAGGGGGGATATCCGTCTCAAGCAGGAAGAAATAAATATGACTCAATTTCCATCATAAATACTTGCACTGCTGAGTATCCTCGGTTTGCAGCGGCATTTAAACTATCTCATTTTCCCTCCCCATTTTCTCCATCGGCTTGGAAGATTCCAGGAGAAATTAACTAACTATCCACCCCTCCCTCCATCCCCTACCACAGTCCCATACTACCCATTTTGCCTTGCTGTCTCTCCTGCAGGAGGAATGTGTGTCTCGTGATGGACTGTTCTGGAGTCGTGGCAGAATCAGAGGCCTACACCCCTTGGACTCCAGCCAGGTGTTACGGTCACTCATGCTCCCCCGCTCTAGCAGCAGCAGTCCTCACAAACAGACGCCATCCGCCCCCCAGCAGACTCACTCTGCACGTCACCACATTCCTGTTGTCTCAGCCTCTTATCAGAGATGTAGCTTAACACACAGCAGGCAGCAGACACTGACTGGGGAGTTCAAGGCAAGCTAATGAGCAGCCGTGCCATAGCATTGTTGATAGGGGGCTGTATCATAAAATTATCATAACACAACCATAACAACATTTCAAGCAGTTCAAGCAGTCCCATAGGCTCTTGCTTATATCAATCAGTCAATAATTCATGAATCCATGTTAAAGTGAGAGACCACCTGTAATTATGACTAGGGGATGTGAATGTATAAACATGTACCACCTCCTATGTTCTTTGGTCATGGTTTTACTGCTCTGTCCGTCTGAAAGAGGCTGTTTTTATGGTCTGTATGAAACGGCACCCCCTCTAAAGGCCCCAGCCCAGCGATGCGGGCGAAAGGGTCGGCTTTACAGATCCACATCATGTGAACACTCCCCCAGGCCTCTCTGGGGTGTTGTTCCCTATCTCGTTGCATTGTGGGGGCTGATGAAGACACTCTGACTGGGAGGAAGTGTGTCTGTCTGTCTGTCTGTGGAGCTAAAGGAGCTCTAGGGGGCTGGGGGAATATGGTCAAAAATAAATACGGGGCTTCAGATACTGGGTGTACCTTTATGTTCATCTAACTTTGGAAAGTTGCTTAGCTAAAGCCGTTCTAATAGCCTATGCTATTCATGAATATCAAAAGTGTCATAAATTTGATAAAGAACCATTAATGTAAATACATCAGTCAAGCTAGTGGTCAAAAAGTCGCACTGGAATTTAAAGAGAAGTGACCTTCTTTGTAATGGTCCTGGCCACCTGGTACCCCAGGCTCTACCGCCACCTGTGCAGCCAGGAACCAGGCATCATAATGATCCAGCAGACTCTGTGATCTACTGAGACCGATGCCGTAATTAACCTGGCAACAACCAAGATAAAAGCTATAATTTGCATGCTCTGTGTGCAACGGTAATAAGCTGTTTCAGTTATTTATGGCCTTGAATTAGTCTATTGCACAAACCTTTGTGCAGCCATTGTGGGACGTTAGTCTCTCGTTCTCTCTTTTCCTTTTACCCCTTCTGTTGCATGGAGGCCAATGTTAACATTGAGACAGCATCTGGTTCTAATTAAACACTCCCCTCCCCCTCGCGACGTCTCCCCCGTCATGTCTCCTTCTAGCTCCTAACCTCTCAGCATCTCTCTCCTTCTCGCTCTCTCTCTCACTCCCTCTTTATGCCTCTCCAGTGGCTCCCTCCCCCTGTCCTCCAGCTCTCCCCTCTCTTGCTCCCATCTCTCTCTTCTGGTTTACCCTCTTACTGTGTCTGCTCTCGGCATCATGAAGTGTGAGCATTGTATCTGGGGTCTCTCTGTGCTCCTGGCTCTATGTTTAGGATGGGCACAGGGCCAGAGTCAGAGGCAACCAGAGACTAACTACACCAGGTAGGGAATATGAGTGTATTGCGCTTGTTGGTGTGTGTGCAATGTATGTTTGCAAGAGGCTTTACAGTGTGGATAGCTCCATTTGGGTGAATGCACAGTGTATTCGTCTGTGGCAATATCCACAAGGATGCACTTGTTTACATTATTTCTATGGTTCACAATATAAAATAACCATATACAGAGCGTGTATGGTTTTGAGTGTGCCATGTTCAGATTTCACGCAGTGTGCTCTGAACCTCCTATCGGAGCTTCCTGCATTTGTATGTTAGCTTAGGGGTATGGCAGTGTTGTTGTTGGCGTTGTGAATGGTCCATGGTGTTGATGTGGTTGAGCTGCCCCAGATGTCAGTGCTTTGAGGTCTGTATGTCTGTCTGTATGTGTCTGTGTGGGGTTGGATCAGGATGGCTTGACTCTGGCTGGACATCTTAGCTTTCATCAGCTTGCCTCTGTCTGCTGGGGTTCTGTAAGTTTGAGCTCCTATAATGTGACAGACTGGGCGCTTTCTCAATGTGTCTGAGGTCAAGCCTTGAGTGTTGGCTGGAGTCCTAGAAAAGTTATTTTGTCCTCCGGTTGTGATAATGGTAACGACTAAGTCTGTGGGTTTTATTTGTTCTTCTTGAGTATGTCTCTACTATCTGTTTTGATGCTCCACACTAGGTATGAGTTACTTTTGTGCACCTCTGTCTCCTGTACAGACAGTCTCCAATGTGCCTGTTCCCATAACTGTCTGTGAGGCCACTGGCAAACAATTATATATTTATCAATGAAAGTATTCTGGTATTAGTCCAGGTTTGGTATTTTTCCGTTGGAAAAGGAGCTTGGATGAATTATTTGAGCAGACGTGGAAGTGCATGGGGTGAGGGGGAGACTGGGTTAGAAACTTGGACAAACATAGGGGAGAATTCTTTAGGGGGAGGTCTCATTGATGAAGCTCTAGTCAAGAACACCTTAACCTCCACTAACTTGGCCCAGTCTCCATCCTGTCTCCATCCTGTCTCCATCCTTTCTCCCTCCTGTCTCCATCCTGTCTACATCCTGTCTACATCCTGTCTACATCCCCTCTCTCTTCCCATTCTCCTGAAACTGACACCAGTGTGCCAAGGGGAGGCATTATTGTTGGGTGCCTGAGGGATTTATAGAGATGATCTGTTGAGTGTGTGTGTGTGTGTGTGTGTGTGTGTGTGTGTGTGTGTGTGTGTGTGTGTGTGTGTGTGTGTGTGTGTGTGTGTGTGTGTGTGTGTGTGTGTGTGTGTGTGCGTGCGTGCGTGCGTGCGTGCGTGCGTGCATGTGCGAGTTTCCCAAAGTGATAGTGATGTGGTAAGCCTAAGCCAATGTTTATAAAGTACAGTACATGATAATACATCACTTTTTTCCCACCCTACTCTCTCTCAGGCCTGTGTTCCACTGTGGGGGAGACATGGTTGCAGACTCAGGCTTTGTGGGCAGTGAAGGATTTCCAAACTACTACAAACCCAACAGCAAATGTACCTGGCGCATTACAGTGAGTCACTGGCCCTGCACTACATACCACTTCACCATTACTCTGAATTTAACCTACATATTGACCTAAAGCCTGTTCTGCCCTCTCTCTAAACTTCAGGTCCCAGAGGGCAATGTGGTCATGCTCTCTTTCCGCATCTTTGACCTGGAGGCTGACCCCATGTGTCGCTATGACTACCTGGATGTGTACAATGGCCACTCCATCATGGTGCAGAAGCTGGGGAGGTTCTGTGGAACGTTCAGGCCTGGTACACTCATCTCCACCACCAACACCATAATGCTGGAGATGGTGAGCGACTCTGAGACTGGAGGGAGGGGCTTCCTGGCTTACTTCAATGGAGGAAAACCACATGTGGATGGTGAGCTTTACAGTATAACTTGGGCTCTCACTCTCTGTTTTTTCTAAGGAACAACATCTTTGCGATGTCCTATGTCTATTAGCTCACATACTGTAACATAGGCTTATACCCACTGTCAAATATTTTAGTCACCTGATTATTTATTGATCTGTGTATCAATAATTTCAGAGCCCCAATTCTGTGGAGGAAAGATGACAAAAGCCCAGGGTGAAGTTAAAACACCTAACTGGCCAGAGAAGAATTACCCAGCAGGCATCAGTTGCTCCTGGCTCATCACAGTAGAGCGGGATCAGGTTATTAGTCATCATGTTCAGCTCTCCATGCTCTTTATTCTTAACGGACTTCTGCTAATGATGCTGTCGTTATGTTGCGCCAACCACAGAACCAAATGTGCACCAATATGCATAAATGTATTGGAGTTTCAAATGATGTTCCTAGAGTGTAACGTTGTTGTATTTGTCGTTCTGTTTATTTCTGTGTGTGGGCTAGGTGATTGAGGTGAAGTTTGATAAGTTTGATGTGGAGTCAGACAGTTACTGCCGCTTTGATTACGTGGCCTTCTTCAACGGTGGAGAGAAAGATGACTCTCGACGCATTGGAAAATACTGTGGAGACGTCAGCCCCCAGTGAGTGGTACACAACTCTATGTGTGTTTGCCTGACTTCCTGTGTTTATGATTATGCTTGTTAGTGGTCTACATCTATGATCATATGTTGTCTATCTGTTTGTTCTTGTCACTCTACTCTCTTCCAATCCTCCCTCTGTATTACTCTCTGCCCACAGAACCATTGTGACCAATGGGAACGTGCTCCTAGTACAATTTGTGTCTGACCTCAGCGTGACCTCTGATGGCTTCCTGGCCAGTTACACCACCGTCCCCCGTGGATCCAGAACCCCCACAGTAGACAACACAGGATCAGGACCCCGTAAAGAGTCAGTCCCCAGGAAGACTGTTGTTAAACCCATCCTGCCTGAGAGAACAGTCATCACCACCACTACCACCCAACCACCCACTACAACCAGACACCAGGCCCCCCCAACCCCACAGCCCCAGGAGCCCACTGCCAAGCCCAAACCAATCAAACCAGTCAGGACCCGCCCACCAAACAAGCCAGGCCCAGACAGGGTCAGAGTTACTAAACCAGACATCAAGAAGCCAGGTAAGAGAAGCTGAAGAACTGGTGTAGCAAGACCTGAGTTTATGTATACACATGTCTGTGTGTTTGTGTGGCTATGTGTGTAAACAATGTTTGTATTTTCTAGTTCACTTGAACCCACTGTGTGCAAAGGCATGTAAGAGGGATGGAAATATCAAGAGCAGTTTCTGTGCCAGTGAATTTGGTGAGTTCCACTAGACGGCTAGCATCATTGGATAGCCAAATTAATCAAGCGATTTAAGGTCATAACAAATTCACAGCATTGCTCAGGCAACTAGACTAACTAACTCTCTCTCTCTCTCTCTCTCTCTCTCTCTCTCAGTGATCACGGGTAAGGTGACAGCGCTGACCCCTGGTCCTCAGGGCAGTGTCTATATCAGTGTGTCTCTCATCAAGGCCTACAAAGCTGGCCAGCTGACCATCACCCAGGCTGGAGAGAACATGTCTGTCAAACTGGTGTCAGCCTGCAAGAAGTGCCCTATCATCCGCAAAGGTAACCTATTTTTCTTCCCAGACAATCTGACTGGCATGTACAGCATTACGCAACACATACGTGTACACACACATGCATGCACAGATGCACACACACTGCTGACTTATCAGCATAGACTGCTGTGTCATCATAGACAGTATTGCCAGATTGCCTAATAAATGCATTTTTGATCAATCACTTTCTCAGGAATGCCTTACATCTTGATGGGCCAGGTTGATGAGGATGGGCGTGGAACAATGGCTCCCGGGGCTTTCACTGCCCCATATAAGGCCCCACATCACAAACTGCTGACCAATATTAACAACCAACCATGCTAACCTCACACCCCAGTCCACCAATCAGGGAAATTCAGCCTCGTGCATGGATACCATGACGAGCAAGGTTACGGTGACCCAAAAACATTTTTTATTCTTGAGGAGTACAAGAATTATCTTGTTTTTTCACTTAATGTTTGATGACACTAACTTAATTGCTCAAATCTCCTTTCATTGGTCGCTCACAGGTTCAGATTAAATGACAAGCATCACATAACAACAGTTTGACCCACCTCATAATATTATTTTTGTAATTTATGTCTCTCAATAAAGGATTTATAACACATGGTGTTGGTTTGATATGTTTATTACATGAACTTTATGTCCCATTCAGTATAGTTTTACTGCAATACAATGATGGTGTGCCACCTAGTGGTCAGATTTACAAAATAACCTCCTATGACACACAAAGCAGGTGCCACTACCCTCTCAAAGAATTAGTGGCCTACTTGGTGTGTGAACTGCTGACTGCTCATCATTTGCTCATCATTTGCAGATACTTGTTGACACATCAACCAGGATTGAGGGACAGGGCAATTTGTTACTTGTTTTTGGCAGTAAGTGGCTGTATTGGAGTGAGATTGGTTTCACCTCTCCTAGGCAATCAGCAGTTAGTGTTAGTACTTCAGTCTCCCCTGGTTACTCAGCAGCAGCTGTGTAAGCGGTGGTCGTGTCAGTGGCAGTTTTGTCGCAAAACTAAGACAGTTCTGCCGAGTTGTTTGAGGAGTTGTTTGAGGAAGAAAAGAGAGTAAGGCTCCACACCACTTGAGTTTCTTACCTAGTTATTTTCAGATGATCTCAGTTTTGCTCTTTTTGTAGCTTTGGCAACTCTGTGTGTTGTCTACACCTTTTCGCTCTTCTTACTGAAGGTTTTATAGATGCTCCTCACACCTTGGCAGCAACCCTTCTAATTTAGTGTACCCTGCATGCTCAACCCATGTGGAATTCCTGGTCGCTGGCAGCGTTTGGAACTGCAGATCTGCGGTCAAGAACGCCGAGTTCATCCCAGCCTATGATGCCCTTCAGTCCCTTTACTTTTTGGCCTTGATGGAGACACGGATCACTCCAGAGAACACTGCTACTCCAGCTGCTCTCTCTTCATCTGACTTCGTTATCTCTCATAGTCCAAAAGCATCTTGTCGTTGTGGTGGTGGTACTGGTCTACTCATTTCTCCTAAGTGGAGATTTCCACTTTTCTCCCTATCTCACCTGTCCATCTCCTTATTTTATATTCCATGCTGTCACTGTAACTTGTCCACGCAAGTGTAACATTATTGTCATCTATCGCCCACCAGGTGCCCTTGGAGGGTTCCTCAATGAGCTTGACATATTGATAAGCTCATTTTCTTACGATGGCTCACTGCTCTTCGTACTTGGCAACTTCAACCTCCTGACGTCTGCCTTCGATTAATTTCTTTTCAACTCTCCCTTTCCACTCATCTCTTTTCACCTTACACTTTCCCAGTCCTCTCCAACTCACAAGGCAGGCAATATGCTTGACCTCATCTTTACTAGAGGCTGCTCACCTACTAATCTCACTGCAACCCCCCTCCAGGTCTCTGTCTCCCTTTCCTCCAATCCTAAACATTCAGCCCCTACCCAGATGGTCATGCGCATTCACAATCTTTATCATATCTCCCATCTGCTAAATCCTTCTCCCTTCTGTCTCCCGATCCTGCCTCTTCAACCCTACTCTTCTCCCTTTCCGCATCCTATGACTCGTACTGTCCCCTTTCCCCCCTCCCTGCTCTGCCCTCCCCCCTGCTCCGTGGCTGCGTTATTCATTTCAAGCTTACAGAACAGGGCTGCAGGCTGCGGGCAGCTGAGCGATAAATGGAGTAAAACTAAACTTCCAGACGACCTATCATCCTTTCATTCCCTTTTCTCTACCTTCACTTCCTCTGTATCCACTGCTGAAGCGACTTTCTTACTTCTCTCATCAACTCATCCCTGACTACTGGCTGCAGAATGGCTAGACTCACTCCACTCCTCAAGAAACCAACACTCAACTCATCTTACGTCAAAAACTATAGACCTGTGTCGCTCCTTTCTTTTCTTTCGAAAACACTTGACCATGCTTTCTGTGATCAACTCTCTCGTTATCAGAATGATCTTCTTGACCCTAACCAGTCAGGCTTCAAGACGGGTCACTCAACTGAGACTGCTCTACTCTGTGTTACGGAGGCTCTTTGCACTGCCAAAGCTGACTTTCTCTCCTCTGTTCTCATCCTCCTAGAGCTATCCACTGCCCCCGACACCGTGAACAATCAGATCCTCCTCTCCACCCTCACAGGACTGGGTGTCTCAGGCTCTGCATGCTCTTGGATTGAATCCTACCTGGCAGGCCACTCCTACAAAGTGACGCGGAGAGGATCTGTGTCTGCACCATATACTCTCAATACTGGTGTCTCCCAGGGCTCGGTCCTAGGCCCTCTCCTCTTCTCTCTATGCACCAAGTCACTCGGCTCCGTCATATCCTCACATGGTCTCTCCTATCATTGCTATGCTGATGACACTCCACTACTTATCTCCTTCCCCCTTTCGCGTGCCTGGCAAATATCTCAGCTTGGATGTTGTCTCACCACCTCAAGCTCGACCTCGACAAGATGGAGCTGCTCTTGCTCCCTGGGAAGGCCTGCATGCGCAAATACCTCTCCATCATGGTTGACAACTCCAGTGTCGCCCTCCTAGAGTGCAAAGAGCCTTGGCGTGACCCTGGACAACAACCTGTCGTTCTCTGTAAACATCAAAGCAATGACTCACTCCGGCAGGTTCTTGCTCTACAATATTCATAGAGTACGACCCTACCTCACACAGGAAGCGACGTAGGTCCTCCAGCCACTTGTCCTCTCCCCTCTGGACTACTGCAACTCGCTGTTGGCTGGGCTCCCTGCTGGAATGGAATAAATGGTACGGAGTCAAACGTGGTTTCCATATGTTTGTGTTAGATCCCGTTCCATTAATGGTATTAAAATATTTACAATGAGCCTGTCCTATAACTCCTCCCACCAGCCTCCTCTGGTATACACAGTTGCTTAACTTGCTTGCTACAAAACACATATAGATGTCAGGTTTCTTCAAAATCGAACCCAGAAGCAGACCAGGACAAGGAGAGTAGGAAGAAGGTGAGTATTTATTTACAAGTGAATGTGAATGGGTAGATATATCCAGGTGGCGTAGCGGGTAGCGGTGGTGAGTTGATGGGAGTAAATAGGTGGATCCAATGGGGAAGCGGAATCCTCCAACGACCAGGCGGGAATGGGGTAAATGATCCGGATGAGTAACTGAAGACAGAACAAACGGAGAGGTAAGTTCAAGGCAAGCAATACGTAACAAACAACAAAACAAATTCTATCCAACTTGAGGCTGATACTCTGGCACAACATACTGTTCATGGCTAACGATCCGGCAGGGAATGAATGTCAGGTCCGGGCTTATGAAGAGGAGATATGATGATCAGGACCAGGTGTGCAGATAGCTGATGGGATACAGGTGCGGGTAATCAGAAACCCCAACTGGCTACATTGCCCGGCAACCAGACAGGGTGCGTTCCAGGACACCGGAAAAAACTCTCCAGGACAGAACATAGGCAAAAAACAGACTCAGGAAACGGGATTCGTGACAGTACCCCCCCTCCGACGAACGCCACCGGGCGGACTACCCGGAGCTCCAGGGTGGAGGCGGTAAAATTCACGAAGTAGGTCATCGTCAAGGATCTGACGCCGAGGAATCCAACTCCTCTCCTCAGGACCATATCCTTCCCAATCCACTAAATACTGGAACCCTCGATATGATGATCAGGACCAGGTGTGCAGATAGCTGATGGGATACAGGTGCGGGTAATCAGAAACCCCAACTGGCTACATTGCCCGGCAACCAGACAGGGTGCGTTCCAGGACGCCGAAAAAAACTCTCCAGGACAGAACATAGGCAAAAAACAGACTCAGGAAACGGGATTCGTGACAATAGATGTAGGATCTTCATTTGATCACCCTATTGGTGAAGAATTTTGCAGGACATTTCAAACTTGTAGTGTATGTGAGTTTAAAAAGGCTTCTAAAGTTTGTAATTTCCTCTTCGAAAGTGGGTGGTAGCCTTGCGGTTAAGAGTGATCAACAGTTTGCTGGTTCGAATCCACGAGCCAACTACGTGAAAAATCTGTAGATGTACCCCTGAGCAAGACACTTAACCCTAATTGCTCCTGTAAGTTGTGCAAATGTAATTTTACCTTACAGAAAATGTATCAACCACAAAAAAATCTCTGTTAATTACAATCCACATACTAATTAACATTTCCAATTTCTGCAGGATTATTTTCCTGCTGTAGGAGACTGGCTCAAATTAAGATCCTACATATGAACAGCCTTTTAAATGAAAATAAGATCATATGCATAAGGATTTCCAGAGTGATGCTTATTTGGTATTGTCTACTAGGGCTGGAGTCGCCATAATGGACTCTATAGGGAACTGCTTTGAACATCTTTCTGATGCAACAGTGCCACCATTTGACCAAACTCCGCTGTAATTTTTGTGCTTTGTCATTTCAGTTGAAAGTCACGACTCAGAATGATGTGAATTGCCAAAGTAGAGCTATGCTATTAGAAACCAAGGAGTCCAGTCATATTATCCAAAGCTGCAGGTATACTGCCAACATAATGCTATGATAATGTGTGTTAATATAATATCTGCATAATGACTTTGCAGACTTTAGAACTGTTATAACAACACTTGAGATGGTTCACATTTGCATGTGGGTTGACCATTTATTGAAACCACTGGTTGTTTTAATCTGCCATGATTATGAAACAGGTAAATGTATAAAACAGGCAAGTGGTTCAGAAAGTGATTTGATCTCCATGTTTGTTAAGACATACTACATAGCCAAAAGTGCTCTTCAAATATCTCATTCCAAAATCATTGGCTTTAATATGGAGTTTGTCCCCCCTTTGCTGCTATAACGGCCTCCACTCTTCTTGGAAGGCTTTCCACTAGATGTTGGAACATTGCTGCAGGGACTTGCATCCATTTAGCCACAAACATTAGTAACGTCGGGCACTGATGTTGGCCGATTAGGCCTGGCTCACAGTCGGCGTTCCAATTGATCCCAAAAGTGTTCAATGGGGTTGAGGTCAGGGCCCTGTGCAGGCCAGTCAAGTTCTTGTATACTGACCTTGACAAACCATTTCTGTATGAACCTCACTTTGTGCACAGGGGCATTGTCATGCTAAAAACAGGAAAGGGACTTCCCCAAAGATTGCAAGCACAGAATCGACTAGATTCAGATATGTCCGTCGGACTGCCAGATGGTGAAGATGAGAACGGGTTTCCACTACTCCAGTGTAAAATGGTGGCAAGCTTTACAAAACTCCAGCCGACGCTTGGCATAGCGCATGGTGATCTTAGGCTTGTGTGCGACTGCTCGGCCATGGAAACCCATTTCATGAAGTTTCCAACGAACAATTCTTGTGCTGAAGTTGCTTCCAGAAGCAGTTTGGAACTTGGTAGTGAGTGTTGCAACCGAGGACGGACGATTTATACGCGCTACCCGCTTCAGCACTCGGCTGTCCCATTCTGGGAGCTGATTTGACCTACCACTTCACGGCTGAGCCGTTGCTACTCCTAGACGTTTCCACTTCACATTAACAGCACTTACAGTTGACCGGGGCAACTCTAGCAGGGCAGACATTTGACAAACTGACTTGTTGGAAAGGTGGCATCCTATGCTGGTGCCATGTTGAAAGCCACTGAGCTCTTCATTACGGGCCATTCTACTGGCAATGTCTACAGAGATTGCATGGCTGTGTGCTCGATTTTATACACCTGTCAGCAACGGGTGTGGCTTAAATAACCGAAACCTCTCATTTTGAAGGGGTGTCCACATACGTTTGTGTATGCAGGCATTAGGAAACCTGCTTCATGTTTGTATTGATGAGTTACCAAATATACTGAATGGATGTTTACCTGAAAGGTTTGATACATACCATGTTATGTGTGTGCCAATTACTATGTGTACCTATAGTTTTACTGTAGTATTTACCCAGAGAAGTAAACTAAATCTCCTCTCTTTTGTCTCACCTCTATCTCTGACACGCATTACATAACCCTTTGCCCTCTCGTATCTAAAACATGTCTGTGTGAGCTTTACTCAGTCAAATGAACCTCCCTAGCTCCCTCCAGTTTAGTCATGTCACTAAGTATTAATCTTCAGTGTTTACTCAAAGCAATAAGGCTTGAGGGGGTGTGGTATATGGCCAATATACCACGGCTAAGGGCTGTCCTAATGCACGACGCAATGTGGAGTGCCTAGACACAGCCCATAGCTGCGGTATTTTGGCCATATATGACAAACCCCAGAGGTGCCTTATTGCTATTATAAACTGGTCACCAACATAATTAGAACAGTAAAAATAAATGTTTTGTCATACCCGTGGTATATGGTCTGATATACCACGGCTGTCAGCCAATCAGCATTCAGGGCTCGAACCACTCAGTTTCTAACGTCTCTTGTACCATTGCATTGTTGAATACTTGTTTCTGATTGGCTTGAAAGGAATTCTATAGTGTGCATTATTTAGGTGATAATGCCCTCGAAGCCAGTGTTTGGAGGACATATTGGCACGAGTGTTAGGCCCGAGACTAAGTTGAGGGCCGGTAAACCGTGCCAATATATCCTCCAAACACTGGCTTCGAGGGCATTATCACTTTTATACAACGGGTAACCAACATATTCAAATAATGATTGACATATTTTAATTAACTTTATTTTGATTAATTTATTCATACTATTTCATCCTTCCATGAGATATAGTCCTGACACATATCTAGGGTTGCTACCCAAGCCGGCTGGTTGTTTGTTCTATCGGTTTGGTTGCCATAGACGTGACATAGTCGTTTAGACTTTTTGTTCTGTATCTATGGACAGTTGGACACGACCCAGTCATTCTTCTAAATGTTCTATTGCTATATGTTATTATCCCTTGCTTGCTAGCTAGCCAACTACAGCTAACTTACAGTCACGCCAAACAATGCAGCCAGAATAACAACAAAGTAGCTGCATTTGCATTTGTTTAAGCTGTTTTCCAGTAACATTTATTTGGATACATTCATAAGAATGAGCTCATGATGCGTGATTTCACCTGGCATAGAAAATGTGCTCTCTCATCAGGGCACTGTTGTTCAGAGGAGCTAGCCAACAACACAGCTAACACAATCACTTCAAACTGAAGCTGGAAAGACTGCAAGCTAGCTGCATTTAGTTTTATCTGTTCTCTATTGAAATGTCTTTGTATTTGTCCATAAAAATGAAGCTGATTCATGATTTCGACTGGCTGAGAAAAGTTGCCTGTCTTTCTCGTCCCGACTCCCGATCCCTACATGTTCATTACTATGGGACAGCAAGAGGTCGAATTTCAATATGAAACAAAATTGCAAATGTCAGAGAGTCAGACTGCAAGTTTTATACAAATCTCTGTTATTGAAAACCGATTGCTAGTCTAAAAGAAATGGGAGATAATGTCTAGATGTTTTTTACAGTGGGGATGAAGTTTATAAATTGTCTGGCTGGGCTGATGAGACAGTGGATTGCGCAGTGAGATGGAACAGAGTAAATAGGCATTTCAATATCATAGCTTTAGCTTGTGGTAATTTGGGGAATAGACACCTGCTGGAATGCTGTTTTAACCAATTAGCGTCCAGGATCAGACCCACCCGTTGTATAATTCCCTATAACGCACAGTATATCAGCATAGTAGAATTCAATGGCTATAGTTAATTCTTTCATGTTCTATGTTTGAGCTGCTTTTGAAAGAAAGTCGAATTGAAAACACTATTGGCATTGTTGAATTTGATTTTCATAATAGCAAGCTGATGGTTAGCTAAACCAGCAAGTCTGTTTGGTTACCAAGGCATCTCCTGCAGCTATCTAGTAAACTTGCTAGCTACTTCAGTGAATGTTGAACACATTTCTACCTGCAAAGTGAACACATTTCTAAAGGTAAATGCCAGGGCTGCAGGTAGCCTAGTGGTTAGAGCGTTGGGCCTGTAACCGTAAGGTTGCTGGATTGAATCCTGAACTGACAAGGTAAAAAGCTGCCATTCTGCCCCTGAACAAGGCAGTTAACCAACCCACTGTTGCCCGGTAGGCTGTCTAAATAAGAATTTGTTCTTAGCTGTCTTGCATAGTTAAATAAAGGTTAAATAAAAATGTACAAATTATGTTTTTTTTTTAAACAATTTGAGCCATGTTATAAAAGGGATAATCAACTCAGGGCTCTGTGTTCTCTGGAAAATAATGTGTAATTTGTTAGATGTCACCTTGCTAGCGCATCTTGGAACACACCTTCCACGTTGTTCATTATTTTAGTTGATTATCCCTTACTCGTAAAGGCCTGTTTGTTGAGTATATCCCATTCTTACTCAAAACTATTGAAAGGCTGTGATAGGATAACAGTGAACATGGGCCGAACTAGACGGACACTGTAGCAATGTTCCATAATCAAACTGCAAGACAATTCATTTGCAACTATCCAACACTATTTTAAAACATACTTTGTTACATTATTAGTAATGTAACATTAGTTTTGTTCCATTATTTCAAAAGAAACAACACAAATAGAACATAAAGTGACAGAAATAATTGACAGTTGTAGAATTATAGCATTCATCGCATAGCCGTGCATTAGTTATGACTAGTCTACAACACCAGTTGCTAGATGGGATTTTACAGCAAATGGACAACTACAAAACGTAATTTAGATGCAAAATATTCAACCTAAAACAATAAATACACAACATTGACCCTAGAACAATAAATAAAGTGACAAATGATAAAACAAGAAGAATGCACTTTAAGGTAATAGCGTAAACACATTTTCTTTACCCTTATCTACAAAAGTGTTTTCTTCCAATTCTGTCAAAAAATGTCGTAAGCCTATCAGACTGTTCTCAGAAGTGCTACTCAGCCTCCATCTTCATTCAAGCAACTATCTCTAACATTGAGATGAACTGAGCTCCTCAACTACAAACAAGATCATTGAAGAACTGGGATATAGTCTGTTGTGAGACAGAGGATTCTGAGCAGACAGTCTTTGAGGGGTGTTTCTGCAGCAGGGGCTGCAGGATGAGGCTAGGGGTCAGTAGGTGGTATCTATAACGTTGCCTTCCATCTGATGTCTGTAGGCCACTCTTGCCTTGTGGGAAAAGTAGACAACTCCTCCTCCAGCGCTGGCATAGGTTGTCGGGGCAAACTGGGGCTCCGCTTCAATGTATGGAACTAAACAGGAAAAGGAGAGATGAGAGGATTAAAACCCCATTAATATTACATTAATACTGACATGAATCTCTGTTGGGAAGTCACATTCCCATACTGTACTACTATTGATGATGATGAACTGTCAAAGGGTTGTCAGTCCAAAATTACATTCCAAGTCAATTGTAAAATGGCCTTAAAGTCGAACAGACAGCACTAGCACCATGAAATCTTATAAAAATCTATTCATATACACCCCGAGGAAGAATACTTCTTTCAATCTTTACTAACGACATGTCACTGGCTTTGCAGATGACTTAACACTATACACGTCAGCTAGTACCGCAACTGAAATTACTGCAGCACTTAACAAAGAGCTACAGTTAGTTTTCCGAATGTGTTGCAAGGAATAAGTTAGTCCTAAAAATGTCAAAAACTTAAAGCATTGTAATTGGGACAAATCATTCACTAAACCCTAAATCTTGTAATGAATAATGTGGAGCAAGTTGAGTGGACTAACTGCTTGGAGTAATCCTGGATTGTAAACTACTATGGTCAAAAAATATTGATACAACAGTAGCTAAGATGGGGAGAAGTCTGTCCATAATAAAGCGCTGTTCTGCCTTCTTAACAGCAATAAAAACAAGGCAGGTGTCACATTTGTCATAGTGAGGAGACCAAGGTGCAGCGTTGTAAGTGTACATCTTCTTTTAATGGAAGAACGAACACTGAACAAAACAACAGAACGAACCGTGACGCTATATGACTAGTGCAAACAAGCAACTAAACATAGAATAACAACACACAAACTATCCAAGGAATATGGCTACCTAAATATGGTCCCCAATCAGAGACAACGATAAACAGCTGCCTCTGATTGAGAACCAATCTAGGCAACCATAGACATATAAACACCTAGACTAGAAAAACCCTAGACATACAAAAAAAACTAGATAATACAAAAACTAAACCAACCACCCTTGTCACAAAACAAAACAAAAGAATAAAGGAAACAAAGATAACTATGGTCAGGGTGTGACAGCAGGTCCTACAGGCCCTAGTTTTGTCACACCTGGACTACTGTTCAGTCAGGTGGTCAGGTGCTACAAAGAGGGACCTTTGGCTCAGAACAGGGCAGCACGGCTGGCCCCTGGTTTTACAAAGAGAGCTAACATTAATAATATGCATGTCAATCTCTTCTGGCTCAAAGAGATTGACTTCATCACTACTTGTATTTGTGAGAGTTAATGATATGTTGAATGCACAAAGCTGTCTGTTTGAACTACTGGCACACAGCTCGGACACCAATGCATACCCCACAATACATCCCACCAGAGGTCTCTTCACAGTCCCCAAGTCCAGAACAGACTATGGGAGGCGCACAGTACTACAAAGAGCCATGACTAAATGGAACTTCTATTCCACATCAAGTAACTCATGCAAGCAGTACAATTGGATTTAAAAAATACATTAAAATACACCTTGGGGACTATGAAGCAACACAAACATAGGCACAGAGACATGCATACAGACACACATGATAAGATACGCACTATACACACGTGCACACATGGATTTTGTGTTGTAGATATGTGGTAGTAGAGTAAGGGCCTTAGGGCACACACTTAATGTGTTGTGAAATCTGTTGTGAATGTACTGTAAGGTTTATAGAAATGTATAACTGCCTTAATTTTGCTTGACCCCAGGAAGAGTAGCTCAGCTAATGGGGATCCATAATGAATACAAATACGATGACAAGCGAGCACTTAGATATGGTCATTTTCACGGTTTCATAAATTCATAGAATGTTTGGGAATGACATAGAGTAAGGCATTTGTGGAAATTCTATATAAATATAGAGTGGGAAAGCAGCTGTGCATTTAGACTATTAATAGACACTGCACTAAATAAAACCAAATAAAGACATCTGTCTCATCCAGGACCGGAGTCTACGCAGACCGGTGCACCATAGCCAATAAGAGCTACAGTAGGCCTTTATATGCAAATAAGCCTTTGTGCAAATAAGCCATTTGCCACAAGGGCCTGCCATCATTCACTTTGAACTGGACTGTGTGTTTACAGGCAGTAGTAACAGCACAATTTAGATCATTCGAAAAGCATTCGCCAAAAGCCACAAAATACATCTGAATGGATTTCTGCAAATCAGTAAATACCATGGGAGGACTCTTACATTTGGGAACTTGACATACCTATTGATCAAACAACCATGAAAAGTAGTCTCCTCTTCAGTTATGCACATCAACAACAACAACAACAACCTCAACAACTAATGCTAGCCAGAGCAAGATAAGCTAAAATCTAATGAGGGAACATTAGATAAACCCTCAAACTTTTTTCAGCTAGTTGGCCGTCAAAATTGCACTGATAAACAATGGGGAATAGTAGCCTACTCGTCCTTCTGCAGCTTGCCTGCCAATGCACGCATGTTCCAAGACACGTTTTGACAACTGAATGGGAACTTACCTGCCAACCCATTTGATCGATGCCAAATACATTTCATTGACAACTAAGGGTGCCTGTTTCTGCTCTCCGGTTCAGGAATGGCTGAAAATGCATAACATTGATCTAAAATTGACCCTAGAAGTAGTACTGTTGTGAGATCTGGAGAGACCGGGTCAGTCAATAGCTAATATACTAATACTCTTAGTAAAAATATTTATCTTCAATCTGTGGATTCTATTCGATTAGATAGATTGAAATTGTATGTTAAACATCACAGCATAGCTGAAAGATATACTGTATGGTGCATAGAATTCCGAAGAGGGTGGCCAGCAGAGATAGGTGGGATGGGCTGAGGGAAGCTGAGGGATGGAATGACGGTCAAAGATAAAAGTATAAAAAATAAAGTCAAAATAAAACATAACAAAAAGTAAGTTTGAATGACACTGAGGGGCAATGTTGTTACTGCTAATGCCGGTTTGCCTGAGGCTGATGCTGTGCAGGTGTTTGTACACATGCATATACACACACACTCATTCAAATGCACACAGGTGCACATACATGGTCACACACACATGTAAATAGTGCCATACATGCACTTAAACATATTCAGTTGTCCTTGATGTTTTTTTGCTTTCTGTTTTCCTTTGTCTTTTTCCTTTTTATATTTTGTTCATTTTCTTGGTTACTGGGGGAGGTCTTGGGGGTGGGGAATGGAATATTTTTTCTACTTTATTTGTATCTTATTTTCTCAAGGGAGGGGGGACTGTGTGTGTGTGTGGGGGGGGGGGGGGTCTCAGATGGTTAAAGGGCAGCTCTTGGGGAACTGTTGTGGGGGGGATCTTGGATGGCTGGTGGCCTGGCGGTTAGGAGCTTGGTCCGGTGGCTGATGGATTAAAAAAAATGTAAACCCATTTGATTTACAAATAAAATCACTCAGTGTTTCAGAGTGCTCTCTGGGTCGTTCGTAAACGCAGAGTGCTGTCAGATTGTATGTTGGTAAATTCAAAGCGTCCCCCCCCGCACACTGCACTATTGATATTGGACACTGGCCATGGAGTATGGTTGATCCGAGCATTCCTCACAACAGCCAAGTTAAGTGACTAAAGTTGGCTAAGCTGCTAGCTACTTCCAGACACAAATGAGAGAACACCTCGCACTGACCATTTTACTTGCCCTAGCAGAGCTGTTATGGCTGTTTACATGTTATCTAGAGCGTAGTGACTAACGTTAACTGTGCTGATAGCAACAATTGAATTACTTTTTTTGCCAACGTTTACTGACACCGGTCATATTCAGCCAGTGTTAAGTGTTCGTCAATTCATCAGTTATTCTGCGCTCTGGCATACTCAGACAAGGAGAGTGCTCTGAAATTGGACTAGATAGCCATAACAGTCGTTCAAGTTAAGCATAACTAGCTAGCAAAGCGATTCACATTTCTTGCCCTTGCTATTTTCTTTATTGCCCTTGCTAGTTTGATTATATTGACATTCCCAGCCTTAGTTACATTCGTCTGTTTTTGTCCAAAAAATGTAGTAATTGAAAATGTACGTCATGGAACTTTGACTTAAATAAAACTTATTTTCAAAACCTCTTATAAAGTTGGTTTTGTAGCATAAACTGGGAATTTGATATTTTTAACTGATATTACGACTCTCTGTTTGTTTCATATCTGCAGATGAGTTAAAATGCTGTCAGTTCCACTTTAATGAACACTGTGTTCTTCTCTTTGCAAATAGTGCCCCATTGAAAAAATCTAAACAAATACAGTGCCTTGCAAAATAATTCATCTCCCTTGGCATTTTTTCTATTTTGTTTACAAAATTACAATCTGTAATTTAAATAGATTTTTATTTGGATTTCATGTAATGAACATACACAAAATAGTCCAAATTGGTGAAGTGAAATGGAAAAAAATTACTTATTTCAAAAAATTTGTAAAAATTAAAAACAGAAGCCCCTAAATAAGATCTGGTACAACCAATTACCTTCAGAAGTCATATAATTAGTTAAATAAAGACGTGTGTGCAATCTAAGTGTCACATGATCTGTCACATGATCTCAGTACCTGTTCTCAACACCTGTTCTGAAAGGCCCCAGAGTCTGCAACACCACCAAGCAAGGGGCACCACCAAGCAAGCGGCACCATGAAGACCAAGGATCTCTCCAAACAGGTCAGGATCAAAGTTGTGGAGAAGTACAGATCACGGTTGGGTTCTAAAAAAATATCTGAAACTTTGAACATCCCACGGAGCACCATTAAATCCATGATTAAAAAATGGAAAGAATATGGCACCACAACAAACCTGCCAAGAGTGGGCCGTCCACCAAAATTCACGGACCAGGCATGGAGGGCATTAATCAGAGAGGCAACAAAGAGACCAAAGATAACCCTGAAGGAGCTGCAAAGCTCCACAACGGAGATTGGAGTACTTGTCAATGGGACCTTAAGCCGTACACTCTACAGAGCAGGGCTTTTCGGAAGACTCCCCAAACATATGGAAGAAGGTACTCTGGTCAGATGAGACTAAAATGTTTCTTTTTGGCCATCAAGGAAAGAGCAAACCCAACACCTCACATCACCCCGAGAACACCATCCCCACAATGAAGCATGGTGGTGGCAGCATCATGCTGTGGGGATGTTTTCCATTGGCAGGGACTGGGAAACTGGTCAGAATTGAAAGAATGATGGATGGCTCTAAATACAGGGAAATTCATGAGGGAAACCTGTTTCAGTCTTCCAGAGATTTGAGACTTGGACCTCAATCCAATGAAGAATCTGTGGTATGGCTTAAAGATTGCTGAATACCAGCGGAACCCATCCAACTTGAAGGAGCTGGAGCAGTTTTGCCTTGAAGAATGGGCAAACATCCCAGTGGCTAGATGTGCCAAGCTTATAGAGACGTACCCCAAGATACTTACAGCTCTAATTGCTGCAAAAGGTGGATCAACAAAATATAGACTTTGGAGGGTGAATAGTTATGCACGCTCAAGTTCAGTTTTTTTTGTCTTATTTCTTGTTTGTTTCACCCAAAAATATTTTGCATCTTCAAAGTGGTAGGCATGTTGTGTAAATCAAATTATACAAACCCCCCCAAAAATGTATTTTAATTCCAGGTTGTAAGGCAACAAAATAGGAAAAATGCCAAGGGGGATGAATACTTTTGCAAGCCACTGTAGGCATCACACTCCTGCAAAAACTGTAGTTGGTGTTGTTACCTGCTTTAGGGGGGCAGTGTCTGCCCTTGCCTCTGTCTTTACACCTCCTGTACCAGGGAAAACACTGGAGAACCTTCACACCCATGGGCGCAGCAGCTCGAGGAGCCAGTCTGAAAAGAGAGAACAATGATTTTGTTATTTAAAAGAAGCATTAGCACTGGGCACTCTATACATTTCAAAACCTGAAAACTGAGAAAACTTCAACAACCATATTGCAAATGAATTATGAGCCTTTTTCAGGGAATTTAAGAGCTACTCATCCCTCTATATGAATTGCACCAGCAAAATTGGGTTGTTATACATTTCTAAAACTGACACACTCCAAGCTGTCCCTAAATGTGTCATTCTGGTTTGGTTTTAGGACTATCCTAATAAAATATATTGATAGTTTTTATGTTTAAGAGAGAGAGAGAGAAAGAGAGAGAGAGTGATAGCTTTATGGTATTTTCTTAATATTTTGGACCCTGGAGGCTGTGAACCATTTAAATTATTACTTCCAGCTATGACAGAAGATCGAATAGATTAAAAACAAACCATTAATCAAAGGGAGCTTTTAAATGAAATAACCCACGAGGCACAGACCTCAGTTCAACATCTAGTTTAGATTCACATGTGGTTGAGTTATCAAGTAACGTAAAAAAAAATAAAAAAATAAATCACAATGTTGTCGGGAAGTAGTTTGGGGGTAGATAGCTATATTGGGCTAATATAGGACTATTAAAGGCCCAGTGCACTACTTTTGTGAATTTGTATTTTTTTTTAACCCCCCAAAAATGTTTATTTAAGAGGCTCCTCTGTCCTCCACTCGTTACCTGTATTAATGGCACCTGTTTGAACTTGTTATCAGTATAAAATACACCTGTCCACAACCTCAAACAGTCACACTCCAAACTCCACTATGGCCAAGACCAAAGAGCTGTCAAAGGACACCAGAGACAAAATTGTAGACCTACACCAGGCTGGGAAGACTGAATCTGCAATAGGTAAGCAGCTTGATTTGAAGAAATCAACTGTGGGAGCAATTATTAGGAAATCGAAGACATACAAGACCACTGATAATCTCCCTCGATCTGGGGCTCCACGCAAGATCTCACCCCGTGGGGTCAAAATGATCACAAGAACGGTGAGCAAAAATCCCAGAACCACACGTTATTGGACTCTGGAGCAGTGGAAACTCGTTCTCTGGAGTGATGAATCCCGCTTCACCATTTGGAAGTCCAACAGACGAATCTGGGTCTGGTGGATGCCAGGAGAACACTACCTGCCCCAATGCATAAAGCCAACTTTAAAGTTTGATGGAGGAGGAATAATGGTCAGGGGCTGTTTTTCATGGTTTGGGCTAGGCCTCTTAGTTCCAGTAAAGGGAAATCTTAACACTACAGCTTACAAGGATATTCTAGACGATTCTGTGCTTCCAGCTTTGTGGCAACAGTTTGGGGAAGACCCTTTCCTATTTCAGGATAACAATGCCCCTGTGCACAAAGCGAGGTCCATACAGAATTGGTTTGTCGAGATCGGTGTGGAAGAACTTGACTGACCTGCACAGAGCCCTGACCTCAACCATATTGAACACCTTTGGGATTAATTGGAATGCCGACTGTGAGCAAGAGCTAATCGCCCAACATCAGTGCCCAACCCCACTAACACTCTTGTGGCTGAATGGAAGCAAGTCCCTGCAGCAATGTTCCAACATTTAGTGGAAAGCCTTCCCAGAGTGGAGGCTGTCGTAGCAGTAAAGGGGGCACCAACTCCATATTAATGCCCATGATTTTGGTGTTTGAGCAGATGTCCACATACTTTTAGTCATGTAGTGTACAGTGGCTTGCAAAAGTATTCACTCCCCTTGGCATTTTTCCTATTTTGTTGCCTTACACCCTGGAATGAAAATAGATTTTTTTGGTGGTTTGTATAATTACACAACATGCCTACCACTTTGAAGATGCAAAATATTTTTTCTTGTGAAACAAACAAGAAATAAAACAAAAAAACGGAAAACTTGTACGTGCATAACTATTCACCCCCCCAAAGGGTACCGCTGGTGTACAACAATCTTTAAGTCATACCACAGATTCTCAAATGATTTGAGGTCTGGGCTTTAACTAGGCCATTCCAAGACATTTAAATGTTCCCCTTAAACCACTAAAGTGTTGCTTTAGCAGTATACTTAGGGTTAGGGTCATTGTCCTGCTGGAAGGTGAACATCCGTCCCAGTCTCAAATCTCTGGAAGACTGAAACAGGTTTCCCTCATGAATTTCCCTGTATTTAGCGCCATCCATCATTCTTTCAATTCTGACCAGTTTTCCAGTCCCTGCCAATGAAAACATCCCCACAGCATGGTGCTGCCACCACCATGCTTCATTGTGGGGATGGCATTCTCGGGGTGATGAAAGGTGTTGGGTTTGCGCTTTCCTTGATGGCTAAAAAGCTCAATTTCACCAGATCTTATTTAGGTGCTTCATAGTAAAGGGGGTGAATACATATGCATGCACCACTTTTCCGTTTAAAAAAAAAAAAAAGTTTTTTTTTTCATTTCACTTCACCAATTTGGACTATTTTGTGTATGTCCGTTACATGAAATAAAAATCCATTTAAATAACAGGCTGTAATGCAACAAAGTAGGAAAAATGCAAAGGGCAATGAATACTTTTGCAAGGCACTGTACATCTCATATCACTCATATTATCTTAGGACCGTGGTTACGAAAGTAACCTTAAATTATGGCGAGCAGCAAATCCCAGGAGGCTTAGCGTGTTTCTTCAGGGAATTGTGAGAACAAGGGAAAACACTGCCAACAAGATGATCTAATCTCAGATCTCTCTCCTTTACAGTACAGGACAAGGCAACCTCAACATGGTGATCCCCACATGCCCAACCAAGCTGTTATTGCTTGTGTGTGTTTTCCTAGGTCTATTTCGGTTTGTGCCCACAATTCTGAAATAATGTGAGGTTCCATATCAATGATTTCACATAGTCCTACCTGATACAAGTATAGACATTTAGGGGGTGCAGACTTAACCTCTGTGCAGGGACAAAACACTGTAGGCTACTCTTGTGTGAGGCAGGCCTGCAGGAATAACCCCAATGGTGGATAAGAACTGCACAACAGATGCACTACAAAGGCTGGGTCCTGCTGCCACCAGTGTAGCAAATAAGTGGAGAGATCAGCAACCCTAAGGTTACAGGGCAAGTGCACTCACTTTGCTTACTGTATAAAGGTGCTGTCCAGAGGGTGCTACACTTGTGCGCATGCCAGACTTGTTGCTGTCAACCGGTAAGCTACAGTAGGCTATTGATACACTGCGTTCTCTGAAAAGACAGTTACATAAACCGGCAGTAGCATAATCTGTTGTTGCCATTGAAACTAGAGCAATTTACGCAGAGAAAGGCAGACAGATCTCTCAGTATCCCATAACGGAAATTAATGACTGCATTTCTATTTCTCTAAATTCTGATCTTAAAATGAGAGATTTTGTGTGTTGTTATGCACAAAATAGCTCATGTATAAAGTAGGCCTGGGCTATATGCAAATTAAGAAGTCATGTCAGAGCAATAATTCTGAATTTCAATAGCCTTTCAAATATTTTAGAGGCCCAATGCAGTCAAAATTATGTTTTCTTGTGTTTTGTATCATATTGTACAGTAGCTGATGAAACTAACACTGTAAAACACATTTGATCATTGTTTGATTTCCTGATAGTTGCTGGTTGAAAATGCAATCTACACAGGACCTTCTATTCAGCAGGTTTACATGGGCAGGAGTTTTGTCTGTTTGTTAATAGACCAATAACAAAAAGTGTTCCAAACCTCTCTGACAATGGCTAGTTTTCAGTTTTCTTGCTTGAGAAATACTTTTTTGCTTTAAAAAAGCATTTTCTTGTCAATTTTAATGGAAAATTATTAGACTACACTACGATATTTAATTGGTACCCAGAAATTATATTTATATAATGGCTGCATTGGGCCATTAAGATTTTTGTCCTCTTACTCCCTCTCCTTCCCAATTACTCAAATTTAAAAAATCACAATAGTCAAATGTAGCCATACCCTACAACCAATCAATAACTGTATGAAGGTTACATCAACCGAATACGAAATGTGAAAACAAAACATTGAAATATCCCCGTATGTCATGGTGCTATTGAATAGCCAAAATAATAGAATAGTCTATAACTCACCTGTAAATAAAATATAAAAATGGTATGAACTTGTTTTGTGAGTAGGTTTGGTTGGAGTTCTCTAAAAAATGGTATCATTTGCTTTTTGATGTCTGATCTTCTGGTTTGATGTCACGAGGCAGTCAGAGCTCATTCCTCTGACCACTGATGCTGTAAATGCAACCTGTCTTGTCCCTGGTAGAGCGTCTATCATTCTCTCATTGATACAACAAGGGCATGGAAATTTTCCACTGTCGACTCTGCGTCTTTAAATAGCTAATCCCTCAGCGCGTGGCCACAAAACAAAACATGCTTCCCCTGACGCTGTCCCCGCACTTACAGTGTATGTGTGTGTTGCCAATTTAGTATGGGCAGTAAATAGATTTCAAGTGAAGTGTATCCTTGTAAAAAAAATGTTAAAAACAAGGACATGAATGGTGATCTAATTGGTAAGGGATGCAATGTTAGTCAAGATGGTGTGTTTACCTACACTAATATGTAAAACACTTTATTCTGCATATTATACCTCCACATAGTAAGATACAATTTTTATTTTATTTTTTTAAAGGTCAACATATGCTGTTATTATCTTGTCCATCATCAACACGAGGACACCAGTGCATTCAACCAACACAAAAGTCTACCATAACGTTGATCATGTCTGAAAGGTGTCCTTACCTGCCTGTTTCTGAATAACCTATTTTGAATGACAGGCAGAACAACACTGACCTTTGGTGACCCTGAGCAGTGAACTTTCCAACAGCTGACATACAGCACAACAGCTGACATACAGCACAACAGCTGACATACAGCACAACAGCTGACATACAGCACAACAGCTGACATACAGCACAACAGCTGACATACAGCACAACAGCTGACATACAGCACAACAGCTGACATACAGCACCACAGCTGACATACAGCACAACAGCTGGCAGGGAGAAAATAGGTTATTTTGTAGTTGTTTATATGAAATTGGCATAGCTTTAATAATATTTTTTGGGGGGGATTATCTATTTAATACAATTCTATTGCTATAATGGGCAATTAGAAAGCCTGTAATATACTCAAAGTATTTTTTTCCAGGTATTCTCAATTACGTTACAACAGCTATTCACAGGCCATGATTATATAAACATGACAGAAGTTGATTGCTTTAGCTTACTTAAAATAAAATAAAAACATTTGGCAAGTTACTCATGTATTTATTACTGCATGACAACTGTTTTTGTTATCCACAAAATATGAGTATAGGTTGTCAACAGTTTTCTATGAATGTCATCATTCTATTCAAGCCCAACAAGGGAATCCAAGCAAACCCTTCCTGAGTGAAGTGATGTCATGAAGTTACTGAGTGAAGTGATGTCATGAAGTTACTGAGTGAAGTGATGTCATGAAGTTACTAAGTGAAGTGATGTCATAAAAAGCTTTTTGATTGATTCTGTACACCATTTATAGGATGTATTTGTGACTATAACTCCATTCAAACTTGGATTAAAGAGTCAATATTTGACAGCTGCCAAATGGCATCAGAGAGATGGTGGCCTTGGTATCCCACAGGATTGTCATGGTAGAGGACATCTTGTGATCCACTAGAGGGAGGTGTTGCCATTTCATGCCAGACAGTCCACAACAGAACCTGATTCCCTTTTCTTTATTTCTTTAACACAAAGCAACTTTTTCGATATGATGGAATATTTTATTCTAAACAAGCATAACGTAATAAAAGTACAGCATTATTGAATATTTAAAAAAACAAACGCAATAATGTGACATTGAATTACAGCGTAGTTACAGGGATATTTGATAGTACTTCATGTAGCATAGTTGTGTGTTTTTACAGCTTCACCTTTGCTCTCTACTTATAAAAGAACCAGTGTATTGTAAGATCCACCCCCACACCACCCTCAGACCTACAGACATATGAAAGATGTCCATAATCTCCACACCTCATGCTCTGTTTTCTTTCTCCATTCCTTCACATTCTCCCCCTCCCTGCTCAAAGTACAAGTTGCCCCTATCCACAGATCTAGGATCAAATTACTTGACCCCCAATCCTAACCTTCACCATAAGGAGGAAGAAAATGTTATCTGACCCTGCATCGGTGGTTGGGTCAACATCTACTCTACTCACACCCACACACTGCCTTTGCCCTCCCCCTCTGAGGCCCCATGCGGGCCGCAGCAGTCCCCTCCACGGTGGCGCGAGGCAGGCAGGTTCTTGTATACGGCCCTGCTATAGGGGATGAAACAGAGGCCCAGTTGGAGGTGGCGGGCCAGGCGGCAGTAGGCAGCCAGAGCCAGGACCAGGAGGGGGGTGACCAGGATGAAGCCCACCACCAGCAGGGCCACACAGCCACCGTCATCCAGCAGGTCTGAACAGTACAGGGACGTGCCATTGGGCTGCACCTGGGGACGACATACACACATATTTATACCACTCATGTGTCACACTGCAATGTTCAGGTGGTGACTCATGCTCTTCCTTTCCCCGCGTGTCAATGACTCTTTCCTCTCTGTTTCTATCTTTCTGAGACACACAGACTTCCTTCCTGGATGGCAGTCTTACCGTGGAGTGACACAGGAAGCCAAACACGACCATGACCAGCGCTGGGGTCAAGATGGTGCCGAACACGATGCTGGCCAGTGTGCCGTTGACCAGTGCGATGATCAGGTTCTGAGCCGTCACCAGTACTGAGCACGCCCAGCAGTCCAGAGAGCCTCTCAGCTCCAGAGGGGCGTCTGTACCCCCTGATGCGCTGCCCGCCACTGAGTACGGGGGTGGCACCACCACTCCTGACCCCCCCGTGGGTGACCTTGGCACAGAGGTCACAGAGCCTGTGTGCTGGAGGTGGGATGGCAGTGATGACAGAGGTTCCCCATTATTAATGTGATTCAGCTGGGTGATGCCCTTCTCCAGGGTTCCGTTTCTCGACAGACTCATCCTCCCTGGGCCTTCAGAAAACAAAATGATTAGGGTTGTTTAATTAATTAATTAAGTAATTTATGTGCATATCATACAGTACAATGGTATAATCATTATTACTAGTGGCAGTGCAGTTGGTTATGGGTTAAGTGGTATTGGGCGGGCCTATTACTTCTATTCTGTTAGGGTGCCTTAGTAGTTGCAGTTACATAGACTGGGAGCCTGATAATGAATCCCCTTTACAGAAAGGAATCTGTTTGGCATGCCCATGTTTTTACATAACAGAGTGAAAAAAGCCTCTGAATGTTGCTCCATTAAAGTGAGAGTAGCAAAGTTTCCTAAAGTACAGTGGTGAGAGCTGCGGAAAGAAAACACAGATAACTACGCAACTCGGGGAAGTAGGAAATAGACTTCCCTTGGCCCCACCCCCAGTCTCCTGGATGACTACAGTCTCAGAACAATGAGCCAGGAACGAGCCCCCCCCCCCCATACACCCCTTCTGAGAAACCCTCTACCGCTAATTTTAACAGTCAACAACCTTTAGTTAAGTTGGATTTGAAATGAAAACGGATCATTATAATGGACTTTAAAATACATATATTTCACCCAACTTTCCAGTTGTCTTTAGAAGTGGGGTGGTACCTCAGCCATGTGTAATGGTCACAAATATAATACTAGACTGTTGGTATTGAGATGAAGGTAGCATGTATGACCAGCATGTATGACCTCTGAGAACATCATGGTAAAAAGGATCATGGATTTAAATAGTTCATTCTCCATTCAGTCTCCATATGAACCTAGCAATGAACGGGTGGATTCAAACCCTTCAATTGAAGTTATTCAACTGTCCTGTAATACAATGCCAAATGCTAATTGTCTCGTCACACCCAAACACGCACTAGCAGCATAAACACAACACGCTGCAAGAGAGTTGACCATGATCTTTGTTAGGATGTTTAGTTTTAGTTTCCATGTCCCTCCTTCATCCCTGGACACCCATAACGACCACGGTGAGATGTGTTTACTCACTGTGTGATTGGTGGAGTCGTTCTGAGGATCTGTCTCTCTCTCCTCTCACAGTCGCGGTGAGACGATGAGAATGTACTCTGTTCTTTAACCTGTCCTCCCACTCTGAGAACGCCCGTGGAGAGAAGAAGAGGTCGCCCTCCACTGCATGAACATCCAGATCCCGAGGTCAGAGGGATGGTATTGATCAGGTGGAGGTTGATAGCCTTTATGTCGAGGGTTCAGACCTTTCTCTGCTGTATCCAGGTCTTCCAGAAGGTAAACTCCCGGTATTCAGCAGATGCTTTGTGTCCTCACAGCCCTCAGTCAGTGTGACTATCGTTCTCTTTTGCTTTGTGCTGAATCCGACGTTCTGAACAGTTAAGGCAAATGTTGCTTTCCTGCTTGGCTCTGGCTCTTCATTTCCTGCCGTGCCGTTTCCTCACTTTTACTCCAGCTTGGTTAGTCACGGAGTCTCCCCTCTGTCTCCTGCCTGTCTCCTCTCTGCTGGGTGCGTGTCTGTGGGCTGCTGTGGTGCTGGTGGGTACAGAGGCAGCTGGGGTGTGTTAGGGGTTGGTGATGGTATTTGGGAAGGGCGGGGGCACACAGGAGGGATTACACTGATAACCCCTGCACCCAGTGGGGAGCGAGGGGGTGGGGAGGGATGGGAAGGCAGTCACTCCGGAGAGGGAGAGTGTTTATTTGGATAGATTAGGAGTCAGGGGTGAGGGCCAAACTCTAGCAGTTGCTACAACCACTAACCACTACCTTCTGCTGAAGTCACTACAACCACTAACCACTACCTTCTGCTGAAGTCACTACAACCACTAACTTCTGCTGAAGTCACTACAACCACTAACCACTACCTTCTGCTGAAGTCACTACAACCACTAACCACTACCTTCTGCTGAAGTCACTACAACCACTAACCACTACCTTCTGCTGAAGTCACTACAATCACTAACCACTAACTTCTGCATTCGAATATTGAAAATGTGTGGATATTAAAATCCTAAACACATGAGAACAAACAGTAGAGTGGAACTTTCTGAAGCAAGTACATTTAAGCATTTAAAACAGGAATGTGTAATTTAGTGAGATGGTGATAAGACGGAATAAACTGTTAACGTTTTGCAATGTGTCTCCATTGCAAGATAATCCGATCCAGTACATCTGTTTTACATTTGCTATACATTATTCAGAACATGGATAGTTTCTCACATAAGATCCGTACATTCCTATCTACTCCTGAGTGAGATATAGATGACGGGGGAGGGAACTCACTGATTGCACAAAGATAAGACGTAGCTTCTAATAGCACTATAGTATACAGACCCCGAGACAGAAC
Organism: Oncorhynchus clarkii lewisi; assembly: GCF_045791955.1. Classification (NCBI taxonomy): domain Eukaryota; kingdom Metazoa; phylum Chordata; class Actinopteri; order Salmoniformes; family Salmonidae; genus Oncorhynchus; species Oncorhynchus clarkii. The sequence goes on along the minus strand of NC_092156.1, from coordinate 42,334,585 downwards.
ACAGAACGGAACACATGTACTATGTAGAAGGTAGGTAGGGACAGCGGCTGCCTGGGCCATACAAGACATAGTTGTTTTAATGTTGTGCTGAAGGTCAAGAAGGAAAGGGGACTGGCACTTGCCGTCTTGATGAAAAACAGAACACCAGGTTCAGAGAACGAATAGGAAATGTGGATGGGGTAGAACGGAGTGATGTGGCAGGAGAAGGAGAGGATCACCAGATTGATAAGAGACCAGTGGGAGTTTAGTTCAAAGAGCGAGAATTAGTATTGGATGTTTTTCCCCCTTTTTTTCTTCTTCATCTCAGTCTGGGCAAGTTTGTTTATTTCTTCAGGGGGCAGATAGGAGCTCCCTCTGGAATGAGAGGGAGAGATTGAATAAAGGAGGGGGGCTGAGGAGAAGAAAGAAAGGTGATAATACAGCCTTTTGTGTATGTTGAGAGGTGTAGGGTTGCGGGAGGAAGAGCAAGACCAGTCTTCCTGTCTTAGGAACCAGGATATCCTGCTCTGTCCGTAGGTCTAGGGTGAGTTGTCCCTGCATCCTCTTTAAACTAAAGGTTTCCTATTCCCATGTCCCCAGCAGTGATACATCAAAAACAATACGCTACTAGCATTCTATCTCTTTCTTAATAACTGGGAGTAGAACCATTCAAGTCACTCTTATGTCACCACTAATCCAAACACTGACGTGTGTGTGTAATGAAGGAGATTCTGGTTGACGTGCTGTATTAAAAGCAGGCAAAGTGCAGGACGTGGATAATGATATGACAGAAGACATGATGGCTAAACGCTGCTAGGCATTGACAGCAGGGGATGAAGAGAGGGTAGATCCTAGGGATGGAATACATCTCCCTCCATAGAGATTTTGCAGCTCAGACACAAATCAGACCGTACTCTGTGAAATGATCAAGGCTTCTTATCAATACCGGGAAACCAATTCAATTACAAACATCACTCAAAGAATTCCTTCAAACATTTTGATTTTATTTGGATTAATATTACTCACAATAATGTCACAGAAACATCACAGGGTGTTTGAGACAGGTCTGGATCAGGCCTCCTTTGATAGGAGTTTTTTTTCTTCTTTTAAAACAGTGCAGCTTCAATAAACAGTCAGAGGAGAGCAAGATTACAACCTTGAAATGATACTCATGAGGACAGAACACGGAAGGAACCCAAACCCACACCTCGCTATACATCCCTAAAAGTATTTTTCAAAAGTGGCTAAAACTACAAATACTGATAATATCCATCATAAAATCACAAATGCGTCACAATTTTATGAATTTCGTATAATGCAAAAAAGTTGAAAAAAGGTATTGTTTTTATCAGTTAGATACAGTACAAAGACATCATTCTATTCCTTTACCAGTAAGCGTAATGACGCGGTTCTAAGCACCAACCTCTCGGTTTCAGTTATATTCATTGACTTATATTCATAGATCATTTATACACAGTTAGTGAGGGGTTGAGCGAGGCAAGAGGGGGTTGAGCACCATTAAAATCCAACCTCCCCCTGTTTGCCCTTCCCTGTCCACACACAATAGGAAACTTTAAAAATAGCTGGTGTCCCCAGAGAAGCACCATCAATATGCAATAAATACATTTAAGAAAACAAAACATATACATGTATAAATAAAGTCACAATTTACAATTCTTCCATTTTCTCTGTAATCCAGAAAAGAAGGAGATAGCAACCAAAAAGAGAGGTATGAAAACAGGGAGAACGATACCATTTATCAAAAGAAAAAGGAAGGGGGGTCCTTTTTAGGGTATATTGTAGCAATCACATCTCTCTCTACTAAAACATTATTTAGGATTATTATGCAAAAACTAAAATCACAATAAAACAGACTCGATTTCCAACACAGAGTGAAACCAGATTAGTCCTCTCGTAAACCCGTATTTCTTAAATGAATATTCCTAACGCTTTTCGAAAACGTTTTCTGCATGTTTGCATTTTTCCCTTTCATCTAAATACAGTTCGCAAGGCCAATGAGGTGTACTTCTAGGCTGGTTAAACTTTTGAAATACCTAGGTCAGAATAAATGAAATGGAAATAGCACCCCAAAGAGTATACAGACAGGAATTATACATGTCTATTCACCTGAATAGAAAACAAAACCAAAACAATGTAATTTCATTGAGACTATTGGCTACTTTGCTAGTGAAGCGATTCCCCTGCTGTTAGCGTCGCAACACAGTAAATTCATGGATGTAGAATAACTAGATTGGTGTAAAAAAGTTCCATTGGATTTGCATAAAAGTACCTGAATTAATGCACCATATACCGGCTACTTGACGCTTTTGAATCACAGCAGTGTCCGTTTTAAATAAGACCTGATTTTTCAGTGCTAACTATGTTCACATTTTCTGTAGTTGTCTGACATGTTTTTAATGAGTAGTTGTACCAGTCTAGTCATTCTATCTCAAGACTCAAGTCCAATCAGCAGCTGGTAGGAGGGGAAGACAGTGAGCTGGAATTCAATTGGCTGACGGACGATATCTTACGGTGATGTAAACAACACTGAGTAAACATGGTTGGCTGTTCACCAAGTGTTAGCAGTAGTAGTATTCCTTGAAGACGACGCCTGTGCTGCCACTGTGTAGGAGTTTTGGTTATGGCTGTTGGACAACAGGAAGGAGGCCTCACTTGGAGCAGGGTGACGGAGTCTGGAGAGAGAAAGAGAAGGAACGAAAGTCTTAAAGAGGGGGGTAAATAGGGTGGACATGACCTCACAGCACAGAGAAACTGTGTGTGTTTCTCTCACCACACAGAGGCTGTCGTAGGTTCTCATCAGCTCCTCCACGCGGTACTGCTCCAGCACCACAACTCCAGCCAGCGAGGGGCTCTTGGACACAGTCCGGGCACAGTCCTCACAGTGCACCATGTAGGTCTTCCTATTGCCAGACTCACTGGTCACAAACAGCAGGTCAAACACCTCCACCTGCACACAGACACAACACAATCACTCACTGCAGAAATAACCAAAGGCATACATCAACACTCTGTTGGTAAGCTACTTGGGTCATGGTAGTTCATAGCGGGTCTGATTCAGGCATACATCCACAGGCTGTTGAGAGGGACTTACGTCACACTCGTTGCAGTAGTAGGCTGGTTCGTCCTTCACACGGCTCTGATAAGAGATCTTCTTCCCTGCAGCAACCAGCTGGTCTCTCAGAATCTGGATGTGCTTGATGGACTGTAGAAGACAATGTCTGAGAGAGAGAGAGAGAGAGAGAGAGAGAGAGAGAGAGAGAGAGAGAGAGAGAGAGAGAGAGAGAGAGAGAGAGAGAGAGAGAGAGAGAGAGAGAGAGAGAGAGAGAGAGAGAGAGAGAGAGAGAGAGAGAGGTAAGGTGTAGCAAGAAATAAACATGCATACTAGATAGGTGACGAGGCGCCCACACAGTCTTGTATAACTAACACACGCACACGCACACACACCCACTTGACCATCTTGTAGGTTTCTTGGTCTGTGATCTTGATAGTGCGGGCCACATTCCAGGAGACATGGATCATGGGAACGATGGACTTGACCTTCTTCACCTCGTTCCACTCAAAGCGCTCCAGAGCCAGCTGATACTGGTATGCTGAAAGGGCAAAGACGACACACAAGGCTCACATTAGCAGTGTTAAGGCCAAATAATGGCAGTGTTCAGACACTATAGAGTACATTTGGAGAGGGATTTTAACAGTATACTGAACAAAAATATAAACAACATGTCAAGTGTTGGTCCCATGTTTCATGAGCTGAAATAAAAGATCCCAGAAATGTTCCATACACAAAAATACTTATTTCGCTCAAATGTTGTGCACAAATTTGTTACATCCCTGTTAGTGAGCATTTCTCCTTTGCCAAGATAATCCATCCACCTGACAGGTGTGGCATATTAAGAAGCTGATTAAACAGCATGATCATTACACAGGTGCACTTTGTGCTGAGGATAATAAAAGGCCACTCTAAAATGTGTAGTTTTGTCACACAACACAATGCCACAGATGTCTCAAGTTTTGAGGGAGCATTCAATTGGCATGCTGACTGCAGGAATGTCCACCAGAGCTGTTGTCAGAGAACTAAATGTTCATGAGCCTAGTATTGTAATAACCTCTGGACAGGGATAGGCCAAGGGGGCTTCAAAGGCCTTTACATTTGGGTGGGGGGGGGTCTGTGGAACATTTTCATGTCTCTACCATAAGCCTCCTCCAGTGTTGTTTTTGAGAATTTGGCAGTACATCCAACCGGACTCACAACCGCAGACCATGTGTAACCACGCCATCCCACCTGTGGGATCGTTTGAGACCAGCCACCCTCGGACAGCTGATGAAACTGAGGATTATTTCTGTCTGTAATAAAGCCTCTTTGTGGGGAAAAACAAATTCTTATTGGCTGGGCATTGCTCCCAAGTTGGTGGGCCTATGCCCTCCCAGGCCCACCCATGACTGCGCCCCTGCCCAGTCATGTGAAATCCACACAGTAGATGAGGACCTTAATGAATTTACTTCAATTGACCGATTTCCTTATATGAACTGTAACTCAGTAAAATTGTTGAAATTGATGCATTTATATTTTTGTTCAGTATAATTTGACTGAGGTAGAGAATAGTGGACAGCCAACTACAAGCTACACTCTTCTCTGCTGTTCTGCACTGTGTATGACCCAGCTCCCCTTTCCAATCTATGGCTTCCCCTGCTGGACACGGTTAGTAACTCACAGTTGAGAGGTCCCACATTCCAGGCGATGTTGTTGCACCAGCCCACAGCCTGCACCCAGTGGATGGACCCTGCGTTGATCCACACCAGGTCCCCTGGTCTCTGGATGAAGCGGTACACCGGGATGTTGGAGCGGTACAGGTCCTCCAGAACAGGCCACCAGGACCCCGTCAGGTAGTCTACTCCATGCCTGAAGGAGGGAGCAGAGATGGCATCTAAGTGGCTAGTTTCTGGTTCAAATCCTCTCTGGGTCACCGCTATGCCTTTTTTTAAACGAGCAGAACAGCTTAAAACGCTGAACTAAATGCAAAATCCTCGCACACAAAAAAAAAAAACGCCTCATGACTCACTTCTCACAGAAGTTGTTGACGTGCTCCCAGTAGTGCTCATGGACTGCAAACCACTCACAATCCCCCGGCCCGATGTTGATGTTCACAGAGCAGAAGTTATTATTCTCCTGGTGGCCTGAAAACAGACATACACAGAGATATTTAAGCCCGTGTTCAGATGCGTGCAATACGCACCTAAAAACACACCCAGGTAACACTGACCAGGCGTGCGGCTCCCGGGGACCTTCATGTAGAGCTGGACGGTGTTCATGCCCAGGATGGTGTGTCCCACGTGGCTCAGCATGTTTCCATTGAACTCCACACGCATGAAGGCTGGCAGCTTCAGCAGCTCCTGCAGCTGGGGCTTCCACCTGGTAACACACGTACATTAACACTCTACTTCCTCTCCAACGGTGTCCTTTGAGCTTTGAAACAATCTGCCACGGGGAAAGCTAATCTCACCTCTTAGGATCAGAGAGGTCAATGTTGGTGCCGAATTTGATGATATTTCCAGTCGATTTTGCCTCTGGCCTGTAGGAAAGGAGAAGTGTATTTCAATAAAACATCTTCAATAACGTCGGAATATTGTTTTGATTAAATGTATTGCATTTGGTTTATTAAAGAGTTTATTAAGGATGTTCTGACCTGAGTGTGTTAGCAATAGGGGTAGGGCCGACTTTGCTAGCAACCACAGTAGGGTTGGCTTTGCTAGCAACCACAGTAGGGTTGGCTTTGCTAGCAACCACAGAAGGGTTGGCTTTGCTAGCAACCACAGTAGGGTTGGCTTTGCTAGCAACCACAGAAGGGTTGGCTTTGCTAGCAACCACAGAAGGGTTGGCTTTGCTAGCAACCACAGAAGGGTTGGCTTTACTGGCGCCAGACGCAGCGGTGGTTGATGGGTCAGAGGACAGAGCCTGCTTCTCTTCTTGTTCTTCCTTATCCTCATCTTCACTGTCCTTCTCTTCCTGTAGACACATAGAAGTACACATGAACTTAGCTAGGCAAAGAGAGGAAGGGGGGGAAATGTATGGAACCGTGTGTATGTGCACATCCCCAACCTGGAGGCTCTCCTGGAAGCTGGAGGCCTGGTACTGGGCGTACTTGGCGATGGTGGTGTGTGAGCGGCTGCTCTCGCAAGGCCAGGTCTGGCCTGAACCAGTGGCGTCCCAGTTCTCATCAGCAGGCTGCTGCACCTGGGTCCTCACCTCCACTGCATGCTCTGCATTGGCCTCCACCAGAGACTTAGTGGAGAACAGACCCAGGTCTGACATAGAGGGAGAGAGAGGGGGAAGGAGAGAAAGAGGGAGTGATAGAAGAGAGAGGTACTGTATAGTGAGTCAATTTGAAATGATGTTGCTGTTTTAAAAGGGCAACTCCACCACTTTTCAACCTCATTTTCATTACCTCCAGCACAATACCAGTGCCTACATATGTGAAAACGGCAGATTTGAACGTTTTGTTGAAAATAAAAGTTAAAAAGTTCTACCCGATGACATCATCACATATACACGGTTCCATTTTAAAACGGTGATCTTCAAACAATATGACATTCGCAGTGACGTGGGGAGCAAGAAAATGCCCCCCCTCTGGCAATTGAAAAAATACACTTTTATTCCTACCCTTTGATGTCACAAAGAAGCATTATTTAGGACCTTGTCTTTTTAACCACAGACCATCGAAACGCACCGTTTTCACATATAGACACTGGTATTGTGCCGGAGATACAGAATTTGAAGTTGAAAAGTGACGGAGTTGCCCTTTAAGTTTTAGCCCGGAGAAACATCAAAATGTGTAAACTCACTGAGCCGGAGGGATCCAGCCAGGCCTCGGATGACAGTGACAGGGTTCTTGGGATCAGTACAGAACTGGAGGAGGACTGGGGAGAAGGCATCTCTCTTACTCTCCAACTGGACACAGACACACAAGACGATACAGAAGTCCATCAACAACGTGTTGCTCAAATACAGAACTGACACGTGAGAATGAAGAAGAGAATAGGAAGAGAGAAGATCAACTTGAGATGTATTTTTGTTGTTGGTGTTGCTTTATCCCCCCTCCCCCCAAGGCAGCTTGAAGCATAGGGTCAACTGCAGTGCAGCGCCCCTGGCGTGAGGACTCACATAGATGCTTGGTGTGGGGGGGTTAAGCTTCTCCCGTGGGATGGGTGGGTCGGTGATGAGAACAGGCTTGACAGAGAAAGCACGGAGCAGATAGGACTCCCGAAACTTCCCCTTTACCTTCGCCCCCCTGAAACAGACAGAGAACGAGACAGATGAAGAGCTAGAATTCAATAAGATGTCCTTTAGCCCAATTTTCCTTGTACTGTGTACTCACTTGCAGGCCCTGATGACCTCGCTGGCTGTGTGTCTGATGCTGACCTCTCCTAGGGGGATCCGGTGCTCCTCGACCTCGGAGGCGATGAACGTCTCTCTGTCTGCACTCTCCACCTTGATCAGACGGATCTTCAGCTCCTTGGGAGGGCCCATGGACAGGGCCTTCAGCTTCAGGAAATCAGCAGCAGCCAGGGGACAGGGGGTCCTCCTCACTGGGGCAGCAGGCGGGGCCGGGGTGGGGGTAGCAGTAGTAGTAGAGGGAGTGTTGATGGTGCTATTTGCGGTTGCCACTGTGTCTGTGTTGCTGCCTGGTCTGGACGTCGTGGTTTCAGGCTCACTGCACCTCTCCTCCTTCCTCACTGTCGATTGTGCCCCCTGCTCAGTGTTTCCTGTGTGCGCCTTGTCTTTCTGTCCCTGGATGTCTTTGCTCTGGAGGCCGAGGTTCCCCGGAATCGGACGGCTCTTCTTACTGTCTTTGAGCTGCTTGACCGGGCTACTGGGGGGTGGTGTAGATGAGGACAACGTAATGGAGGAGGCTGATTTTCTGTCTCTCTTTTCTTCTACCTTCTTCTTTTCATTGCCTCCACTCCTCTGATGACTGCTATCTTGTTTCCTTCTCTTCCTTTTCCCATCCTCTTCCCTGTTTCCATCTGCACCGCTTTGTACCCTCTTCCTGCCTGTCCGCCTGCGTACCTCCCTCTGCCCCCGCTCCTCCTTGGTGGTGGCAGGGAGGCGGTGTGTGGTGGTCAACCTTAGCTCAGCGCTCAGAGACCCGGCTGTCTCCCCGCTGTCTACACCCTTAGTCCTCTCCTTCTTCCTCTCATTCTGAATCTCCTCCAATCTCGCGTGCTTCTGTTTCGTGCGCTCCCCCACGGAGAGTTGTGGTTGGTTGAGGTCTAAGGGAGGACGGGGTTTAGAAGGCGGATCTGAGGTAGTGTGAGTGGGTGATTGGGTAGTGAGTCTTGGGGGCGTGGTGGAGTCAGATGTCGGGGAGGGACACTGCTGGTCCTGACAGTTGGTTTCCGGGTCCATGGCGAGGGAGGAAGAGTACTTCACTCCTCCCATGGAGCTAGGAGGAGGACGCCCAAACGGACCGCCCCGATATGTGTACCTCTGGCCCCCCAGGAACGAGGCCAAAGACTTGAAGACATCAGCCACTCCTGTCTGGTGGAGGTGTGGCCGACGGGGAGGCAGAGAGCTGGATGAAGTGTCCCCACTACTGTCCTCCTCTTCCTCATCCTCCTCTTCCACTCCATTGGGAGTATCAGGCAGGCCATAGAGCTTGGCCAAGTCGCTATGGCGAAGCTCATCAGCACCCCTCCCATCACTGACCACCTCTGCCTTCTCATTGAGCTCCTCTAAGTTCCCATGGGGGGGTGAGATGGACGGGCTGTGGGTGGGGCTGGGCTGCAGGACGGGTCTCCTCATCACTCCTCCCTGCTCTTCCTCCTCTTCTTCCTCACTCAGGGCTGATGCTGGGGAGCCTTGCCAGCTGAGCACAGGGGGGCTGGCGGGGGGGTTGTCTCCCAGTTCCTCCACACTGCCCACCCCTGCCGCAGGCTGGAGATCTGGGGCCCGCAGGACCCCCCCTTCTGGACACACACCCATTGTCTCTGTCTGGTTCTGCTGGCTTGGGATGGACCCCGCTGACCCAGCCACAGTGGGAGCTGCTGGGGTTTTGGATGAGAGTGTGGAGGGGGTAGAATCAGCCTTCCCCTCTGTGCTGCATTTAGAAGGTTTTGGAGGGCTGGTGGGCTGAGGACTGGTCTTACTGGTCTTGCTGGTGCTGCTGATGTTGTTGTTAATGGTGGTGGTGGTGGGTGGGGGACAGGTTGGTAGTGGTGAGCCCTTGACGGGGTGTTTGGGTTGAGCTGGGTTTAACTTGTACAGGGTCCTTCCCCTCCTTGACTTTTTGTGTTTGGATGGATGTGGTGCGGGTTGGTTAGGATGGGCGGCAAGCGGGCCAGCAGGTGGCACTGTCTCTGAGGTATTTGGAGAGCTGTCGTCATGGGACGTTCCACCTCTTCCTTGGCCCTTCTCTCTGTGTCTGTGTTTGCCAGCGGTGGATGGTGTTTGGGAGGGTTGGCCTGGCTTCCCTGGAACCCTAGATCCAGACTGAGTCTTAGGGGAGGAAGGCCATACTGATGGAGGGAGGGATGATTCACGTGGGGACTTTGAGCATCCCATCTCTGCTTTCTCCAGCTGCTTAGCCCTAAGACTCTCCTCCCTTTTCTCCATCTTCCTCCCTTCCTCTTTCCTATTTTTTCTCTCCACCTTGTCCCTCAACTTATTCTTTACCCCATTCTCCCTTTTCGCTTCTTTCTCCTTTCTCCTTTTCCTCTCCTCCATCTTCTTCTCCATCTTCCTCGTTGGTTCCCTCTTTCCCACCTCGCCTCTCTCCGCTCGACTTTCCTTATCCTTATGGGCCCTCTCTGTCTGTTTGTGTCGATGAGGCTGAAGCCCTGGCTTGTTGACAGTAGGTCTGTTGTTGTTGACAGTAGGTCTATCCTGGGGAGAGCTGGGTGGGGTCTGGGGCTCTGAGCCTAGCCCTGTGCGGGAGGCAGAGAGAGGGGGAGGAGTGGGACTGGGTGAGGGGGTCCTTGGTCCCCGTTTATGGGGTGTGCCAGCGGCAGTGTCAGGACTCCTCTGATTGGGTGGAGGGTCTTTCTTCCCACTGGCCTTACTAGGAGTGGTGGAGCTGGAGAGGCCTGAGGGACAGGAGGAGCTCAGGGCTGTGGAGCCTAAAACTCTGTGGCTGCTGTTGCGGTGGGGAGGCTCTGTAGCAGAGGGCTGGGAGGGGGTCTGATCCCTCTTCTGTCTGTGGGAGCGTGGAGCTGGGGGGCTGTGCTGAGGTACTGAGGGGGGTGATGGGGGGCGCTGGTGGTGCTGGCTGTAAGGCACGCCGGTGTGTTCTGCTGGTGAGGAGGGGGGCTGGGACTGGCCATACACCTCCACCCAGGATCCATGGTGGGGGGGTCTGCTACCGCCACAGGGCTGGGATGGAGGAGGGTGGCGGGGATAGGAGGAAGGAGGGGGGCCTTGACCATCGAAGGGGACCTGGGGAACTGGACTATGGGTAGAATGATGTGTACTATAATTGAAACGCCCTAATCTTGACTTGATGGATTCCTGAAATAACAAGAGAGAAAGGATTGTTCATCAATGAGTAGTCTTAAGAGCACTGTTCCCTTGAAGAACATTGACTATTAACCGACTTACTTGTAACTCGGTAGACGAGGTCCTCCTGTCAGCATGGGTGCGAGAACCAGGTCTGTCATATGATTGGTTCCAGAAACCTTGTTTGGGAGGGAGGTAGTGGGGTGGTGAGTGTGGCTGGTCTGGTCCAGATAAATGCTTTGAGCCACGGTGAGAGGGCTGGTGAGAGAGAACAGTACTAAACAGTAAGTGTCTTGGTGAGGTGTATTGATCCCTACCAGAAGGTGGTGCTATTGTATAAATATCACAGCTACACGAGTGACTTCAGACGACTGTTCCAGGATCAGATATCACCATAATGGTTAAGTCTACCAGTAGAGAAATCTGATCCTAGATCAGGTTAGTAGACATGTTCCTCAAGCATTGATACAGGACTAACTGTGGGCGGGGACCGTCCACTCCTGGCAAACAAGATCATTAGCTCAAGTGATGACTGACCTGCTCAGGGCCAGAGCTCCTGCTTCTTTTGGCAGGGCAGTCTTCCTTGGGGGGCGGAGAGTGCTGTGAGTGTGGGGAGCGGTGTGGAGGTTGGCCACGGTGGTGCTTGTGGGGGGGCGGGCGCTTCCATGGTCCTGGTCCCTGGTCTATCATCCTGCCTGGGAAGGCCCTGGAGCGGTCTGAGGTGGCCCACCTCTCTGCTGGGGAGCCCAGGTCTCCGGGGGGATCTCTGGGCCGTTGGTGCTGGTGGGGACCCCCATACTGAGAGAGACAATTATCATCATTAAAGTCATGCAATCAATAAGAAAAAGACATAAACCTACTGTATGTAGTAAATAATGAGTTATGTAGAGTATAGAATAGGCTGTCGATAGGCTGCCCTCTTCCCCTCTCACTCTGGGAGGCTGGTTGTTGTAAAAGTCCCAGATGGTGTAGGGTTCCCCCGGTCCTGTTTGGTAGCCTCCCTGGTTGCGGCCATGGTTTTGAAATGACCGTGGGGAGTCCTGGTGCCAGCCCTGGGTCTCATAAGCCTGGTCTTTCTGGGCCCAGGGTCGTGTTGCTGGTCTCTGGACATGGAAGGAGGGCCTGGCCCCTCTACGTTCCAGAGAGAAAGTGGAGATCACTAAGGGATCACTGCAGCAAGGTGACAGTGGACTAACATTTCAAAGATGTGCTCTGCACTCAATGTAAGATGTGAACAATTGAGATGTTTCACTCACCTGTCATAAATCTTGTTAACGTGCTGGGATTGGTTGATTCCTCCGGTGTACCTACAGTAGATAAAGGAGGGTTACCATTGGCTCAGCACAGACTCCATCACAGGAAGAGTGTGTCAGTAGACTGTGGTGTAAGAAGAGGGCTCACCTGTTTGGAGGGCCCCAGGGGCGACTGTTGACGGGGGCCCATGTTCCTCTGTGAGGTCCTCCAGCAGGGTAGGAGTCCCTGGTGTTACGTCCATGATACTGCTCTGCTGGGTGATACATTCAGCCTGAGACAGGATAAAACACACTTTTTACTGGACTAGGGTAGAACGTGAGCAAACATACACACATGAACACACACTGTAGTCTACACAGAGGCAAATGGTTGCCATGGACACAAACAGTACTGTACACAGAGGTAGAAATACTCACCACACTTGGTCTGTGTCTGTGAAGCCCTCTACTATAGAACTGAGAGGGTTACACGACAACACCAATCTGTCTTTCCTTCAATAACTCTCAACCACAACCTAGAGAGAGATTAGTGTTCAGTTGCTAAACCACCAAAATATCAACCACTAACCACATCATGCTTGACGTTCACAGTCTCTGCAGACTCGCTACACTGTACATGTTAATGCACCTCCAACACTGCTCTACAACTCCTTACACCAGCAGACAACTGCCACTGCCCACACACCTACAATAGACAACCTTTAGGTACTGGTCTAAGATCCTATAATGACAACAAATACAATTCACTGCAACTACAAACACACAACACTCTCCTCTCCCCTTTTCTGTTTCACTTTCTCTCCGTGTCTGCCTCCTAATCTGCTGGAACACTCATGTTTGTTTGTGGTTTGTCACCAGTCAGCCAGAGCTGCACCCTGCATCCAGCCCCTCTCTGATCACCAGCTCCCTGCAGCAACTGCAGCCTGTGGCCAGCCACTGATAAAGGCCTGTCTGCTCTATTTCTCCAACCATTCTAGTCTGGACATGAAGACAACACAGACAGCAGAGACGGAGAGAGAATAGAGGGGCAGAGCTGATCTGCTGTTTCTACTGTTGATCAGGGAAATGGATGTGTGTGACAGCAACAGAGATGGAGAGAGAGCGTGTGTCTGTGTGTATGAATGTACTTTAAGGAGACAGTGAAAGAGGACTTTCCCGCCAGGCTGTTTATATTCATGTTAGAATACTACTGTGTACTACAGCACAATGCAAACACACATACGGAGAAGAAAGTTTATCTTATGTTCCAAAAGGACAGCTGTACATTGCAGGTCATTACAGGCACTGAATAATCTCTCTCAGGCCCTAATTTCCCTCTGTCTAATATGCAAACCTACTCCAGTTCATTCAGCTGCGTGGTAGTAGTGGTAACAGTGACAGGTGAAAACTAGAATATATGTTGCTATAGAGACACTATGATGCTAAACTAGAGATCACCAAAGAATAAAAGAGGTTCTACACACACTGGTTCTGTGTGTGTGTGTGTGTGTGTGTGTGTGCGCGACTGTGCGTTGTGTGTTTGGGATCGAGTCAAATTGAGGTAAACACAGCATTTTATATTCAGTCAAACCCAAATATTCCGACCCATGGGACTGGCCTGTGACCCAGTGAATCAGAGTACAAGCACACATTGTGCTCGGTGTGTAGAGCAGCCAGAAACACACACCCCTCGCCCCTCCTCCTCGCCCCTCCTTCACTTGTCTGGCCACTCAGCCGCACCCCTCGCCCCTCCTCTGTGCACTTCATTCCTGAAGAACGGACAATCGCTCTTTCAAACAGGGGTCCTGGATGGATGGGGGTGGGTATGGGCAAAGTGATCCTCTGTCTATGTGAGGACAGACAGGTCTCTCATCCAATGAGAATACAAAAAAAAGACGTCAAAGAATTTAGGCAAAACAAGAACCCAGAAAATTCATGCTATGAGATGTAGCTATTAAATATATCGCCAGAGAGATGATACATAATGTCTGTGAAGGTTGAAACCATGCATTAATTTCTCGATTCTATTGGGTTCTTCCAAGTTGCATATCCAATCTAGCACTTGTAGATCTATGCTCCATGGCCTGCATGCACCACCATCATGTATGTCAGATCTAGTGAGTACATATACACGTCTGCCTCCAGGCACCTTTAATGAATTAGGAGGGCAGGTGATAGAGGGGCCTTGAGAGAAGGTTACATGATATCAGCCCTGTGTGTGTGTGCACGTGTGTATGTGTGTGTGTCTGTGTGTGTGCATGTGTGTATGTGTGTGTGAGATCGCAGATGGATTATAGTATGTCAGCACACAGGAAATTGCACTCATTCAGGGGGTTGTGGGTGAGAGTGTGTAGGGGAGAAATATTTTGACATCCTCCCTACACATACATACACACGTGTACACACACACACACACACACACAGTCCACAGGCAGAGCATAGACTTTTGCTTACTCATTCACTAGAACTGCCAAAATACACAGCACTGTGGATACTCTCTGACAGAAACATTAAGCATGCATGCACGCACGTGCACGCAAACACACACACACTTACAATAATGGAGAATTTATTGCTCCTATGAAACCATGCTAGATAGACAGATCATATCTCATCTTACATCCTCTCTGTCCAGACCACATCACACACAGTGCAGTATACAGAGTAGTAATGATCTGTGTGCCTCTAGTGGTGCCTGCCTGGTGCCTGAGATCACCATAGCAATCGATAATGATTCCATTTCCTGCACAAAAGCCTGCACTCCCCCCACCCACCCCTCACTACATTTCTACCCCAAGCTGTGTCTCACACACCACCTCTATCACACACATGTAGACATTTCTTGTGTGTGTATGATGACACTGAACAATGAATAAGATTGCATATTTGTTTACTTAAAGCAATGCAAAACAGAGACAATCCTACAGCAGATTTCCAACGCACAGAGGGAGAGTAGGAGAGAGAGAGAGAGGGAGAGAGACAGAGGGAGAGTAGGAGAGAGAGAGAGAGAGAGAGAGAGAGAGAGAGAGAGAGAGAGAGAGAGAGAGAGAGAGAGAGAGAGAGAGAGAGAGAATGGGCATTTCATAAGACAAATGGAGACTGTATAGCTGTGCAGCTGAGTTAGTAGAGGGTGGAGGAAGAGGGTGGCTCCACATTTCATCTTTACTAGCTCAGTCAGTCAGTCGCTTCTGAGCAGACTTGTCCTTCAGTTTTCAGGAACTGCAGCCCTCTATCGGTCTCTATCACCAAGGAGACCGGTGTCTTTGTCACCAGAGAAATCACTGTCGTCAACACTCACTAAATCTCCCTGGTAACCGGTGTCTCTGTCACCAGGGAAACACATAACCCTCACTTACACATATCCCTCTCCAGGGAAACCAGTTTTTTTACTGTGACCCCCTGCCCATATATATATGTGTGTGTGTGTGTGTGTGTGTGTGTGTGTGTGTGTGTGTGTGTGTGTGTGTGTGTGTGTGTGAGAGAGAGAGAGAGAGAGGTGAAGGATCATTCTAGTCTTACCTTGCTGCTGAGTGCTGTGAGAGAGAGAGGGAGGAGGGGACACCGTCTGTGTGCTCTCGGTGTGAAGACGCCACTCACTCAGGGACAGAGGCAGCAGCCCACTTCAGCTTCAGCTTCAGCCTGAAGTCCTGTTAAACCGAACAGGCGTCCACTCCCTCTGCTAGCCAGCACACACACATCCACAAACACAGGAGAGAGGGAGGAGAAACCACTGTCAGGTAGGACACAGATGTGAGGACATGAAAGGGGGTTATTGTCTAAAAAGAAAGTAGGTATCTCTATTCCATTCTGCCATCTTTTCATTCCTCTCTTGTCCTCCCCTCTCCCCCCTCTCTTTCCTCTCTGTCACACACACTGTTCTCTCTGGCGTTTCTCCCCTCAGTAGACAGACAAAGAAAGGGAACGAATGGCTCGGTAGAGAAAGCAGAGAGGGAGAGGGAGAGCGTGAGGATGGCCCAGCCCCCTTTGACCAGCCAGTCGGATTTCATTTATTTTTGCCTTCCTCTCTCTGGCCCCTCCCCTATCGCCTCGTCACCTCTCCTACTCCAGACCCAATTCAACAAGACTGATTCCTCTCCAGCTCCCTCCTTCTCTCACTCACTCTCCCACTTACTATCTCTCTCCACGTGTCTGATACTCACTCTTTGTCTCTCTCTTTCCCTCTCTTACTCACAGACTGTGTCCTGTATCCTTGGCAACCAATGATATAATTTACCACAGAGCCAAGAGCAAGACTCTGCCTTACCAAGGCACATTTTCTTCGCTGTGTGTGTGTGTGTGTGTGTGTGTGTGTGTGTGTGTGTGTGTGTGAATGGCCCTTGAGATTTGCGAGTGTCAATGCCATTGTTTCTCATTGAATTCTCATTACTATTACTCAATACCCATTCATGAATTCTGATGCTGTTCTGTGAAGGGAAACAAGTCTAAAACCTGTTCTGTGGGTTGTGTGAAAGGGAAACAAGTCTAAAACCTGTTCTGTGGGTTGTGTGAAAGGGAAACAAGTCTAAAACCTGTTATGTGGGTTGTGTGAAGGGAAAAAAGTCTAAAAACCTGTTCTGTGGGTTGTGTGAAAGGGAAACAAGTCTAAAACCTGTTATGTGGGTTGTGTGAAGGGAAACAAGTCTAAAACCTGTTATGTGGGTTGTGTGAAAGGGAAACAAGTCTAAAACCTGTTATGTGGGTTGTGTGAAAGGGAAACAAGTCTAAAAACCTGTTCTGTGGGTTGTGTGAAAGGGAAACAAGTCTAAAACCTGTTATGTGGGTTGTGTGAAAGGGAAACAAGTCTAAAAACCTGTTCTGTGGGTTGTGCGAAAGGGAAACAAGTCTAAAACCTGTTAAGTGGATTGTGTGAAGTAAAACAACACTAAAATCTGTTATTAATAATACATCTCTTTTTGACATCTGCTTTGGAAGAAAAACACCTAAGAGAATAAGGTGATATGGGCCTTAAGTTGTTCATAAAGATCCCCGCTGCTGCACATCTTAAAAACAAGACGCTTCTCCACTGACTTATTACTTATGTTAATTTTAGTTTGGTGCGATATATCGGTTATACTGTATACCGAGGTATTTCTTTTTCTTTCTAATAACTATTAGGAATCTAAATGACATCCAGCCCAGGGCTCCAGCTATGCCTTTGGTTTGCTAATCTGCTAGTTGAGTGTCGAGACGTCAAGATCAAGCTTCTTGGTTACAGCAGAGACATCGAATCCCCTGGAGGAAGATCCCTGCTGCCTGAATTGTTTTGTGCATCAACAGCAAAAAATTGCGCCCCTTGTGTGCACTTCCGTTAATACCGTGTACCCCGGTATGGTACAGAAACGGTATGACGGTATGAACAGCTGGATACCGCTCAACCCTAGCTCCTGTGCTGAATAACCATGATAGAGTAAACTCCCCCTCGTCCTCTATCTTTACCCATCTCTCCTCTCTCCAGTCAGGTGTCAGCCCCAGGGGTGAGAGTGCCCCTTCCTCTCCCCCAGAACGACCTTACACTCCACAGGAAGTAACTAACCTCTCCAGGATTAGCAGACATGCTTTCCTCAGTGATCAACCAGCCTGCTTGAAAAGGTGCAGAATAATACCATGCATAATAGTCTTCTGACAATGGGAGTCATTTGCTTTAAATTCTCCAATTTGAGTTGCCTCAATAGAAGCATACATCATCCTATAATCCTTCTGCGGTCTCTAGAGTGGTGAAGTTAGCAGAAATGTTGACGTTAGAGCAGAATGTCTTTGCACTGTCAAACCCTGCCTTTCAACTGGGGCTCCCGAGTGGCGCAGCGGTCTAAGGCACTGCATCTCAGTGCTTGAGGCGTCACTACAGACACCCTGGTTCGAAATCCAGGCTGTGTCACAACCGGCCGTGATTGGGAGTCCCGTAGGGCGGCGCACAATTGGCCCAGCGTCGTCCGGGTTTGGCCGGTCTAGGCCGTCATCGTAAATAAGAATTTGTTCTTAACTGACTTGCCTAGTTAAATAAAGGTTCAATGTAAATGTTAAAAAACTTCTCTGCAACTGACACAAGAACAGTAGTGTCCCTCAACCAAAGAGGCAGAGACAACAGATTCCAATACAGCATTAATGCTCACCCTGTTGCGCTACACTGACACACTGAACAGTGTGTTTGTATCTGCCTGCTGGTGGCATAGCAACCCAGTGCAGATGTGCAGCCTTCTGTGTGGGTGAACATGGCGGAGCCTCTACAATCAGGGCAGTCACACAGACAGACAGAGGTCACTAAGCTGCTTAGTGGAGGAGGAGGCAGGAAGCATACTGATCCTATCTTATATGGGGGATGGGCTGTACCACCAAACCACAACAGACCTGGCTCTGATACCCAACTCCCATTCCCAGTTCAACATGTGGAGCATTTAGACACATAGAGAAAAATAGAGAAAGAGAACTGAGCGAAGAGGGAGACGTCACTTCTCAGTGACACCTACAAAACACAACTACACAAATCAACCTGGAATACAGACTGACAGGGCAGCAAGCAGACAAACGGACACTGACACATACAGCCTCCCATCCACAGGTTAACAGGCAGAGACACTGATGCGTATGTAGCCTACTGTAAGTACTCAATGTCTGTAAGACAATGTAAAATGCTGACCTGAGTTGACACCAAGCAGAACGTATGAGATTCATATATATAGCTTTTCTAAAAATAACTTTTTATAACCTCACAACCCTGCTCTCCCTCCCCTCCTCTCCCACATCTACCTTCTCTTTCTCTCCAAAATGGAGGCTTCTCCCTCTGTATGCTCCAGAAAGCACAGACCTCAGACAAGTACTGGAATGTACCACTGCAGGCTTGGAACAGGGGGGCTCGAGGGGGGCATCTTTTCTCGCAAACGATACCGACAGACCAGGTGGCATTTCATAGACGACAGCAATGAAGGAGTGTGTGTGTGTGTGTGTGTGTGTGTGTGTGTGTGTGTGTGGTTGTGTGTTAGTGAATGAGTGTGAGTGTGTGTCTGCGCGTGTGTGCGTTAATGTGTGTCAGAGAGAGCCTGCCTGTGCTAGTATGTGCAGAGGACTGGTTGTCATGGAGATCATCACTAGGCAAGTGCATCAGCAGGGCAGGAACTTTATGATCTGTGACCCCGCAGGGCGGTGGAGGGGCAGGGACCTCATCAGAAAGCTGTCACACTGACCCCTCACCCCTGACCTCTAACCCTGTCCTACTGCTGAGTCTCTCATAACAAAGAAATATTTACCACTAAATGAATGAAACACACGGACCAATCCGACCACCTGGAACCTATTTGGGAGGAAAACAGGCAGCTGCTGAGTGTACTGAATATTAACCTCATCATAGAATCAGCATGGTCAAGTGGTTGGGTGTACTGGTTGGTGACCAGTGGTGAACCACAGAAGAGTTGAAGAGGCCAGGTCGCAGTTGCAAATGAGAATTTGTTCTCAACTAGCTTACCTGGTTAAATAAAGGTGAAATAAAATGTTAAAAACCAGAGAAGAAATACACCCTGATGCCCAGAGTGTGTGTGTGTGTGTGTGTGTTAGGGTGTTAGTATGTGTTTGTATCCACATGGGTGTGTTATTGTAACTTAGCAAGGGCAAACAAGGCTGTTCTTTACTCCTTCTATTTGCAGCTGCCAGAGTGAGTCACTGTAGTGTATAAATACAGCACTAAATGTGGGTCAAAAATGCTAGGCCATTTTTAGCACAAGGAGGACAAGTTAGCCCACTACCAGGCTCCCTGTTTGGGCTCTGCACACTAGGAAAACCCCTGGCAAGCTTCGATCAAAAAGGCCTGCATTTTCATAGAAATTCGGAACAATACACTGGGTTTATCCAATACATAAAAATAAAAAAAATTCGGAATACAATAACATCTTTCAGCAATAAACTGACAAGCTGCACTCCCTATCGGGAAACTTTCTATTAACACAATGTTTATCAATACCTACACAAGGTCACGCGCTGCAATCACTGGACTCGCACCAGCACGGAAATGTAAGGTTACGCTCTGTTTTACTACTGTATCACAGCAACCAAACCACACACATCAACACGGACCAAACACTGCGTTGCTGTAAAGCACAAGTTAAAGCCTGAGTCTAAACAGGGGCTTAAAGAGACTAACACGACAGGAATAACCATTACTCTAAAAATCAGTCAGCACAAGTCAGCTGACTGTGTTTATGTACAGTGTGTGTGTGTGTGTGTGTGTGTGTGTGTGTGTGTGTGTGTGTGTGTGTGTGTGTGCTCGTTGTGCATGACTGTGCCACACAATCTGCAGACATACAGCATAGTAATAGTACAGTATGTGCAGTTGTAATATATCAACACAAAAGACATGTCCTAACATGCACCGATATATGACACAAAAAAATATTTGCACAAATGTGTACACAATTGCACCCCTTCTGTACAGTAACACAAAGAAACAGACAGACACACTCTCCTTGTTTTACCTGCACTCTCCTTTTGTTCTCTTCTTTTACTCGTTCTTTCTGCTCCACACACCCCTTGGCTCCTCTCCCTTTCCTCTTTCCTCTCTCCTCCCCCAATCCTCTCCTCTTCCTCTCTTCCCTCTCCTCTGCTCCTGGTTTCCTCTCCTCTCTGATACTCAGGCTCTAACAGCAGACTGATCCACGTGCAGAGACCTAAGGGGCGGGCCCCCACACCGCCATTTAATTCACACCAGCCAATAAGGGAGGAGGGTCTCATGCCAATCCTCCTATGCTAAACAGGAGGAGGAGACAAAGACAGAGTGAAAGATAGAGACACCCCCCTCTCTCTCTGTGTGTGTGTGTGTGTGTGTGTGTGTGTGTGTGTGTGTGTGTGTGTGTGTGTGTGTTGGAATAAAGCCAACAGAACTAGCAGCTATTTTTAAACCACCACAGTGAGGTAGCAAAGACTCCATTTTCTCTGTGGCAGATATTCCCCAAATCGTACTGCATCCTCCATACTTAGTACTGGCAACTGTATAGGTTTCCATGAATGGCTTGATAGTTATGAACTTGCCCTCTAAGCACTGACAGTAATACTCCTACTAAATACTCCCTTACCGTATTCAAAATGTTGGAATCAGTTGCATTGTACTCCAATCAGGCGGACTGACTCTCTCCTTCCATACTGTATGACACAAGCACTTTGTTTCAGACATTAAACTCACATGCCCTGTATTTGGCAAGAGCTCACAAAACCTGCAGTTTAAAAGCACCACAAGAGAAAAGAAGTGCCATAGAATGACTGGAATTTCAATTATGTCAGAGGGTAATACATTACATGTGTGATAAGTCATTTGCAGAAAACAGACAGAAACCTGTCAGACTGTATCCTCTTAATATAATATATTGGAGGAATATAGAGTCATAATGGTAAAGTAGGATGCTGCGCAGACTGTGCCCTGATGTGTGTAATAATTGATGTCTGTGTGATTAATCAGGACAGTGGTGATTATGTGCGAGGCTCTGACAGACAGACATTAGAATGAGGGATGACCAAAGGGTCGTAGAGGACGACTAACCAGGCCAGTAGCATTGGACCCCAGCGCTGGACCCACAGGACGTCAGCTGGCTGTTACATTGGCCGGGGAAGGTGGGGCAGGGGGCATTGGGTTTATGTGGGGAGGGTCTTGCCTACGTGACTCAAAGCCCACACCCAGTAGAGCTGCTTCTCACTGGCCCCCTCTCCTCACTTCACCCTTAATCAACCAATACACCAGAGACAGTGGATAGACACAGACAGTCTGAAGGACAGATCCGAGAGAGAGAGAGAGAGAGAGAGAGAGAGAGAGAGAGAGAGAGAGAGAGAGAGAGAGAGAGAGAGAGAGAGAGAGAGAGAGAGAGAGAGAGAGAGAGAGAGAGAGAGAGAGAGAGAGAGAGAGAGAGAGAAGAGTCCAGCTGACTCTCCTTAGCAACAGCCCCAATGCTGTCTCTACCCCATTGGCCAACCATCTGCTCACAGCACAACCCCATGTGGCCATATGAGCCAATCAGCAGGCACTGCCACAGAGGCTGGATTCCATTTTCACCATGGAAACTGAACATTACACCCTCCATGTACGAGACGTGTAACATGGACACTCATCCAAGGCTCTCACACATACACACAGTTTGAATGCTGTGTGCTCCTCTCTACCACTGGGGCATCTTGAAAAGCAAATCACTGCCTACTTATTTGTATACGCTATACATACTGCATACAACATAATGGCAGCCATGGTGTGTGCTGTGGCTGCATAATGTGGATGGTACAGTGCTGTGCATCCAGACACAACATTAAGAACCTGTGGCGGGGAATCGATTGTAATCGAAGCATTGAGACTTGCAGCAAGAGATGATTTGTGAATGCCAATAAGAGCATGTTCGATTTACTATCATGGGTTCCTTTATTTTGGTTCCCTATGCTAAAGGATGCAAAAAGTGGCTGTGGCCATGTATACAGGAATGTGGACCAGACAATCTCTTCGCGCTCAAAGACTATTTGAATTATTCATAATTTGGTTGAGCTATCTATTTAACGTGTGATGACATTTCCCTTCCCATTGGCTGAGCAGATTTGGAAACCCACCTCATCTTGGAGGCTATTGGCTTAGTTGGACTTCATCTTCTGCAAGTCAATCAAACCATGTCTTCCATTGGCTACAGCTGACATCTCATCTTCTGTCCTCTTCTCCTATGGCCCACCCGTGTCCTAGGTGTGGATGCATCGCTCTCTGCTATTGGCCCACAGAAAGTGCTACTCAATTGTAGGTGTCTGATAGGGTGTCTACAAAGGCGGTGCCATTTTTCACCTCTCGTTACCTGCCACCACCCGCTGTCAAGAGAAATGAAAAAGCGATTAGCATGTGTTAATAGCATGCAACTGACTAGAGCAAACACTACATTGATCATTTAAATCAGAGAGTAACACAGATTGAGAGCTGGCTTCATGTTAAGGAGGGAACACGTTCTACATGACAGAATCATCATGTCCGTTCCATGTACCATTCATCTGAACGTTCTGTAAACCCCACTGATCACCTCCCCAGAGCCCATTTTATATGACAAACAAATGGAGAACTACTAAATTGAGACCTGATTAGATTGGTACTGACACAAGTTATATGATCTAGTATCTTATTCTGAAAATGTATTATGGCTCAACTGGCCAATAACCAAACCCTGAGAAATGTAGTTAATTACTAGGGAATTACAACCACTAATTGAGAATAAACATGTAATAATCTCCATTAGACAATAATCCATAACGCATTCAATCATCTGCACTAAACAGACCTACGTGTAACTAACTAACTGTACGAAAAAGATTCATAGACCTTCACACCAAAGTAGGCAGCTATATCATCCATGCACAGATATCGCCACCTTGTGGACAATAATCCATATTGCGTAACAGAAACTAGTGAAACAAATTGGGAATAGTGTGTGTGTGTGCGTGTGTGAGATTGAGTGGGAATATGCCAATTCCGCATTCAGTTAATTTCCCAATTCCCGCCGCAACTTCACGTGGCATTTAAACGTGATAATGCGACACCATATTTACACAACCAAGTGGACATTTTGAGAATGGTAATGATTCATAAAATTACTAAGTAATAACCAACTAATTTATTAAAGAAAAAACACTATATAGCATGACCACCTATGGAAATGTCCTCTAAAAGTTATATTTTTGGAGGGAACTTGGTTAACTAAATTCACATACTAAAATAAAACCACAAAGGTGGATCGCCCAGTAGCCTACAATAACATGTGCATTATAGTCTAAATGAATAGTTTTAGGTAACTTGAATAAGTAGGCTACATTTCTATAGCTTGATTGTAGATACCTATATATCCCTTCGCATGCACATTAAGAGTGAAATATGATTGATCGTTGGCTTTTCAACGGCATTATGTAAGCTTTTCAATAATCAAGTTATGGCGCAGAGAGAAGCTTCTGAATTAGAATGTTTACTAGACAAGGTCCGTCGCTTAAATAGACAACAAATAGCCTTTCAAACAAACAGCCTGGCTGAGTATAGCTATCGATAACTGTCCCTCCAGCTTACCTCTGACAAACGAAGATGGAAAACATTTGAGTAGCGAAACAGTCGGGATGAGTGATTCAGCTTTCCTATTGCGCAGTTGTAAAGCCACTGATGGGAGCCACTCAATACGAACGCCTCCGTCTATGGCGCAGAATTCACCTACTCCTCCGGTCCTCAGTGGACGAGATACAGCTCGCGCCACGATGCACGCTGGCACTGTCACTCTTAAGGAAACAGAACAAAAGGGCCACGGAATTTTGAAGAAGACATGCGGTGATGTTGTCAAATTTCCAAAATAAGGACTGTGGCGCTTCACGTGTCCACAGATGAGACAAAGTTAAACAAATGTTATCATTACAGTTGTCACAAAGGGCTTTACAACAACTAGGCGGAGGTCCCTTAATAACAGCAGTGCCAAGGAAAAACGAAAGGACGAAACCTCTAGAACAGGGTTCCCAAACTGATGGCCCGCGGGCGATTTTATTTGGCCTCTTAAGTACTTTAGTGTGTGGAATTTTCATTGTTGGACATAAGACTGTAAAATAAAAACAGGAAATCAGCTCCAAGGGATTTTAATTTAAGAAATCTGTTCCTAAGTATTCCCGCACATAATAGAGAGACACAACTTGATTATATACAAATGTAAGCAAGGTTTGAAATGAGTTTGTGTTAGTCAAACATTATACTCTACCGTTCAAAAGTTTGGGGTCACTTAGAAATGTTCTTGTTTTGCAAAGAAAAGCACAATTTTTGTCCATTTAAATAACATCACATTTATCAGAAATACAGTGTAGATATTGTTAATGTTGTAAATTACTATTGTAGCTGGATATGGCTGATTTTAACGGAATATCTACATAGATGTACAGAGGCCCATTATCAGCAACCATTACTCCTGTGTTCCAATGGCACGTTGTGTTAGCTAATTCAAGTTGATTATTTTAAAAGGCTAATTGGTCATTAGAAAACCCTATTGCAATTATGTTAGCACAGCTGAAAACTGTTGTCCTGATAAAATATGCAATAAAACTGGCCTTCTTTAGACTAGTTGAGTATCTGGAGCATCAGCATTTGTGGGTTTGATTACAGGCTCAAAATAGCCAGAAACAAAGAACTTTCTTTTGAAACTTGTCAGTCTATTCTTGTTCTGAGAAATTAAGGCTATTCCGTGCGAGAAATTGCCAAGAAACTGAAGATCTTGTACAGTGCTGTGTACTCCCTTCACAGAACAGCGCAAACTGTCTCTAACCAGAATAGAAAGAGGAGATGGAGGCCCCGGGACACAACTGAGCAAGAGGACAAGTACACTAGAGTGTCTAGTTTGAGAAACAAGTCTTCAACTGGCAGCTTCATTAAATAGTACCCGCAAAACACCAGTCTCAACGTCAACAGTGAAGAGGCGACTCCGGGATGCTGGCCTTCCAGGCAGAGTTGCAAAGAAAAAGCCATATCTCAGACTGGTCAATAAAAAGAAAAGATTAAGATGGGCAAAAGAACACAGACACTGGACAGAGGAACTCTGCCTAGAAGGCCAGCATCCCGGAGTCGCCTCTTCACTGTTGACGTGAAGGGAGTAGTACACAGCGTTGTACGAGATCTTCAGTAACTTGGCAATTTCTCGGACGGAATAGCCTTCATTTCTCAGAACAAAAATAGACTGACGAGTTTCAGAAGAAAGGTCTTTGTTTCTGGACATCTGAACCTGTAATCGAACCCACAAATGCTGATGCTCCAGATACTCAACTAGTTTAAAGGCCAGTTTGATTCCTTCTTTAATTAGTACAAAAGTTTTCAGCTGTGCTAACATAATTGCAATAGGGTTTTCTAATGATCAATTAGCTTTTTAAAATTATAAACTTGGATTAGCTAACACAACGTGCCATTGGAACACAGGAGTGATGGTTGCTGATAATGGGCCTCTGTATGCCTACAGTTGAAGTCGGAAGTTTACATACACTTAGGTTGGAATCATTAAAACTCGTTTTCAACCACTCCAAAAATTTCTTGTTAACATACTATAGTTTTGGCAAGTCAGTTGGAACATCTACTTTGTGCACGACGCACGTAATTTTTCCAATTGTTTACAGACAGATTAATTCACTGTATCACAATTCAGAAGTTTACATACACTAAATTGACTGTGCCTTTAAACAGCTTGGATAATTACAGAAAATGATGTCATGGCTTTAGAAGCTTCTGATAGGCTAATTCAAATCAAATTTTATTTGTCACATACACACTGTTAGCAGATGTTAATGCGAGTGTAGCGAAATGCTTGTGCTTCTAATTCCGACCATGCAGTAATATAACAAGTAACAAGTAATCTAACCTAACAATTTCACAACAACCTTATACACACAAGTGTAAAGGAATGAATAAGAACATGTACATAAAAATATATGAATGAGCGATGGCCGAACTGCATAGGCAAGATGCAGTAGATGGTATAGAGTACAGTATATACATATGAGATGAGTAATGTAGGGTATGTAAACATTATATAAAGTGGCATTGTTTAAAGTGGCTAGTGATTTATTTATTACATCAATTTTTCATTATTAAGTGGCTAGAGATGAGTCAGTATGTTGGCAGCTGCCACTCAATGTTAGTGATGGCTGTTTAACAGTCTGATGGCCTTGAGATAGAAGCTGTTTTTCAGTCTATCGGTCCCCGCTTTGATGCACCTGTACTGACCTCGCCTTCTGGATGATAGCGGGGTGAACAGGCAGTGGCTCGGGTGGTTGTTGTCCTTGATGATCTTTTTTGGCCTTCCTGTGACATCAGTTGGTGTAGGTGTCCTGGAAGGCAGGTAGTTTGCCTCCGGTGATAAGTTGTGCACTCTGGAGAGCCTTACGGTTGTGGGCAGAGCAGTTGCCGTACCAGGCGGTGATGCAGCTCGACAGGATGCTCTCGATTGTGCATCTGTAAAAGTTTGTGAGTGTTTTTGGTGACAAGCTGAATTTCTTCAGCCTCCTGAGGTTGAAGAGGCGCTGCTGCGCCTTCTTCGCCACGCTGTCTGTGTGGGTGGACCAATTCAGTTTGTCCGTGGTGTGTACGCCGAGGAACTTAAAACGTACTACCCTCTCCATTACTGAGAGGGTAGGGATAGGGCTCAGAACGCACCCTTGTGGGGCCCCAGTGTTGAGGATCAGCGGGGTGGAGACGTTGTTGACCATTTCAATTTATCCGTGATGTGTACGCTGAGGAACTTAAAACTTTCCACCTTCTCCACTACTGTCCCGTTGATGTGAATAGGGGGCTGCTCCCTCTGCTGTTTCCTGAAGTCCACGATCATCTCCTTTGTTTTGTTGACGTTGTGTGTGAGGTTATTTTCTTGACACCACACTCCGAGGGCTCTCACCTCCTCCCTGTAGGCCATCTCGTCATTGTTGGTAATCAAGCCTACCACTGTAGTGTCGTCTGCAAACTTGATGATTAAGTTGGAGGCGTGCATGGCCACACAGTCATGGGTGAACAGGGAGTACAGGAGAGGGCTGAGAACGCACCCTTGTGGGGCCCCAGTGTTGAGGATCAGCAGGGTGGAGATGTTGTTACCTACTCTCACCACCTGGGGGAGGCCCGTCAGGAAGTCCAGGACCCAGTTGCACAGGGCGGGGTCGAGGCCCAGGGTCTCGAGCTTAATGACGAGCTTGGAGGATACTATGGTGTTAAATGTTGAGCTGTAGTCGATGAACAGCATTCTTACATAGGTATTCCTCTTGTCCAGATGGGTTAGGGCAGTGTGCAGTGTGATTGCGATTGCGTCGTCTGTGGACCTAATGGGGTGGTAAGCAAATTTGAGTGGGTCTAGGGTGTCAGGTAGGGTGGAGGTGATATGGTCCTTGACTAGTCTCTCAAAGCACTTCATGATGACGGAAGTGAGTGCTACGGGGCGATAGTCATTTAGCTCAGTTACCTTCGCTTTCTTGGGAACAGGAACACTGGTGGCCCTCTTGAAGCACGTGGGAACAGCAGACTGGGATAAGGATTGATTGAATATGTCCGTAAACACACCAGCCAGCTGGTCTGCGCATGCTCTGAGGACTGAATTGGAGGTGTACCTGTGGATGTATTTCAAGACCTACCTTCAAACTCAGTGCTTCTTTGCTTGACATCATGGCAAAATCAAAAGAAATTAGCCAAGACCTCAGAAAACAAATGGTAGACCTCCACAAGTCTGGTTCATTCTTGGGAGCAATTTTCAAATGCCTGAAGGTACCACGATCATCTGTACAAACAATAGTACGCAAGTATAAACACCATGGAACCACGCAGCCATCATACCACTCAGGAAGGAGACGCGTTCTGTCTCCTAGAGATGAACGTACTTTGGTGCGAAAAGTGCAAATCAATCCCAAAACAACAGCAAAGGACCTTGTGAAGATGCTGCAGGAAACAGGTACAAAAGTATCTATATCCACAGTAAAACAAGTCCTATATCGACATAACCTGATAGGCCGCTCAGCAAGCAAGAAACCACTGCTCCAAAACCGCCATGAAAAAGCCAGACTACGGTTTGCACCTGCACATCGGGACAAAGATCATACTTTTTGGAGAAATTACCTCTGGTCTGATGGAACAAAAATATAACTGTTTGGGCATAATGACCATCGTTATGTTTGGAGGAAAAAGGAGGAGGCTTGCAAGCCGAAGAACACCATCCCAACCGTGAAGCACGGAGGTGGCAGCGTCATGTTGTGGGGGTGCTTTGCTGCAGGGGGACTGGTGCGCTTCACAAAATAGATGGCATCATCAGGCAGGAAAATTATGTGGATATATTGAAGCAACATCTCAAGACATCAGTCATGAAGTTAAATCTTTGTCACAAATGGGTCTTCCAAATGGACAATGACCCCAAGCATACTTCCAAAGTTGTGGAAAAATGACATAAGGACAACAAAGTCAAGGTATTGGAGTGGCCATCACATAGCCCTGACCTCAATCCTATAGAAAATGTATGGGCAGATCTGAAAAAGCATGTATGAGCGGGGAGGCCTACAAACCTGACTCAGTTACACCAGCTCTGTCAGGAGGAATGGGCCAACATTCACCCAACTTATTGTGAGAAGCTTGTGGAAGGCTACCCAAAACGTTTTAAAAACAACGAACAAAGTTAAAGGCAATGCTACCAAATGCTTATTGAGTGTATGTAATCTTCTGACCCACTGGGAATGTGATGAAAGAAATAAAAGCTGAAATAAATCATTATGTCTACTATTATTCTGACATTTCACATTCTTAAAATAAAGTGGTGATCCTACCTGACCTAAAACAGGACATTTTTACTAGGATTAAATGTCAGGAATTGTGAAGAACTGAGTTTAAATGTATTTGGCTAAGGTGTATGTAAACTTCCGACTTCAACTGTATGTATTTTATGTATGTATTATTTATGCCTATATAGATATTCCATAAAAAATGTCCAGCTTCCAGCTACAATAGTTATTTACAACATTAACAATTTCTACACTGTGTTTCTGATCAGTTTGATGTTATTGTAATAGACATTTCTTTAGCTTTTCTTTACAAAAACAAGGACATTTCTAAGTGACCCCAAACTTTTGAATGGTACTGTATGTTTTGTCTTCTTGCTGTCAATTTGCAGTCTACAAATTATATGTGATTATGTTCCGGCTCCCCGACCATCCGCTCAAGAAAAAAAATCAGGCTGAATCTAGTTGATGATCCCTGCTCTAGAGGAACCAGACCTGAGGGGAGGCCCATGTATCCAGATAGTTAGAGATACTCAATACACATAACTGTAACACCCAAAGGTTCTACGGCTGTGTTTATGCAGCCACCCTAAGAACCCAAATTTGATTTTCTTTCTCTACCCGAATGTTTTTTTCTGACTGTCCAAGATCAGTTTCAAACAACCCATATCAGATTTGGGTATTCACACTGAAGCTAATTTCCTGTCTCTGTTCCTTTACATTTTGGGGTGGTTGTCATTATTATGGCCAGTGGTGTAAAGTAGTAAAAATACTTTAAAGTACTACTTAAGTAGTTTTTTGGGGTATCTGTACTTTACTTAACTACTTAACTATTTATATTTGACAACTTTTACTCCACTACATTCCTAAAGAAAATAATGTACTTTCTACTCCATACATTTTCCCTGACACCCAAAAGTACTACATTTTGAAAATCCCTGGTCATCCCTACTGCACAGTGGTGTAAAGTACTTCATTTTTGGGGGTGTCTGTACTTTACTATTTATATTTTTAGTAACTTTTCCTTTTACTTCACTACATTCCTAAAGAAAATAATCGACTTTTTACTCCAAAAATGTTTTTTTTTTTTTTTAAGAACATTGTGCAGTCTGGTTTGCTTAATATAAGGAAGTTTAAATTATTTATACTTTTACTTTTAATACTTAAGTATATTTTAGCAATTAGATTGACTTTTGATAATTAAGTATATTCAAAACCAAATACTTTTTTATACTTAAGTATGATTTTACTGGGTGACTTTCACTTTTACTTGAGTCATTTTCTATTAAGGTATCAAGTATGACAATTTGATACTTTTTCCACCACTGGAAAGGTCATGTGCAAAAACAAAAAAACACTCTAGAGTAAAATAAATCTGATCTGAGCATCCAGACAGAGGTGACATATGGAGGATTGGGTTTGTATCATGATTTAAATCCACAAAGGCTGCGTTTACCCAGGCAGCCCAATTCTGATCTTTTGCCCAACTGTTGATTTTTTGACCAACAAGATCAGATCTTTTGCCAATAATTGGGTAAAAGATCAGGATTGGGCTGTCTGTGTAAACAAATTCATATGGAGGTGGTATAAATTGGAAGTTAAAATATCAGATTCTCTGTCTGAATTGGGCTGCCTGTGTACACACAGACTAGATAGAGTTAAGTAAATTAAGACTTGAACTGAGTACTACAGGCATTCACAACACATGGTTATTGTGAATGCCGCCATCTAGTGACCATAATAAATGAATGACAAAATTTGGTTCAGGATTCCAGCGCTGCCTGTGGTAGAAAATCACTCAAATTAGCTTCACACTTTTTTCAAACACAAAAGAAGAATAAAATTGACTACATTAAAATGGAAAACAGGATGCTTGGGAAGTTCCAACTCTGAAGTCAACCCATTGAAGTTGAAATTTAAAACGGTTAAGGTAAGGGTTATGGCTAAGGTTAGGGTTGAGCCGTCCGCATACATAGGTTCGAACTACTCCGAGCAGAGCTCCTCGGCAAAGTGAACATCTGTGCTCGCAAACTCCCTTAAAATACCTTTGCTTGAAAAAAGTGGCCATATTATTGTTTGTCCCTCTTGAGACTCCGTACTAACAAGTACAGTTCCTTAAAATAGTCTGAATTTACCTAAGATAAATCAAGAAATCTGTAATTAATTTTGAAAATGTAGCTGTTGTCTTAGTCGTGCAATTTTACATGAACTAAAATGTGTATGAAAACTAGTCGCCTGTCTTTGATTGGCTACAAACACTGAAGAATCTCTACTGTTGACCAATCCCTGACTAAGGGGCGTAGACTTCGAGAACGGGACTTTGACCAACCTTAAATGAATGTACTCTAATAATGGTACCTCCACCCTGTCACAGTACTCTTTGTTTCTCAACCCTGGTCCTAGGGGCCCAAAGGGGTGAACATTTTAGTTTGTGCCCTAGAGTTGATTATTTGAACAAAGTTTGTGAGTGCTAGGGCAAAATAAAGAATATGCACCCATTTGACTGCGTTTACACAGACAGTCCAATTCTGATAAGAATTCTGACAAATTCGTTTAAAAAAAAAAAATCAGAATTGGGCTGCATGTCTAAATGCAGCCTTTGGGTCCCCAGGACCAGGATTGAGTACAGCTCTAGGCCTATCTGTTATCTAGTATTTTGGTGTTTGAATTAGAAGGGAAACTCAATCAAATGTCTGATTGCAAGAGTTTAATGTTACAAAATGTTGCCTATTAATTTCCCGATTGACTTGATTTGGCAAAATAAAAATGTGCTGGCTCATTATACCAGTCATTCAAATTCAATAATTTCCACTTCTATCTCAAGGTCAATTCATTCAAATGGGATTCAGGTCACTTCACTTTGAAGCCATTTTCCTTTATTCATAAGATTCCTCAATTTCAATCGACATTCTAAGATGTATTTTTCCCTCTAGAGAAGGATTACACACAAATCCTGTCACAGCACATTGCTTTAATCCCTTCTCAATTGTCCTTCCAATTGAAACGTATTCAAATTCAATATGTCATAGTCCATAAAGGAGTACATATACTGTAGATGCAACGCAGGTTTGAAATAACCTGAAAATGCCATCATGACATGACTCGCTCAGTTATAAGTATTCAAGGTTCCATCATACAAGGGAAGTTTGTATCCAGGATACCACATCATACCAAAATCTTGACATGACAACAGTGAATACTCAGTCAAGACGTGTACATACTGTACATTCATTCCGTTGTTGCCCAGACAGCAGAACATAACCACGTTTAGAATTTCTTGTCACCACCAAATATGGTGATGAGAGGAAGTCCATTGCGGGAGGTTGGAGGAGATGGAGCTAGATTCAATTTGGCCGACATTCTACTAATTTTCTAATCAATGAAACATTCGATCTCAATACAGTTTTCTGTTCCCAAAACTACATTCTGTTACGAATGGACTTTTACTTTTCTAAAAGCTTTTAAAAATGTCATTGTTTAGGAGTGCAAGGGTGAATTTAGTTATTACACACGCACACTTCACAGAGTAGGCCTTCCCTAATGGAAAAAAACGCAAATGTATGCTAGGACGCACCAATGGGATCTCGCCTGATCATTCTTGGCTGTGCCCACATCCTTGCTTGTTCTGCCCACTATGCTCCATTTGCTCTCAATTGGAAACACCACCGGTGGTGTATCTTGGGTTAGTTTCCAGTATCTTTGACGTAACTTTCCAAATGATCAACTGTCTGACACGACAGTCTGAGAGCACATTTGATTGTCCAAGGAGGACTGTGCTCAGGGATAAGTGGAACACTTTAGAGGAAATTAGTTTAGCCTAATAATGGCCTCATTTGCATGTAACATGTTGAGAGTGTTCTGTTTGAGTAGCGGAGGTCAAGACGCTAGCAGTGGGTTCATATAGTGAGATACTGAAGCATTATTATCTGGCTGCCTGGAGGGCTGCCGTTGTCATGGCAGTGTGTGGAGGGAGAATACCAAATGCTTCAGGAAATGAGAGAAACAGCCTCTTCAGCATAGAGACACACTCTTGACCTCCAGCACAGACGAGGGGTTATTAACCACACATTCACACAGACAAACAACTCATACATAGGGAGAAGAGACCTTGATGAAGACAACACGCAGAGCCTCACGTGTTACATGTTATCTAACCTGAGAATGCCACATGCAAACCTCACACACACACACACACACACACACACACACACACACACACACACACACACACACACACACACACACACACATATATTAGAGATTGACAGCACACTGCATATAGTCACATTCACACTGGTATCGTGACCTTGGGACTATAAGGTTCTATCTGCACAAAGCATAGTTCTGAGATATTGAGCATAATACTTTTCATATCCCAGATCTCAGAACTGTTTTGAATTGTTCTTTCATAACCCATTAAGGTTCTCACCTTAAAGATACCTGAAGTGCAGAGTATCAAAATGCTGAGACATTTGTAAATCCATTTTTTAGGGGCGTGCAATCACAGATAGAACCTTATGGCTCTGAAATGTCAATCTGGGTTCAACCATAAGGTTCTGTCTGACACTTCTGAACTAGACGTGTTCAGTTAAGAAAACTGTAGCGATTTGAATGCATCAATGATAGACTGAAACTATTTTATCAAGATAGTTGAAGAAGTGTTCTGACTCTATATTAAGAAATGCATTATGATCATCAGATGAAATGCTGTCATCACGGAACAACGATGTGGCAACATAGCTTCCTTTAATATTTCTGAAGGTGTGTGCCATTACTGCTGGCTAGACTAGCCTAAAACATACTTAAAGGGAGATGTATTTGTTCAGACTTGTGATTGGATTGCATATTGAACCTTATAGCTCAAATGGGTTGATGCAAACATGACTTTCTATTTTTCAAAATACACTGACATATGAAGAACCATCTTAAGATCAATTATATGTAACTAACTCAAAAAAACATAAAATAGAACTTTCTAGTCCCAAGGTCTCACTATACTAAGTACAGTGTACGTTGGTCAAACACACACTCTTATACAGCAGATATATTATGGACGTCATAATGTGGTTGATAGTGTGAAATAAAATGCCGTTGTCCAAGTCTAGGCCTGCCATGCGGTGCTCATTCTAAACACCTGGGGGCGATATTACACTTTGAGTAGACGGCAGTTGGCCTGTCAGGGAAAGTGTATCATTTGTGGCATCCTCAGTTTGGAAGTTTATGCCTCGTAGAAAGCGACCATCATAGAAAGATAAAGGAATGCAAAAACCCGTAGAAACCCATTACTGTTGCACCTTCATCCTCCTCCTCAATCATCATCAACATGATGATCATCCATTATTATGAGCGAGTGTGTCTCGGTATTTATGCAGTGATTCTTCCACCAGCGTTGCCTCAGTGTTCTTAGAATGCTTTGACAGCTCACCTTGAATCTTCTCTTACCCCAGTAGCACAAAGAGAACACGTGAAAGTCATGTCTGAATTAGACAGTAGATCCAATCCTTGAATACATCAATTACAGCGACAGTCAGTTTGGGCCGTTAGTGATGACAGGAATTTGAACCCTGACCGGGCATGGCTCCTGGACAGAACACTATGGCTGTGTCTGTCTGCTGTGGCTGTTTCGTATTGGCCTTTTCTCTGACTGTAGATGTTGAGGCCACAGTCTTTGTGTTGCTCTTGTGAAAGTCCTTGCTGCTGATTGGTTGGGACATTTCCTGGAAACCCTTATGCGCCATGTTAAACACTGAAGCAAATACATATGCTTTCACTGTTTTCTATTTGAGAGCTCCAGTGCTTTGAAGACCAAAGTATGATACAACTGGCAATATTTCATATTCTTACTCATCCCTCAGCCTTTCTCTCATGCTCACAGCTCTCTGACCCTTGCGAAGGAGATGATCATGTTCATGTTGTTTCCAAGCTGTTGGCTCGTGCAACATTTTGACAGGATATCTATTTTTCTAACAGAACATGATATCTTGTGGTATGGATTATGCTCAATTGCCAAAACACATGGTTGAGATCATTCTCTCATAGAATAACGAGAAGCATATGAACGTGTACTTCCACATGTCAATGCTTTCCAGTAGACGTTCATGTGTTCGTATTAGCATTTAGGAAGGTCAAGTTCATGCTCCCTGGTGCTCTGTGTGGTCATCATCTCCAAGGCGGTGGTTTGAAACTCATGCTGGAACTCGGCTGGATCCAAGGCTCCTAACAGAGCTCCTGTGGGTTTGGGAGACGAGACGAGGGCCTGACCTTGAATGAGCCTGCTGTAAAACCATAAACCAACATTTGGCCTGAATATGTAGGAAAGGGAATGCTTGATGTGCACAACTGTCTCCCTGGGTCAGACTCATTGGACCAGTTGCCATATGAATGCTGCTGGCTGCCATTCACCCAGAGACACACTCAGGCTCCCGCTCCCCTTAAACAATTTTTCCAAGCCAAATACTGACAGTTTCATTGCAGGCTGAGGGAAGACTCCTCCCCTGCTCTCCAACAGCAGCTCCTTCTATTCAGCCTGGAATTGAATAGCAGACGCCCTGGAATTGAATGGAATTGAATACCAGATTCCCTGGAATTGAATGGAATTGAATAGCAGACGCCCTGGAATTGAATGGAATTGAATAGCAGACGCCCTGGAATTGAATGGAATTGAATAGCAGACGCCCTGGAATTGAATGGAATTGAATAGCAGACGCCCTGGAATTGAATGGAATTGAATAGCAGACGCCCTGGAATTGAATGGAATTGAATAGCAGACGCCCTGGAATTGAATGGAATTGAATAGCAGACGCCCTGGAATTGAATGGAATTGAATAGCAGACGCCCTGGAATTGAATGGAATTGAATAGCAGACGCCCTGGAATTGAATGGAATTGAATAGCAGACGCCCTGGAATTGAATGGAATTGAATAGCAGACACCCTGGAATTGAATGGAAGACACCCTGGAATTGAATAGCAGACGCCCAGGAATTGAATGGATTTTAATAGCAGATGCCCTGGAATTGAATGGAATTGAATAGCCGACACCCTGGAATTGAATAGCAGACGTCCTGGAATTGAATAGCAGACGCTCTGGAATTGAATAGCAGACACCCTGGAATTGAATAGCAGACGCCCTGGAATTGAATAGCAGACACCCTGGAATTGAATGGAATTGAATAGCAGACACCCTGGAATTGAATAGCAGATGCCCTGGAATTGAATAGCAGACGCCCTGGAATTGAATAGCAGACGCCCTGGAATTGAATGGAATTGAATAGCAGACGCCCTGGAATTGAATGGAATTGAATAGCAGACGCCCTGTAATTGAATGGAATTGAATAGCAGACACCCTGGAATTGAATGGAAGACACCCTGGAATTGAATAGCAGACACCCAGGAATTTAATGGAATTTAATAGCAGATGCCCTGGAATTGAATGGAATTGAATAGCTGACACCCTGGAATTGAATAGCAGACGTCCTGGAATTGAATAGCAGACACCCTGGAATTGAATAGCAGACGCCCTGGAATTGAATAGCAGACACCCTGGAATTGAATGGAATTGAATAGCAGACACCCTGGAATTGAATAGCAGACGCCCTGGAATTGAATAGCAGACGCCCTGGAATTGAATAGCAGACTGCCTGGAATTGAATGGAATTGAATAGCAGACGCCCTGGAATTGAATGGAATTGAATAGCAGACGCCCTGGAATTGAATGGAATTTAATAGCAGACACCCTGGAATTGAATGGAATTGAATAGCAGACGCCCTGGAATTGAATGGAATTTAATAGCAGACACCCTGGAATTGAATAGCAGACGCCCTGGAATTGAATGGAATTGAATAGCAGACGCCCTGGAATTGAATGGAATTTAATAGCAGACACCCTGGAATTGAATAGCAGACGTCCTGGAATTGAACAGCAGACGCTCTGGAATTGAATAGCATACACCCTGGAATTGAATAGCAGACGTCCTGGAATTGAACAGCAGACGTCCTGGAATTGAATAGCATACACCCTGGAATTGAATAGCAGACGCCCTGGAATTGAATAGCACGCACCCTGGAATTGAATGGAATTGAATAGCAGACACCCTGGAATTGAATAGCAGACGCCCTGGAATTGAATAGTAGACGCCCTGGAATTGAATGGAATTGAATAGCAGACGCCCTGTAATTGAATAGCAGACGCCCTGTAATTGAATAGCAGACGCCCTGGAATTGAATAGCAGACACCCTGGAATTGAATAGCAGACGCCCTGGAATTGAATAGCAGACGCCCTGGAATTGAATGGAATTGAATAGCCGACGCCCTGGAATTGAATGGAATTGAATAGCATACGCCTTGGAAGTGAATAGAATTGAATAGCAGACGCCCTGGAATTGAATGGAATTGAATAGCAGACGCCCTGGAATTGAATGGAATTGAATAGCATACGCCCTGGAATTGAATAGCAGACGCCCTGGAATTGAATGGAATTGAATAGCAGACGCCCTGGAATTGAATGGAATTGAATAGCAGACGCCCTGGAATTGAATAGCAGACGCCCTGGAATTGAATGGAATTGAATAGCAGACGCCCTGGAATTGAATGGAATTGAATAGCATACGCCTTGGAAGTGAATGGAATTGAATAGCCGACGCCCTGGAATTTGGAAGATTGTCTAAACCGTCTTAAATGTTCCTTTGAATATCTACGACGGAGAGGCTGCATCCCATTTGTGAGTGGCCAGGATTGCATCAGATATATTAATATGGGAGGCCACAGCCTCTAACTCGGCCTTCAGGGGAGATAATCCAACAAATCCCCATTATTGAAACCTCAGCAAATATAAACCCTCTTAGACTGGAAATGAAAAGACAGGAATCAATTGGAGGAAGTCAGAAAAGCAGATGGGCACAAACAGAGACGCAGAAAATACACCCCGAGGCAGGCAGGAAAAGAAATTGGCAGATATGAGGGAAAGACAAATACCGGGAGAAATATTAAAATGAAAGCATGGTGAGAGAGTGGTGGTGAGCCAGTGTGACAATGGATTATGTCCAGTGCCAGGCTTATTTGGAGCTGACGTTTGGTATTGATTTCCCTGTCTGGCCCAGGCCTACCTGCAATGGCGTACAGGGGAAACTGCAGTGGATTGGAAACAGTCAGGGCCCAGGGCTTTAGCGTGCTCTCCACATCCAAACCAGGGCCGCTATAGCCTTTTGGGGGCCCTAAGCGAGATTTGGTTGGGGCCATCTCACCTTGCAGGTAAAACATTTTAGTGGCTCCCCCTCTTTGACGGCGGAGAGACAAATGTACCCTTTAAAAGTTAATTTCCTGCAATTCCACTAATTTTGCCTTGGGGTGGAGAGAAATCGTTTAAGTTTTAAATTCTTGCAATTCTACACATTTTGCCACGACTTATGCCACGTTAATGATATCCGAGTGAGAGTGACTAACAAAATTAAATGGGGGCCACCTGGGAATCAGGGCCCCTGAGCACGGGTCCTGCGTGAAGGTATTCGGCCATGATTACTATAAGTTTAGATAGCTGGCTAGAATAATTTAACAATAAAAAATGTTGTTAGCTGACATGGCTAACTGAGTGACTGACATAACAAGATTTAAAAAAGCTGATGCACAACTCAATTTCGAACTTGCAAAAAAAAGAGCGTTGGGGGCCCTAAGCAACTGCTTATGTCGGTATGCCTGGAGCCGGCCCTGATCCAAACGCTTAACACACTCTTTTAGCTCCACACACAGATGTTCAATTCCCACAGCTGTACACCCCTCTCAGAAACAAACACACAAAGATATTATTTGTCCAGGTGTGTAACCCCTTTTATTGAAAAGGAGCGATGTTTAGTATGCAAGACATCGGCCAGGTGATTTGCATACTGTGTATTTTGTGAGAAAGAGGCCCACTCAATGAATAGCTGTCCAGTTGTCCATCCCTCTTTTTTGTAAAAGGGTCAAATGCCCTTGTGAGTTATTATGAATCAGAGAGACTTGCGGTTCCCCACGTTTAATGATCCAATGTGACTCAATCCAAGTGTAATTAATGGAATTTGGATTTGGGTTCAGCTCTATTTCGGGTTGGTATCACGCCCAGTCCAGGGTAGATTATCTTGCACTGTCGCTCATCCAACTCTGGGATTACTACTTTACAGAATGCCTGGCCATTTTTTCTCTCTCTCTCTCTCTTTCTCTATGACATCACCACAGACTGCCACCCGCCTGAATTAACCTAACAAGGAGTCCTGCAGGTATGTGACACATGGCTGCCACTGGCTGCACCTGGTAGTGTGTGAGCGTGTGTACGTGTGTTGGTGCGTGATTCATTCGTGTGAATGTATGACTGCATTTGTGTGTGTAGAACAGAATCCTATAGGCTTTTAGTATTAGAGGATGTTGTCACGTTATTAAATAAATCCGCGCAAAGACAACCATGCCCAAAACGAGGGATACGGCGACAAAGAGAGAAAGGTGTATTTTTTTATTTTTTATTGAACCTTTATTTAACTAGGAGAATGAGAGATGGATGAAGGAGAATGATGGATAAGGGTTGTGCAGAAAAAGAGAAATGGGAATAGGGATTGAGAGATACAGAGCGATAGAGAGAGAGAGTTGGGTCTAGAGAAAACAACGTGTATGGTAGCTTTATCTGCCAATTAGTGAGATAACACACCCCTTGAAACATCCCTGGAATGTAGCTGGTAGCAACTTCTAACTTGGGGGAGCTCTCAACGGTCGTTGTTGTCTCAATCCCTTATCTTAGAGTTACTGCTTCAATGAACAACAGGATCTATTATTTAAGCACCAAATAGTGCTCCAAAGTACAGCACAATGCTAGTACTGTGAATCACAGGGAAACTTTAGGTCTGATGTTTTAGAACAAAGGGTATCCATTAACGTTATTCTTGACAAATGGCTTCATAGAATGAGATAATGCTGATATCATACAGTGCATCCGGAAGGTATTCAGACCCTGTGACTTTTTCCACATTTTGTTACGTTACAGCCTTATTCTAAAATGTATTAAATAAAAATAATAATCTCAATCTACACACAGTACCCCATAATGACAAACAAAAATAGGTTTTTAGACATTTTTGCATATTCCTTTTATTTAGGATGATGCCGACAAAAACAATAAACAATACAAAACGACTGGGAAGCTTAAGGGCTATGTGCAACAAACAAAGTTAACTTCCCACAAATAAAGGAGGGAAAAGGGCTACCTAAGTATGGCTCCCAATCAGAGAGACAGCTGTCCCTGATTGAGGTCCATGCCCGGCCAAAACATAGAAATACAAAATCATAGAAAAACAAAACATAGAATGCCCACCCCACATGACACCCTGACCTAACCAAATAGAGAAATAAAATGGTTCTCTAAGGTCAGGGCGTGACAGAACCTTCCAGAAGGCCAACCATCTCTGCCACACCACCAATCAAGCCTTAAAAGGCACATGACAGCCTGCTTGGAGTTTGCCAAAAAAGCACCTACAGGTTTCAGACCATGAGAAACAAGATTCTCTGGTCTGATGAAACCAAGATTGAAAGTTTTTCCAGAATGCCAAGCGTCACGTCGGGAGGAGACATGGCACCATGCCTAGGGTGAAGCATAGTGGTGGTTGTATCATGTTGTGTGGATGTTTTTCAATGGCAGGGACTGGGCTAGTCAGGATCGAGGGAAACATGAACAGAGCAAAGTACAGAGAGATCCTTGATGAAAACCTGATCCAGAGTGCTCAAGACCTCAGACTGGGGCAAAGGTTCACCTTGCAACAGGACAACCACCCTAAGCACACAGCCAAGACAATGCAGGAGTGGCTTCGGGACAAGTCTCTCTCTCCTTGAAGGGCCCAGCCAGAGCCCGGGCTTGAACCTGATCGAACATCTCTGGAAAGACCTGAAAATAGCTGTGCAGCGACGCTCCCCATCCAACCTGACAGAGTTTGAGAGGATCTGCAGAGAAGAATGGGAGAAACTCCCCAAATACAGGTGTACCAAGCTTGTAGCGTCATACCCAAGAAGACTTGAGGCTGTAATCACAGCCAAAGGTGCTTCAACAAAGTCCTAAGTAAAGGGTCTGAATTCCTATGTAAAATGTGATATTTCAGTTTTTATTTTGAGAAATGTGTAAAAAAAAATCTAAAAACCTGTTTTTGCTTTGTCATTATGGGGTATTGTGATGTCATTATGGGGTATTGTGTGTAGATTGATGACGGAAGTAAACAATTTAATACATTTTAGAATAAGGCTGTAATGTAATGTGGAAAACGTCAAGGGGTCTGAATACTTTCTGAATACACTGTATCTTCATGTTATAGTAACAGACAGATGATTATAGTGGAAATAAGCCAGACTGTGACAGAGGAGAGGTCACATTCCAAAATCACAACATCCTCACAAACTTTTCATTTTAAAAAGAAAATCCTTGAAAAAAAACTTGAAAATGTTTACAATTTTACCATATGTGCAATATGTATAGGCTACTGCAGTGGTATGGACCAAGGAATGTCTACACAGTCTACTTTTAGATGCTACAGAGGTAATCATGAAAACCCTGTGTAACTGCAGAAACCAAATGAAATAATAACACCCGACTTCAAACTATGAATCGATCACACACACAAACACATTCACACGCAGCGCACGCACACAGAAAAAAAAACAGTGACCTGTTCTTTCATTGTTGGAAGAGGGACAGTTGCCATGTCGCTGACTGGTTTTGGCCCATGAATAAACAGTAGAGGACAAAGCCTTGATGGTTGGGTGAGTGTCGTTTGGGTGCGTGTTTGAGGACGGATGCTCGGAGACAGATGGACGGGCACAGCGGCAGGACACTGCACTCCTGTTCAGGTCCCGCTAACGGTGGGGACACATGACATTGCCTCGGTCATCTCATCCAACTGTCAGATTGAATCAAAGATGCAACTAAACAATGCATCTTTCGGAGAGTATTCATCCTGCTAGTCTGTCAACTCCTCAGGGCTCTGACAGAGGCATCACGGTGACTGAACACCCTTTGAGAGCTGAATGACTGTAGGATAGATCTACGTTTAACCCTTCAGCGCAACACGAAGTTACAAAGGCTGAATTATGCAGAGAACAAGAGATCCAGTAAACGGATTCGTTGAGAAAATCTATGAAGCTGTCACACTGTCTGTTTTGAGTGACATAAGAAGAGAGATGAACACAATTAGTTGGCTGGCACTTCACGAACAGCACGATGATTCATTTCTTGGAATGAGATTGAAAACATCTGGACACCATAATGTGATCTCTAAGAACTCTGACGTGAGAGGACTGTCAACAGGTCTATTCAGAGGAACACCTGCGCTTTCCATGACAGACTGACCAGGTGAATCCAGGTGAAAGCTATGATCCCTTATTGATGTTATCGATCTGTTAAATCCACTTCAGTCAGTGTAAATGAAGGGGAGGAGACGGGTTAAAGAAGTATTTTTATGCCTTGAGACAATTGAGACATGGCTTGTGTATGAGTGCCATTCAGAGGGTGAATGGGAAAGAAAAGGGTTTAAGGCGCACCAGTTTGAGTGTGTCAAGCCCTGCAATGCTGCTGGGTTTTTCACACTCAACAGTTTCCCGTGTGTATCAAGAATGTTCCACCACCCAAAGGACATCCAGCCAACGGCAGGCCAGTGGTTGGAAAACGGGTCATTGATGAAAGAGGAGAAAGGAGGCTGACACGAATTGTGCGGAGCAACAGACGGGCTACAGTTAGTCAACTGACAGTCCAGTACAACATTGGTGCCCAAAAGAAAGAACTCGTCGTACCTTGGCACAAATAGGGATGATGACCCTAAAGAGTTCCACTTCTTTCAGCAAAAAAACAATAAACTGGGATTGCAGTGGGGTAAGGAACGAAAGAGTATGGAGAAAACCACAAGTACGTGGATCCATTATGCCGCGTGTCGACACTGCAAGCTGGTGGTGGTGTGGGGTGTGTTTTCATGCACACATTGGGCCCCTTGATAAAAGTGGAGCAATGTTTGAATGCCACAGGATATCTGGACATTATTGCCAATCAGGTGCATTCCTTCATGGCAGCAGTGTATCCATCTGCAAAAAATGTTTTGGGGCCAGCATCCCTGTACAAAACATCTACAAGGTGTCGAAAGTGTTCCATAGGAATGCTGGCCCATGTTGACTCCAATGTTTCCCACAGTTTTGTTAAGTTGGTTGGATGTCCTTTGGGTGGTGGGCCATTCTTGATACACACAGGGAAACTGTTGAGCGTGAAAAACCCAGCAGCGTTGCAGTTCTTGACACACCCAAACCAGTGTGCCTGGTACCTACTACCATACCCCGTTCAAAGGCACTTAAATCTTTTGTCTTGCCCATTCACCATCTGAATGGCACATATACACAATCCATGTCTCATGATAAGCTGTAGACCACACTATTTACCAAGAGAGTTTTCATCTATATTCTTCGTAGCTGTCTATTTACCACCACAAGCCGATGCTGGCACTAAGACCTCACTCAATGAGCTGTATACGGCCGTAAGCAAATAGGAAAACACTCATCCAGAGGCGGTGCTCCTAGTGGCCGGGGACTTTAACGCAGGGAAACTTAAATCCGTTATACCTCATTTCTACCAGCATGTTAAATGTGCAACCAGAGGAAAAATAACTAAACTCTAGACCACCTTTACTTCACACACAGAGACGCGTACAAAGCTTTCATACACCCTTCACTTGGCAAATCTGACCATAATTCTATCCATCTGATTCCTGCTTACAAGCAAAAACTAAATCAGGAAGCACCAGTGCCCCAGTCAATGAAAAAGTGGTCAGATGGAGCAGATGCTAAGCTACAGGACTGTTTTGCTAACACAGAATATGTTCCGGGATTCTTCTGATGGCATTGAGTATACCACATCAGTCACTGGCTTCATCAATAAGTGCATCGCTGACATCGTCCCCACAGTGACTGTATGTACATACCAGAAGCCATGAATTACAGGCAACAGCCGCACTGAGCTAAAAGGCAGAGCTGCCGCTTTCAAGGAGCGGAACTCTGACCAGGAAGCTTATAAGAAATTCTGCTATG
This sequence comes from Oncorhynchus clarkii lewisi, assembly GCF_045791955.1. NCBI lineage: Eukaryota > Metazoa > Chordata > Actinopteri > Salmoniformes > Salmonidae > Oncorhynchus > Oncorhynchus clarkii. The sequence goes on along the minus strand of NC_092156.1, from coordinate 42,290,561 downwards.
TCCCCAGACAAATCATCAAACAGGCAAGCATCAATACAGGACCAAGATTGAATTGTACTACACCGGCTCAGACGCTCGTCGAATGTGGCAGGGCTTGCAAACTATTACAAACTACAAAGGGAAGCACAGCCCCGAGCTGCCCAGTGACTCCAGCCTACCAGACGAGCTAAATTACTTCTATGCTCGCTTCGAGGCAAGTAACACTGAAACATGCATGAGAGCATCAGCTGTTCCGGACTGAGTGTGTGATCACGTTCTCTGTAGCCGATGTAAGTAAGACCTTTAAACAGGTCAACATTCACAAGGACGCAGTGCCAGACAGATTACCAGGACATGTACTCGGAGCATGCGCTGACCAACTGGCAAGTGTCTTCACTGACATTTTCAACCTGTCCCTGACTGAGTCTGTAATTACCAACATGTTTCAAGTAGACCACCATAGTCCCTGTGCCCAAGAACACTAAGGTAACCTGCCTAAAGCTCAGAGTTCAACACCATAATTCCCTCAAAGCTCATCACTAAGCTAAGGACCCTGGTACTAAACACCTCCCTCTGCAACTGGATCCTGGAATTCCTGATGGGCCGCCCCCAGGTGGTAAGGGTAGGTAACAACACAGCCGCCATGCAGATCCTCAACACGGGGGCCCCTCAGGGGTGCGTGCTCAGTCCCCTTCTGTACTCCTTGTTCACTCATGACTGCTTAGCCAGGGACGACTCCAACATCATCATTAAGTTTGCCGATGACACAACAGTGTCCTACAGTAGGTCTGATCACTGACAAGGATGATACAGCCTATAGGGAGGAGGTCAGAGACCATAGCCAGGACAACAACCTCTCCCTCAACATCATTAAGACAAAGGAGACGATTGTGGACTACAAGAAAAGGAGAACCGACACCATTCTCATCGACAGGGCTGTAGTGGAGCGGGTTGAGAGCTTCAAGTTTTGGTGTCCACATCACCAACAAACTATCATGGTCCAAACAGACCAAGACAGTCATGAAGAGGGCACGACAAAGCCTATTCCCCCTCAGGAGACTAAAAAGATTTGGCATGGGTCCTCAGATCCTAAAAAAGTTATACAGCTGCACCATCGAGAGCATCCTGACCGGTTTCATCACTGCCTGGTATGGCAACTGCTCGGCCTCCGAACTCAAGGCACTACAGAGGGTAGTGCGTACGGCCCAGTATATCACTGTGGTCAAGCTTCCTGCCTTCCAGGACCTCTATACCAGGCTGTGTCAGAGGAAGGCCCTAAAAATTGTCAAAGATGCCACAGCAAGCGATACCAGAGCGCCACATCTAGGTCCAAAAGTCTTCTTAACAGCTTCTACCCCCAAGCCATAAGAAGACTATTTGCATTGTCCCCCCCCCCCCCCCCTTTTACGCTGCTGCTGCTCTCTGTTTATTATCTATCCATAGTCACTTTAACTCTACCTACATGTACATATTGCATTAATTACCTTGACTAACCGGTGCCCCAGCACATTGACTCCGTACCGGTACCACCTGTACATAGATAGCCTGGCTATTGTTATTTTACAGCTGCTCTTTAATTACTTGTTACTTTTATTATTATTATTATTATTTATTTTTTTACTGAACACTTATTTTTCTTAAAACTGCATTGTTGGTTAGGGGCTTGTCAGTAAGCATTTCACTGTAAGGTCTACTACGCCTGTTGTATTCGGCGCATGTGACAAATAACATTTCATTTGATTGATTTGATTTGAATTGCCTCAAGACTTAAAAATCCTTCTTGAATCTGTGTCCTCCCCTTCAACTACACTGATTGAAGTGGATTTAACAGGTGACCTCTAAGGGATCATGGCTTTCACTTGGATTCACCTGGTCAGTCTATACTATGGAAAGAGCATGTTCATAATGTTTTTTTTTACACTCAGTGTATATATATTGGCTGGAATTCCAACCACAATAATGGCTGAAATGGAGTAAATGGAATGGTATCAGACACATCAAACACCCGGTTTCCATGTGGTTGATCCCACTCCATTGACTCCATTATTATTAATATGAGCCATATTATTATGAGCTGTCCTCCCTCAGCGGCCTCCACTGGGCCCTAGCACATGGTTTGGGTCTGCTTCTAAAACCTGATCCTTCTGAGTGAGTGGCAAAATCCCAACCGCTCTGAGAACACAAAGAGGAGGAATCAGAGAGAGGGTGAGTGAAGGATGGATAGAGGAAGGATGGATAGAGGAAGGATGGATAGAGGAAGGATGGATAGAGGAAGGATGGCACACAGTCAGTCTATAGTTCTGCATCTACAGTAATTGCTTTTTTCAGGTCATCAACTGGGTGAGCTACGTGATAACTTCACAGTAGATCTGTAATTAGTTAACTGCCTGGGAGGAGTGGAATAGAGCGAATAAAGGGAGGGAGGTCATGGATAGGGCACTGAGGAGGAACACAACCTCCACCACATACACGCATGCACGTACTGCATGTACACACGCACACACACCTACAGTGCATTCGTTAAGTATTCAGACCCCTTCACCTTTTCCACATTTAGTTCAATCAAATCACATTTTATTGGTCACATACACATGGTTAGCAGATGTTATTGTGAGTGTAGCAAAATGCTTGTGCTTCTAGTTCCGACAGTGCAGTAATATCTAACATGTAATATAACAATTCCACAACAACTACCTAATACACACAAATCTAAAATATACATATAAATATATGGATGAGCAATGACAGAGCGACATAGATGTCATAAAATACAGCATATACATATGAGATGAGTAATGCAAGATATGTAAACATTATTAAAGTGACTAGTGATCCATTTAGTAAAGTGGTCAATGATTTCAAGTCTGTAAGTAGGCAGCAGTCTCTCTGTGTTAGTGATGGCTGTTTAACAGTCTGATGGCCTCGAGATAGAAGCTGTTTTTCAGTGTCTCTATCCCAGCTTTGATGCACCTGTACTGACCTCGCCTTCTGGATGGTAGCGGGGTGAACAGGCAGTGGCTCGGGTGGTTGTTTTCCTTGATGATCTTTTTGGCCTTCCTGTGATATCGGGTGCTGTAGGTGTCCTGGAGGGCAGGTAGTTTGCCTCCAGTGATGCATTGTGTAGACCGTACCACCCTCTGGAGAGCCTTTCGGTTGTGGACGGTGTAGTTGCCGTGCCAGGCGTTGATACAGACTGACAGGATGCTCTCAATTGTGCATCAGTCTCCTGAGATTGAAGAGGTGCTGTTGCGCCGAGGAACTTAAAACTTTCCACCTTCTCCACTGCTGTCCTGTCGATGTGGATAGGGAGGTGCTCCCTCTGACGTTTCCTGAAGTCCACGATCATCTCCTTTGTTTTGTTGACGTTGAGTGAGAGGTTGTTTTCCCGACACCACACTCCGAGTGCCCTCACCTTCTCCCTGCGCTGAACACGCACCCTTGTGGGGCCCCAGTGTTGAGGATCAGCGAAGTGTGAGGATCAGCGAAGTGGAGATGTTGTATCCTACATTCACCACCTGGGGGTGGCCAGTCAGGAAGTCCAGGACCCAAATGCACAGGGTGGGGTTCAGACCCAGGGCCTCAAGCTTAATGATGAGCTTGGAGGGTACTATGGTGTTGAATTCTGAGCTATAGTCTATGAACAGCATTCTTACATAGGTATTCCTCTTGTCCAGATGGGATAGGGCAGTGTGCAGTGTGATAGCGATGGCATCGTCTATGAACCTATTGGGGCGGTAAGCAAATTGAAGTGGGTCTAGGGTGACTGGTAAGGTGGAGTTGATATGATCCTTGACTGGCTACGTGGCATTCCTTTAGTTCAGTTACCTTTGCCTTCTTGGGTACAGGAACAATGGTGGCCATCTTGAAGCGTGTAGGGACAGCAGACTGAGATAGGGAGAGGTGGAATATGTTCGTAAACACACCAGCTGGCTGGTCTGCGCTTGGTCGGAGGACGCTGCTAGGGATGGCGTCTAGGCTGGCAGCCCTGCGAGGGTTAACACGTTTAAATGTCTTACTCACGTTGGCCACGGAGAAGGAGATCCCACTGTCCTTGGTAGCGGGCCGCGTCGGTGGCACTATATTATCCTCAAAGTCTATAAAGAAGGGGTTTAGTTTGTCTGGAAGCAAGACGTCAGTGTCCGTGACGTAGCTGGTTTTCCTTTTGTAGTTCGTAATTGTCTGTAGACTCTGCCACATATGTCTCGTGTCTGAGCCGCTGAATTGCGACTCCACTTTGTCTCTATACTGACATTTCTTTTGTTTGATTTCCTTGCGGAGGATATAACTACACTGTTTGTATTCGGCCATATTCCCAGTCACCTTTCCATTGTTAAATGCGGTGGTTCGCGCTTTCAGTTTTTCGCAAATACTGACATCTATCCACGGTTTCTGGTTAGGGTAGGTTTTAATAGTCACAGTAGGTACAACATCTCCTATGCACTTCCATATAAACTCACTCACCCGAATCACACTATTCTCTGAGGCTACCCGGAATATGTCCCTGTCCGCGTGATCAAAACAGTCTTGAAGCGTGGATTTCGATTGGTCAGCCAGCATTGAATAGTCCTTAGCTCGGGTACATCCTGTTTGAGTTTCTGCCTATAGGAAGGGAGGAGCAAAATGGAGTCGTGGTCAGATGTGCTGAAAGGAGAGCAGTGGAAGGCCTTGTAGACATTGCGGAAGTTAGAGTAGCAGCTACAGTCAATATGCTGATAGAATTTGGGTAGCCTTGTTCTCAAATTTGCTTTGTTAAAATCTACAGCTACATTAAATGCAGCCTCAGGATATATGGTTTCCAGGTTGCATAAAGTCCAGTGAAGTTCCCTGAGGGCAGTTGTAGTATCGGCTTGAGGGGGGATATACACGGCTGTGACAATAACCAAGGAGAATTCCTTTTGGAGATAATACGGTCGGCATTGGATTGTGAGGAATTCTAGGTCAGATGAACAAAAGTACTTGAGTTCCTGTATGTTGTTACAATTGCATCATGAGTCATTAATCATGAAACATACACCCCACCCTTCTTCTTCCTAGAGAGATGTTTATTCCTGTCAGCGCGATGCACAAAGAATCCAGGTGGCTGTACCGACTCCGAAAGCATACCCCGAGAGAGCCATGTTTCTGTGAAACACAGTATGCTACAATCACTGATGTCTCTCTGGAAAGCAGCCCTTGTCCTAATTTCGTCTACCTTGTTATCTAGAGACTGGACATTAGCGAGAGATATACTCGGAAGCGGTGGGTGGTGTGCGTGCCTCTGAAGTTTGACCAGAAGACTGCTCTGTCTACCTCTTTGCCTGGATGGTTCGGCCAAAGGATCTGCTTCGGGAAAGTCATTTTCCTGGTTGTAGTGCTGATAAATTGACATCGTTCTGATATCCAATAGCTCTTCCCGGCTGTATGTAATAACATTTAAGATTTTTTGTGCTAACAATGTAAGAAATAATACATTAAAAAACAAAACACTGCAAAGTTTCCTAAGGACTAGAAGCGAGGCAGCCCTCTCTGTTGGTGCCGTGTTACTAGAAAAGTGGAACCAACAACAGCCTTATTCTAAAATTGATTAAATACATTTTATTCCTCATCAATCTACATAAAATACCACATAATTTCATTTTAACTGACTTGCCTAGTTAAATAAAGGTTAAATATACAGTTGAAGTCGGAAGTTTACATACAGCTTAGCCAAATACATTTAAACTCAGTTTTTCACAATTCCTGACATTTAATCCTAGCAAAAATTCCCTGTCTTAGGTCAGTTAGGATCACCACTTTATTTTAAAGAATGTGAAATGTCAGAATAATAGAAGAGAGAATTAGTTATTTCAGCTTTTATTTCTTTCATCACATTCCCAGTGGGTCAGAAGTTTGGTAGCATTGCCTTTAAATTGTTCAACTTGGGTTAAACTTTTCAGGTAGCCTTCCACAAGCTTCCCACATTAAGTTGGGTGAATTTTGGCCCATTCCTCCTGACAGAACTGGTGTAACTGAGTCAGGTTTGTAGGCCTCCTTGCTCACACAGGCTTTTCAGTTCTGGCCACAGATTTTCTATAGGATTGAGGTCAGTGCTTTGTGATGGCCACTCCAATACCTTGACTTTGTTGTCCTCAAGCCATTTTGCCACATCTTTGGAAGCATGCTTGGGGTCATTGTCCATTTGGAAGACCCATTTGGGACCAAGCTTTAACTTCCTGACTGATGTCTTGAGATGTTGCTTCAATATATCCACATAATTTTCCTGCCTGATGAAGCCATCTATTTTGTGAAGTGCACCAGTCCCCCCTGCAGCAAAACACCCCCACAACATGATGCTGCCACTCCCGTGCTTCACGTTTGGGATGATGTTCTTCGGCTTGCAAGCCTCCCCATTTTTCCTAAAAACATAACGATGGTCATTATGGCCAAACAGTTCTATTTTTGTTTCATCAGACCAGAGGACATTTCTCCAAAAAGTACGATCTTTGTCCCCATGTGCAGTTGCAAACCGTAGTCTGGCTTTTTATATGGCAGCTTTGGAGCAGTAGCTTCTTCCTTGCTGAGCAACCTTTCAGGTTATGTCGATATAGGACTCGTTTTACTGCGAATGTAAATATTTTTGTACCTGTTTCTTCCAGCATCTTCACAAGGTCCTTTGCTGTTGTTTTCGGATTGATTTGTACTTTTCGCGCCAAAGTACGTTCATACTGCGTTCACAGAACGCGTCTCCAACCTGAGCGGTATGACGGCTGCGTGGTCCCATGGTGTTTATACTTGCGTACAATTGTTCATATAGATGAACGTGGTACCTTCCGGCCTTTGGAAATTGCTCCCAAGGATGAACCAGACTAGACCAGTCTACAATTGTTTTTCTGAAGTCTTAGCTGATTTCTTTTGATTTTGCCATGATGTCAAGCAAAGAGGCACTGAGTTTGAAGGTAGGCCTTGAAATACATCCACAGGTACACCTCCAATTGACTCAAATTATGTCAATTAGCATCTCAGAATATTCTAACGCCATGACACCATTTTCTGGAATTTTCCAAGCTGTTTAAAGTCACAGTCAACTTAGTGTATGTAAACTTCTGACCCCCTGGAATTGTGATACAGTGAATTATAAGTGAAATAATCTGTCTGTAAACAATTGTTGGAAAAATGACTTCTGTCATGCACGAAGTAGATGTCCTAACTGACTTGTCAAAACTATAGTTTGTTAACACGAAATTTGTGGAGTGGTTGAAAAATTAGTTTTAATGATTCCAACCTAAGTGTATGTTAACTTCCGACTTCAACTGTATACATATATATTTTTTTTATTAACCGCAAAGCAAAAACAGGTTTTTGACAATGTTTGCAAATTTATAAAACAGATACCTTATTTACATAAGTATTCAGACCCCTTGCTAAGAGTCTCGAAATTGAGCTCAGGTGCATCCTGTTTCCATTGATCTTCCTTCAGATGTTTCTACAACTTGATTGGAGTCCACCTGTGGTAAATTCAATTGATTGGACATGATTTGGAAAGGCACACACCTGTCTATATCTGGTCCCACAGTTGACAGTGCATGTCAGAGCAAAAATCAAGCCATGAGATTGAAGGAATTGTCCGTAGAGCTCAGAGACAGGATTGTGTCGAGGAAAAGGTATCAACAAATTAATGTCCCCAAGAACATAGTGGCCTCGTTCATTCTTAAACGGTAGATGTTTAGAGCCACCTAGGCTCTTCCTAGAGCTGGCGTCCTGGCCAAACTGAGCAATCAGGGGAGAAGGGCTTTGGTCAGGGAGGTGACCAAGATGGTCACTCTTACCATCTCTGCAGCACTCAGGCCTTTATGGAAGAGTGGCCAGACAGAAGCCACTCCTCAGTAAAAGGCACATGACAGCCTGCATGGAGTTTGCCAAAAGGCACTTAAAGGACTCTCAGATCAAGACTCTCTGATGAAGCCAAGATTGAAATCTTTGGCCTGAATGCCAAGTGTCACGTCTGGAAGAAACCAGGCTCCGCTCATCAACTGGCCAATACCATCCCTACAGTGAAGTATAGTGGTGGAAGCATCATGCTGTGGGGATTTCTTTCAGCGGCAGGAACTGGGAGACTAGTCTGAATCGAGGGAAAGATTAACAGAGTCAAGTACAGAGAGATCCTTGATGAAGACCTGCTCCAGAGCGCTCAGGACCTCATCAGACTGGGGCGAAAGTTCACTTTCCAACAGGACAACGACCCTAAGCATACAGCCGAGAAAACGCAGGAGTGGCTTCGGGACAAGTATCTGAATGTCCTTCAGTGGCCCAGCCAGAGCCTGGACTTGAACCGGATTGAACATTTCTGGAGAGACGGGAGAATGGGAGAAACTCCCCAAATACAGGTGTACCAACCTCGTAGCGTCATACACAAGAATACTCAAGGCTGTAAACGCTGCCAAAGGTGCTTCAACAAAGTACTGAGCAAAGGGCCTGAATAGTTATGTAAATGTGATATGTGTTATTCATTTTTATATTATTACCTTCAATTTCTAAAAACCTGTTTTTGCTTTGTCATTATGGGGTAATGTGTGTAGAGTGATGAGCGGGAAAAACTATGTAAACCCTTTTAGAATAAGGCTGTAACGAAACAAAATGTGGAAAAATCGAAGGGGTCTGAATACTTTCCAAATGCATAATTACATCCTGTACAACTTAGGGCTCAATGTCTGTTTGACTCTCTGAGCACATCAAAAAGGCTTTAAGTCACTGATGATGCTCTGATTAGGATCAAGTGACAGATCTGCTTATTAAGTTTCTGCAGTACACTTCTCAGAGAAGAGACTTAATGGCTATGACAGTTGAACTCTTACTGTTTTCTCAATTGACAGTGGATTTAAAAGTGGATATGAAATAAAATCTTCACATTAAACTACACTCATTTACATAATGCTTATCCTTTTGGTTTGCTGCAGTGTTGTGGCACTAACTTTGCCCGTTCAGAGGGCTGTAGGTCAAAATCAGCCACCAAAGAGAAGGGATAAAAGGCAGGAATTCAGTTGGTGAAGAGTGAAAATTGCACCATTCCTGTCAGTAGAAAACCTTGAAGAGTAGAAATATGTAAATACAATGTTCAAATGTAAAAAGGCAAAAAATCTAGAATTTAAAAAATGAAATATGCTCAACCAGGTGGTTGATGTCAGTAAAAAGAATGATGTGTGTGTATATATATATATAAAATCGTATTTATTTTGGTGAAACATTTGATTTAATTGTTGACAACACACAATTATGCAACACATTTCTTAAACCACATTTCATGCCCCATAGGGCCAATTAATTCATATTCTGACTATAAAATAATGCCCTTAATAGTAACAAAAAAATTGCACTTTGTCATATATTATCTTAAAAGGTAGTCTGAACATGTGGGAAATATGGTGGACATTTGAAATGTAAGAAAAACATTGTTGGTGACATTGCACTATAGACCAACTGAAAATGCATTATTTTCAATGCATCTGAATATTATTTGGACACAAAGTTACAATCATTTGGTTAAATTTGACATCTGTCCTCATTTAACAATGCTAACCTACCTATAAAAGCCATTCAAGCGGATTTAAAGTAATTTATGTAATATTCTTGAGATTAGTAAAAATGCTATGCAAATAGCCATTCTAATATGGCATTGCTGGTATGACCCTCTTTTGACAACTCAACCGCCTGATAGGGCTCTGTAATTTCCTAAATAAACATGCATTTGTAAATGCTATTGGGAGTTCTTATTTGAGTTGTTAGAACTAGGAATTTAAGGTGAAATAATTGTTCTACAGTTTTTAAGAGACAGTTAAAGGGTTAAAACTCATTTGACCTGCATTCATCTACTCCTCTCTCTCTGGCTCTAATGGTTCTCTCAGACATTCTCTCTGTTAGTTAGGTGTATATGAACTTGGTACACTATTTAACACTGGGTATGTAGGTCTTGTAACAATCAGCTTGGATCTCAAACTAAGTTGCAATATTAAAGTTCAAGGCAGACAACATTATATCAAGTGAGCAGAAGAAACGCATAATTACCAATTAGATTTAAATAAAAAAAATAAAAATCTTTCTTTCAAATAGTTCCAAAATAAAGTTGACAAAGTCCAAAACCCAATTAGAATCCAAACGCAAAAGTCACAATGTCCAATTTTTAAAAAGTCAATCCCAAAGCAAAAAATGCACAAATATATGTATCCAATATATATATATATATATATATATATATATATATATATATATATATATATATATATATATATATATATATATATATATATCCAATAATGAGTGTGAAAAAATACATTCACAGGATAAATCTCACCGGACTATAGAAGAAAGTGGAAATCCGACCTTGTAGAGATTTCCTCAGAATGGGTCAATGTTCATGGAATCCTTTAAAACCAACAAAAATAATATTCCTTTGTTGGGTGAGAAATAATACACATTTGCAAGGTATATTAATTTAACGGTTTGTTCTAGGCTGCAAAAGGCTTTTGAACAGCAATAAAACCTTAGCCAGGTAAACACCAACATTTTTCCCAGAACGCTTCCTTTCTTAAAGGGACATGCACTCTTAAAGGGTTGAGCCACCAAAATAGCAATGGCGGACATCTTAGATTTATTTGCCAGTGCAAATAACACCGATACATAATATAACAGCATGGAAATGAAAAGACACATAAAAGTTTAACCGTGCCAAGTTTTTAACTTTACACCATATGTATGTGCCTAACATCTCACACTTGTGGAAGCGTCACAGCCTCACTCTAGGAATAATATGCTTCTGTTATCAACCTGGCCATCCCCCTCCACAATATTCCCCCCACCTGACCGCCTACTAACCCTTGTTTTACACGCATAGAACAGGATCATGTGAGCGGTGTCTTTGTGTGTAGAAGGAGGGTTGGTAGTTGGTGCACTGGGTAGTAGACCATGCCTGTGTAAGGGTCTGCAGGCATGTATTGTATTTCCCTGGAGTTGTTCATGTTGACACGGTGAGAGTGGTCTTAGGAGTGTAGCTGTTGTGGGGGTCCCCAGCAATCACACAAAATCAATTCCACTTTATACATTTTCCTGTATGTCTGTAGAGGGGAGAGTAAGCCAGTCACTATGATGCACTGTGGAAATCTCTCTTCAAGAAAAACATGGGGATCAGTGGCCTGAAAAATACTGACAACTTGATCCGATGGATCTAGTTCTAGTGATTAGTTAAAATCAAATCAAAGTTTATTTGTCACGTGCGCCGAATACAACAGGTGTAGACCTTACAGTGAAATGCTTACTTACAGGCTCTAACCAACAGTGCAAAAAAGGTATTAGGTGAACAATAGGTAGTTCTTGTGTTTTGATGTGTTACGCAATGATGGATATCGTGTTAGATATTCATGTTTTGAGCCATGTCAGCCTATATACGGTAACACAGCAATACGATACCATAACTATTGTGTCTTTAAGTCCTTAGCCTTTGAGGTGTGGTTATGGAAACAGCTGTTTATCAGTTTAAGAGTAAACTAATCAGCAGACAGCCTTAGGAAGATGATTTCTCGTAACCAGTGCAAGTGGCTTATGCTGGCTTGGCTGGGGTAATTGGATAGCCAGAGAGAAGATGGTGCTCAACTTTCTAATTACGGAAAAACAAGCTGAAGTTTTTTAATTGGGGAGAAATTAAAATGAGAAAACCTGAAGAGGCTGAGGTGTCTGAAGAGGCTTAGAGACAGAGAGGAGGTGCAGTCTGAGAGTCATTGGACTCAGGAATCACGACAGATGTCTCTTAACTCGTGTTCTGCCACACTGTGTGACCTTTTACTGACCTGCATACTGCACCTCCTTCCTCATCAGATGGAATGAAGCCCACACAGCCAAGGTTTAGAGACTTCCTCTGACAGACTCCTAATCTAGAGAAGGAGAAGAGAGGAGAGGAGAGGAGAGGAGAGGAGAGGAGAGGAGAGGAGAGGAGAGGAGGGGGATGGGGATGGGAGAAGAGAGAAAATTAGGGGAGAGTAGAGAAGAGGAGAGGAGAGGGTCAGTGTAGCAGACGGATAGTGTAGGGAGCAGGCGACCACCTCTGAAATATGGTCAATACTTGACCTTGTGACCCCAGCCCATTAGTGTTTATGTAATATGCGGACATCTCTAGAGGGGAAGTGGTGAGTGTGTTTCTGATGCTGATCCAAACAGTTATAAATGCTTTTTGGTTTCATTTGGGCTTTGTATGAACTCACATAAACTCATTTTGAAGTTACATTCCAAATCCACAAAGAAAAATGGGACAAAAAGCTCTCTGCTTACCCACAAACCCCTCTCCCTTTTGTGTATGATGTATAAAACAAATGGAGCGTAACCTGACTACAGGCCATATTAGGGATACTCTGAGTAAGTATTACAAATGAAAGTAAACAAGAAGCAGTATCAACCTGCTCCCCTCAGAGATTTCCAGTGTAACAGGACAGTAGTTCATTATAGTTATAATGACCTTTAAAGTGTTATAAGGCTCTTCCTGTAACCATGGCACTAATGTGGATAAGCAGAATGATAAAAATGTTTTAAATGGTTTCGGAAGAACAGGGAAAGAAAATACTTAATAGGGCTGACTGACCTATGACCTCTGTTCTGACTTCCTGGTGAGGCCTGATCACCCTCACTAGAAAGACTGAAGACATTGGGTGAGATTTAAATGGGCTATGTAATGTCATGCTGAAACAGGAAAAGTTGCCACAAATTTGAAAGCACAGAATCGTCAAGAATGTTATTGTATGTTGTAGTATTAAGATTTCCCTTCACTGGAACTAAAGGAGCTAGCCCGAACCATGAAAAATAGCTCCACAAAACTTTACAGTTGGCACTATGTATTGGGGCAGGTAGCGTTCTTCTAGCATCCGCCAAACCCAGACTTATTCATCGGACTACCAGATGGTGAAGCGTGATTCATCAGTCCAGAGAACGCGTTTTTCCGCTGCTCCAGAGTCCAATGGCGGCAAGCTTTACACCACTCCAGCCGATGTTTGGCATTGCGTATGGTGACCTTAGGCTTATGTGCGGCTGCTCGGCTATGGAAACCCATTTCATGAAGCTCTTGTCAAACAGTTATTGTGCTGACGTTGCTTCCAAAGGCAGTTTGGAACTCGGTAGTGAGTGTTGCAACTGAGGACAAACCATTTTTCAGCACTACAGCACTCGGTGATCCTGTTCTCTGAGCTTGTGTGGCCTAACACTTTGCAGCTGAGCTGTTGTTGCTCCTAGACGTTTCCACTTTACAATAACATACCTTACAGTTGACCGGGGCAGCTCTAGCAGGGACGAAACTTGACAGACTGACTGTGACTGTGCCACATTGAAAGTCACTGAGCTCTTCAGTAATATCACATCTGCTCCCGCTCCACCCTTCCCCTGGCGCTTGAGGGCGCCAGATTACCCTGCATCACACGCTCCTGCCAATCATCACTCACACCTGCCCTCCCTCGTCAATCGCTTCAGCGTTACTGGACTCACCTGGACTCACTTATCACTTGATATTTCCTCCCCTATATTTGTCAGTTCCCTGCTCTGTTCCCCACTGCTGCATAGTATTGTTTTTGTCTTTTAAATTGGTTTCTGACGCTGTTCCTGTCTAGTCTCTGTCCGTTATAATGAAATGTTTTACTCCCCGTACCTGCCTCGCCTCCCCAGCGTCATTCCGCGTGACAAGTAAAGCCATTCTATTGCCAATGTTTGTCTATGGAGATTGCATGGCTGTGTGCTTGCTTTTTATACACCTGTTAGCAACGGGTGTGGCTGAAAGAGCCGAGTCCACCAATTTGAAGGGGTGTCCACATACTTTTCTCTTTACCTGTATAGTGTATCAAACACATGGTTTCCAAGTGTTTCATGTCAATCCATTCGCTCGTTTCAGCAAATATTTTTTGACCCGTCCTCCCCTCAGCAGCCTCCACTGCAGTCTGAATATCTAATATCAGCCTAATGTACCAATCTGATACCTGTCACACCTGTTGCTTTTTCGCAGTGCAACCCTTCCCCAGGCTAAAGGGAACTGTTTCATGGTTCAGGAGGTAAAGCAAAGGAAATCTCTTGAGGCTGAGGATATTTCCGAACAACAGAAACCTTGAGGCGGCACCCATCAGAGAGGTACTCACTGTTCCTTCTGTGGGATTTCATCAAGGCTGCTCTGTCCTGCAGCAGAAACACAGTCTGCTATAGGACTGTTGAACTCATATCTAACTCTCTTTATGGTGGTTCTTTGATGACCATTGTGGCTGATTGAGATTCACAGAGCCCCTTCCTGCTTTCAAACAAACCATCAGATCTGGTTTAGCAGTTGATAAATATCTAAATGATTGATTGTCCAGGGCTTATAGGAGTCCCTTGTGGAAGACCAGGATACTTTGTGTCTGTGAGCAGGAATTACCCATCCTTCTCATCCACCACATCCCTCTTTCCATTTTCCATTTCAAACTACATTTTTCAAACACGTCTGCCGAGACCTTTGTATTTCAAAATCCCTTTTTTCAAACGCTTCGGCTGCGTTTCATCCCTGCAGCTCTATCCTGAGGTGACGGAGGAGGGCTGAGGAGGGGTGAGGAAGGGGGAGCTGCTAGGACCACAGCAGACACACATAGAGCCTCGGACCCAGTGGACCCCTGTGTGGACCTGCATGCTTAAACATTCCCTCTCTTAGCATGGGACCAGACCCAACATCAGAGCTGCACTCACTCAGGTCCCATATCCCTCTACTCAGCTGTGATTCATCCCTAAACGTGTGTGTGTGTGAGAGAGAGAGAGAGAGAGAGGGTTAGGCTGGGCCGGGTGATGATTAATTCAGAGGCAGGCAGGAGAGACAGGGAAACCTACAACCTGATATCATCACTCCTTGAACAGGAAACACACATACAAACACTCAGCCACCATGCGCCTCCTTCCCCGTGCATCACGCATCATCTCACGTGTAACCTTCTGTCTCTCATAGCTTTATACTTCTCTGGCTCTATACTCCTGGCACTCCGAACAAACATAATACTACAATATCCTCTTGCAGCCATGAACCCTACGATGTGCGCCTCATGGCCTGTGTGTGTGTGTGTGTGTGTGTGTGTGTGTGTTAGTGGTTTCACATGAGAGAGATTGTGTGTGCGTGAGAGTGAGACAGTTTGTGTGTGTGTGCGTGTGCGTGTGTGTTTTTGAAGCATCCGATGAAAAAGACTAAAACGTATATATATATTTTTTTAAATGTCATGCCTAGGGACACGTCTTATTTTTTATCCAAATGACAGAGTGACTGGCCTGTCTAAATGATTCATGCACACTGGGAAGAGAGTCAATGGGAAAGACAGATACACAGAGACACAGAGAGGGAAGGGGATAATGATTTTAATTCTATAAAAAGCAAATAGACATCTGAGCTCATATGGTACTGGAGGTAATATCTAAGTGAGGTGATGTGCGGGTTTGCTTAGATATTCAAGACCAGTCTGGAACATTTGTTCCGTGTCTATTGTGTTATTTTAATCTACTTCTGCTAATAATCCATAATTCATACTCATGTGACACCTTGGAAATCACAGGCTACTTCTAATGAATTATGCATACCTGAACTGGAGGTTGGAGAGGAAAAGCCTGTCCTCGTGTTACACATACCGATGTCAGGTTAGGTGCACACACACACACGCACTCCTCACATGGAACAAACATCCTGAAACAACACTGTAACATTCTCTTAGTGATGAGCTGCAATCTCAACCATGTTTTCTTCTCCTTCGAGTCACTCGGACCAAACTCCTGTCTTCCCAGTAAACACATTTGGCCTCAGCATTCACAGTCATGTTTGATGTAATGGATCCAGTCAGCCAGACCAGATCTGTGTCTGCGGGGATTGACTCAGCACATCCAGAACATCCACTCCAGTACATCCACTCCAGAACATCCACTCTAGAACATCCACTCCAGCACATCCACTCCAGCACATCCACTCCAGCACATCCACTCTAGCACATCCACTCTAGCACATCCACTCTAGCACATCCACTCCAGCACATCCACTCAAGCACATCCACTCAAGCACATCCACTCCAGCACATCCACTCCAGCACATCCACTCCAGCACATCCACTCCAGCACATCCACTCTAGAACATCCACTCTAGAACATCCACTCTAGAACATCCACTCCAGCACAACCACTCCAGCACATGCAGCACACAGCACAAATCTGACATTCTCAGCTGTCACTTTGCTTTAGCTAAAATAGAGCCTGGTGAATATTATTGCACCTTAATGTTGTTTCTAACATTCCTTCCTCTGCTTTTCATGATCATCACCATTACCCTTTGCAGGATTGTAGAGCAGCACCAATTCCTGACTGTTAGTTGCATATTGATATTTAACAAGGCATGGCCTTTGGTGTTGTGGGAGGCTTTCAAGCACTGACACACTACATTTGACAAGTAAAGTTGACCTTTCTGTAGGAATCTGTAAATGGTTGAAAGAAAATCCCCCGAAGACTCCTAACAGGCTGATTAGCCACCATAAAGCAGGGGGTGTTTTAATTGGCCCCATTAGTACCGGGGGCCGACCTCCAATTGGTCAGATTAATCCAGAGGCTAAATCAGAGCTCTTCATGTAGCAGAGGAGTCTATAATTGGTTGTAATAAACCGGGGGCGGGCATTGTGACGTCTGGTTGGGTCTGGTGCCTTCTTCTACTTCCTTTGCCAGTATGATCGTCAGACCCCATCCACTCATACCGTTGGTGATCACCCTACCAATCCGTCATGTTATACCACCCAATAATGTGCGCATGCACGCACACACACACGCGCACACACATAGTTTTAGTGTGCATGCTGGTTCCACTAATGGGCTTTACAGCAATGTAATTCCATAAACACAAATGCTGTATTATGTGGAGGAGCATGTCTCTACAAATGTGTTCTTAGTGAAGCGAGATACCAGAAGAGATATTAATAATCACTGACTTTCTAAAAGCTCTAGTCGTTCTCCATGCCCCTCTTCCTCTGTCTTTTAACCCCCCACATAAAGCAGCCTACTGCTGCTCACCCACAGCCTCCACCCATCCCCTCTAAACACAAACAGAGCCTTTGAAATACATCAGACAACCAACTCTTCCTCCAGAACAATATGGCCGCAGGCCCTCCGTAATGATGCCAAATGAACTGTGGGCATGGTTGTAGGATGTGCACTCTGATTTGCATGTGAATCTCCTTCTGTCTGTCTGTGTTAGTTGTTTACGAGGCTTTAAATAAAGCTACATCCATTATGGAGCACTGAGCAGGTGAACGCTGCTTTGTTGATGCCAAGAATATAGTTGCTATTGAATTAACTGACTGTGTGACAGAGCGAGAAGGAGAGTGAGAAAGATGATTACACGGTATGAGTAAGTATGTTTACATACAGTATGTGTTCAGTATGTATTTCTCTCAGTATGTAGTGTAGTGGATGTGAGTGCCTCTATGATAAAGAGGAGGGAGCCTGACCCGCCAAACCGCGCTTCTTTACACCCGCCCGCTTAACCTGGAAGCCAGCCAGAAACACCGCAGGCCCCAACACGCCACAATGAGTCTCTAGAGCTCGATGAGCCAAGTAAAGCCCCCTCAGTCAAACCCTCCCCTAACCCAGATGACGCTTGGCCAATTGTGCACGGCCCTATGGGACTCCCGGTCACGGCCGGTTGTGACACAGCCTGGGCTCAAACCCGGGTCTGTAGTGATGCCTCAAGGGCTGCGATGGATGCAGTGCCTTAGACCGCTGCGCCACTCAGGAGGCCGGGAGGACGATTTTTCATTCATATTCCTTTCACCCAGTTCAATGTAACAGTGATAGGTTTGGGCTACTACATGATAATTTTCTCTATACCCATCATGAGGTTGCTACAACCTAGCTTATGAAGTTTACAACGTAGGCACACAGGTCGAGATAAAAATGTGAGTAATCAAGGTGACAGACGGTGACACATTCAATACCGCATTGCACACTCTTGCCTGCATCTAGCTGATCTAGGGTATAATCATTAGTCCAACAGTTGCAAACTAGAGTTTCTCTTGGACAAATTCAGCTATGTGAATCCTAATTTTGTTCCGTCTTCATCTGTTTAAGAAACGTTTTTCAACAGAATCTGCGAAATGAATACAGCCCTGATCACCCGTAAACACAGTTCACTTTCATAGCAGCCACAAACAAACAGTATGATCACTTTGCTCGTTGTATAATTCCTTCTGGCATCTACACACTCTCCTTCTCTCACCTTTTCCCTTCACTTGTGGACTTCAGTGCACAACTGTCTGTGACCAGGAGAAAACACTTTTCCAACACAAATGTTCATACCATAACCGCTAACCGCTACACACAGCCTACATCATTGTCACTACATTAGGTAACTTGATAATCAACATAGCTATTAGTGTTAGAAAACCTGTTCCAATCATGCAGTACAGTGTAAAAGCAAGCAGTTTAGCAGTTACACCAGGGGCAATAAATTAATTAATCCAAAAGCTTACCTTGACTCAGAAGAGTTCCAGTGTTGAATAGCTATGGCCAGCTAGCTAACATAGTATCCCTCTCTGTTTGAGCCAGGTGTTTGAGTAGGCTGTGTAGGCTAAACTAGCTAGCTGCATTCGCTAGCTAAGTACTGAAAGTGAAAGAAAATACAACTAAACCTCTCTCTCCTCCATTTTTTAAGAAATTAATTTGTTCAAAACTGTTCATTATTGTCTTTCTCTCTCTTTGAGTCAACTACTCACCACATTGTACGCACTGCAGTGCTAGCTAGCTGAAGCTTATGCTTTCAGTACTAGATGAATTATCTGATCCTTTGATTGGGTGGACAACATGTCAGTTCATGCTGCAAGAGCTCTGATAGGTTGGGGGACGTCCTCCGGAAGTTGTCATAATTACTGTGTAAGCCTATGGAAGGGGGTGAGAACCATGAGCCTCTTAGGTTTGTATTGAAGTTAATGTATCCAGAGGAGGATGGAAACTAGCTGTCCCATGGTGCTACACCAGAGAGTGCTGTTGACCATCAGTGTATTTTCATCTATAACTTGGTGACGTGAATATATTTAGTATAGTTTCATATAAAAATGATAACTTTTTAAATGTTTTTCTATTACATTTTTTTCCTGAAAAATTCACCTCTTCATCCTCTGAAGAGACTCCACTGTTACTCACTCACAGACCGAGGGCATGGCAATGATGGCGACTCTGTGTGTGTGTGTGTGTGGTGGACAGGTGGTCTCACCAACAGCACACATACATAAACATTCTGTTGTCAGAGGAGCCCGGTTTGATGTTGATGATCATGTGTTTTCTTGTCTGCTGAATAAGCCAGATATTGTTGTTGTGGGAGACCAGAGGGAGGGGCTGGTACTGGAGGTGGGCTGCTCATTCCATTGTTACATGGAGCAGCCTTATCTGACAAGCTCCTTAAGTAGCAGCCCCTCATATCACACTTGGACAGCCTGGAATACAGATGCAGGTTGGGGGCGTTGATATTTGGCCGTCTCTGCCACGTGCATAGACTTACATAAACATTCAGATTGCAGGCCTGTCTAAGAGAAGAGCAAAACAAGTGTCTAGGTACTGCTCTGTTTCAACTGTTATGGGCAGCCTAGCTGTGCGGAAGAGAAGGTATGCTCTGTTTCAGCCGTTATGGGCAGCCTAGCTGTGTGGAGGAGAAGGTACTGCACTGTTTCAGCTGTTATGGGCAACCTAGCTGTGTGGAGGAGAAGGTACTGCTCTGTTTCAGCTGTTATGGACAACCTAGCTGTGTGGAGGAGAAGGTACTGCTCTGTTTCAGCCATCATGGGCAGCCTAGCTGTGTGGAGGAGAAGGTACTGCTCTGTTTCAGAAATTATGGGCTGCATAGCTGTGTGGATGACAAGGTACTGCTCTGTTTCAGCCGTGATGGGCAGCCTAGCTGTGTGGAGGAGGGGGTACTGCCCTGTTTCAGAAATTATGGGCTGCATAGCTGTGTGGATGACAAGGTACTGCTCTGTTTCAGCCGTGATGGGCAGCCTGGCTGTGTGGAGGAGGGGGTACTGCTCTGTTTCAGCCGTGATGGGCAGCCTAGCTGTGTGGAGGAGGGGGTACTGCTCTGTTTCAGCCGTGATGGGCAGCCTAGCTGTGTGGAGGGGAAAGTCCTTTAAACCTTTAAAAAATGTGAATCATTTATGATGTAATGTGATTCGTGGATTCAAATAAAGTATTTAAAATGTGTGTGTGGGCAGGTGGGCGCATGTCCGGCTGCAAGCGAATGTGCATACATAGGTGTGTGCATTTCTGTGTGTGTGTGTGTTACTGGGTTATTGAGTTGGCATCAGGCACTGTGTAATGCGTCTGTCACCACCAGTAGAACTAGAGGACAAGTATTGCCATCCACCTCCCTCGCTTGCTCTCTCCTCCTTCTCTCACCTGTCTATTGTTGTGTGGAGAAGCACTGCAAAGAAATGAACACTTTCACTTCATGCAATGTATTCTCTCTTTTTTTTATCCGTCTCTGCTTTAAGTTCATTCCTGCTCTCTCACTCAGCACTGTGAGACATCTGAGGCATTTTCTCTGCCCAACGGTAAATACTCTAGTGTGAGATAAGGAGAGCAAAGAAGTGAAGCAGAGAGAAAATGTCATTTCTTTCTTTTCCAATATTGTCTCTCTCATTCTCTCTCTTTGTTTCTCTTTCCTGACTTGTTTAACTATCTGTGTAACGGCGAAACAACTCTGGCTGTAGTAGAAACTTATTGAAGCATTTTAGGTCACCGTTTTCTCACTGCTTCCCCTGACCAGCAGCCACTGTGCTAAATCCTCTGGGGGTGTGGTACATTATACTGTAAGGCCAAGGCACCAACATTCCATGGAAGTAGGTACAATGATTTAGAGACCATGAATGATCAATATGTACAGAAAATGATCGTAGGGTTAAGCAAAGCAGGTTGAGCAGAGCAGTGGGAATACGGTTGTTCCAAGGGTCTGAGGGAGACGGACAGAGAAACAGATAAAGACAGAGACACAGGAACAGACATATCTACCAAGACAGGCAAATAGACAGATGCATGTACTATTATACACAAAAACACATTCAGACATTAAGACACAGGGCAGAACTCAACGTGTGTCTGTTCCGGTCTCTCTGCCTTGGGCTGCTTTGGAGGTCAACGGACTTCATGCCAATCATCCCCATGGTCACTATCCTATCCTGTGCATATATTCATGTTGATGGTTTATCTCACCAAACATACATTTAAAAACCCTTGAGTAATTGAAAGGCAGATAAAGTCCCAAGCCATAAGACTGCTAAATAGCTAACAAAATGGCTACATGGACTATCTGCATTGACTCTTTTACTTTTGCACTGACCCTATGCACACTGACAGGACTCTACATCCTCACTCACACTGACACTCCAACACACACTCACACACTTCATTTGCTTACAATCACATAACACACATACATATTCATACTGACTCTAAACACACACTCACATACAATCCTCATATACATGTATACACTAATATACACTGCTGCTACTCTGTTCATCATATATCCTGATGCCTAATCACTTTACCCATATACATACTGTGCATTTGGAAAGCATTCAGACCCCTTGACTTCATCCACATTTTGTTACGTTACAGCCTTATTCTAAAATTGATTGAGTCGTTTTTTTCCCCTCATCAATCTACACACAATACCCCATAATGACATCACAATACCCCATAATGACATCACAATACCCCATAATGACATCACAATACCCCATAATGACATCACAATACCCCATAATGACATCACAATACCCCATAATGACATCACAATACCCCATAATGACATCACAATACCCCATAATTGTTGCCAATTTTTTTTTAAACTAACTAAAATTAGTGTTCACTTTAGTATTCAGAGCCTTTACTCAGTACTTTGTTGAAGCACCTTTGGCAGAGATTACAGCCTCAAGTCTTCTTGGGTATGACGCTACAAGCTTGGCACACTTGTATTTGGGGAATTTCTCCCATTCTTCTCTGCAGATCCTCTCAAGCTCTGTCAGGTTGGATGGAGAGTGTCGCTGCATAGCTATTTTCAGGTCTCCAGAGATGTTCAATCGGGTTCAAGTCTGGGCTCTGGTTGGGCCACTCAAGGACATTCAGAGACTTGTCCCACTCCTGCGTTGTCTTGGCTGTACTTGTGGTAAATTAAATTGATTGGACACACAATTTTGTTTTTTTGCAAATGTATAAAAAAAAGAACAAGCAGAAATACCTTATTTACATAAGTATTCAGACCTTTTTCCTATGAGTCTCGAAATTTACCACAGGTACATCTCAAGGATGATCAATGGAAACAGGATGCACCTGAGCTAAATTTCGAGACTCATAAATACGTTTTCAGACCTTTTTGCTATAAGGTATATAATTATGAAGTGCTTTGAAAGGCTGGTCATGACTCACATCAACACCATCATCCCAGACACCTTGGACCCACTCCAAGTCGCATACTTCCCCAACAGATCCACAGGTGGCGCAATCTCAATTGCACTTCACACTGCCCTCTCCCACCTGGACAAGAGGAGAAATAACTATGTGAGAATGCTGTTCATAGACTACAGCTCAGCCTTTCAACACCATAGTCCCCTCCAAGCTCATCAACAAGCTGGGTACTCGGGGACTGAACAGGTCCCTCTGTAACTGGATCCTGGACCACCTGATGGCCCAGCCCCAGGGGGTGAGGGTAGCGGACAGCACCTCTGCCACGCTGACCCTTGTAAAATCTGTTCCCCCATGACTGAGTGGTCTCGCATGACTCCAATACCATCATCAAGTTAACTGACTACACGACAGTGGTAGGCCTGATCACTGGCAACGAGGCTTGGCAGTGTGGTGCCATGAAAACAAGCTCTCCCTCAACATCAATAAGACCAAGGGACTGATCGTGGACTACAGGAGAAAGAGGGGAGAACATGCCCCATCCACGGGGCTGTAGTGGAGTGGGCCGAGAGCTTCAAGTTCCTTGAAGTCCACATCACTAAGGACTTAACGTGGTCCACAAACACCCGCACAATCATGAAGAGGGCATGACAACGACTCTTCCACCTCAGGAGGCTGAAAAGATTTGTCAACGTCCCTCGGATCCTCAAAAGGTTCTACAGCTGCACCATCGAGAGCATCTTGACCGGCTGCATCACCGCTTGATATAGCAAGCACCACCTTCAACCACAAAGCAATGTAGATAGTGGTGCAGACAGCCCAGTACATCAATGGGGCCGAGCTCCTTGCCATCCAGGACCTCTATATCAGGCGGTGAATTGCAAAAACTCCAGCCACCCAACCCATATACTGTTCACTCTGCTACCGTCCAACAAACGGTACCGGAGCATCGACTCTGAGGTCTGTCCAACGCTGGTCCGACCAAGCTGACTCCACACTCCAAGACTGCTTCCATCACGTGGACTGGGAGATGTTTCGTATTGCGTCAGATAACAACATTGACGAATACGCTGATTCGGTGTGCGAGTTCATTAGAACGTGCGTTGAAGATGTCGTTCCCATAGCAACGATTAAAACATTCCCTAACCAGAAACCGTGGATTGATGGCAGCATTCGTGTGAAACTGAAAGCACGAACCACTGCTTTTAATCAGGGCAAGGTGTCTGGTAACATGACCGAATACAAACAGTGCAGCTATTCCCTCCGCAAGGCTATCAAACAAGCTAAGCGCCAGTACAGAGACAAAGTAGAATCTCAATTCAACGGCTCAGACACAAGAGGCATGTGGCAGGGTCTACAGTCAATCACGGACTACAGGAAGAAACCCAGCCCAGTCACGGACCAGGATGTCTTGCTCCCAGGCAGACTAAATAACTTTTTTGCCCGCTTTGAGGACAATACAGTGCCACTGACACGGCCTGCAACGAAAACATGCGGTCTCTCCTTCACTGCAGCCGAGGTGAGTAAGACATTTAAACGTGTTAACCCTCGCAAGGCTGCAGGCCCAGATGGCATCCCCAGCCGCGCCCTCAGAGCATGCGCAGACCAGCTGGCCGGTGTGTTTACGGACATATTCAATCAATCCCTATACCAGTCTGCTGTTCCCACATGCTTCAAGAGGGCCACCATTGTTCCTGTTCCCAAGAAAGCTAAGGTAACTGAGCTAAATGACTACCGCCCCGTAGCACTCACATCCGTCATCATGAAGTGCTTTGAGAGACTAGTCAAGGACCATATCACCTCCACCCTACCTGACACCCTAGACCCACTCCAATTTGCTTACCGCCCAAATAGGTCCACAGACGATGCAATCTCAACCACACTGCACACTGCCCTAACCCATCTGGACAAGAGGAATACCTATGTGAGAATGCTGTTCATCGACTACAGCTCGGCATTCAACACCATAGTACCCTCCAAGCTCGTCATCAAGCTCGAGACCCTGGGTCTCGACCCCGCCCTGTGCAACTGGGTACTGGACTTCCTGACGGGCCGCTCCCAGGTGGTGAGGGTAGGCAACAACATCTCCTCCCCGCTGATCCTCAACACTGGGGCCCCACAAGGTTGCGTTCTGAGCCCTCTCCTGTACTCCCTGTTCACCCACGACTGCGTGGCCACGCACGCCTCCAACTCAATCATCAAGTTTGCGGACGACACAACAGTGGTAGGCTTGATTACCAACAACGATGAGACGGCCTACAGGGAGGAGGTGAGGGCCCTCGGAGTGTGGTGTCAGGAAAACAACCTCACACTCAACGTCAACAAAACTAAGGAGATGATTGTGGACTTCAGGAAACAGCAGAGGGAACACCCCCCTATCCACATCGATGGAACAGTAGTGGAGAGGGTAGCAAGTTTTAAATTCCTCGGCATACACATCACAGACAAACTGAATTGGTCCACTCACACAGACAGCATCGTGAAGAAGGCGCAGCAGCGCCTCTTCAACCTCAGGAGGCTGAAGAAATTCGGCTTGTCACCAAAAGCACTCACAAACTTCTACAGATGCACAATCGAGAGCATCCTGGCGGGCTGTATCACCGCCTGGTATGGCAACTGCACCGCCCTCAACCGTAAGGCTCTCCAGAGGGTAGTGA
Organism: Oncorhynchus clarkii lewisi; assembly: GCF_045791955.1. Lineage (NCBI taxonomy): Eukaryota > Metazoa > Chordata > Actinopteri > Salmoniformes > Salmonidae > Oncorhynchus > Oncorhynchus clarkii. Next base: position 42,265,524 of record NC_092156.1, on the reverse strand, counting down.
GGTCTGCACAACGCATCACCGGGGGCAAACTACCTGCCCTCCAGGACACCTACACCACCCGATGTCACAGGAAGGCCATAAAGATCATCAAGGACATCAACCACCCGAGCCACTGCCTGTTCACCCCGCTATCATCCAGAAGGCGAGGTCAGTACAGGTGCATCAAAGCTGGGACCGAGAGACTGAAAAACAGCTTCTATCTCAAGGCCATCAGACTGTTAAACAGCCACCACTAACACTGAGTGGCTGCTGCCAACACACTGACACTGACTCAACTCCAGCCACTTTAATAATGGGAATTGATGGGAAATGATGTAAATATATCACTAGCCACTTTAAACAATGCTACCTTATATAAATGTTACTTACCCTACATTATTCATCTCATATGCATACGTATATACTGTACTCTATATCATCGACGGTATCCTTATGTAATACATGTATCACTAGCCACTTTATACTATACTATGCCACTTTGTTTACATACTCATCTCATTTGTACATACTGTACCCGATACCATCTACTGTATCTTGCCTATGCTGCTCTGTACCATCACTCATTCATATATCCTTATGTACATATTCTTTATCCCCTTACACTGTGTACAAGACAGTAGTTTTGGAATTGTTAGTTAGATTACTTGTTATTACTGCATTGTCGGAACTAGAAGCACAAGCATTTCGCTACACTCGCATTAACATCTGCTAACCATGTGTATGTGACAAATAAAATTTGATTTGATTTGATTTGATTTGACTCTTGGATCAAAAGGCTCAGAGACATCTTCTACCCCCAAGCCATAAGACTGCTAAATAACCAAGAGACTGCTAAATAGTTCATTCATGTTTACCTGGACTATCTGCACTGACCCTATGCACACTAACAAGACTATATACACAGAGTGTACAAAACATTAAGAACACTTGCTCTTGACATGATATAGACTGACCAGGTGAATACAGGTGAAAGCTATGATCCCTTGTTGATGTGACTTGTTAAATCCACTTCAATCAGTGTAGATGAAGGGGAGGAGACGGGTTAAAGAATAGTTGTTAAGCCTTGAGACAATTGAGACATGGATTGTATATGTGTGGCATTCAGAGGGTGAATGGGCAAGACAATATTGAAATATTTAACCGCCTTTGAACGGAGTATGGTAGTAGGTGCCAGGCGCACCGGTTTGAGTGTGTCAAGAACTGCAACGCTGCTGGGTTTTTCACGCTGAACAGTTTCCCATGTATCAAGAACCACCCAAAGAACATGCAGACAACTTGACACAACTTTTGGAAGCATTGAAGTCAACATGAGCCAGTATTCATGTGGAACACTTTCAACACCTTGTAGAGGCCATTCCCTAACGAATTGAGGTTGTTCTGAGGGCAACTCAATATTACAAATGTGTTCTTAATGTTTTATACACTCAGTGTATATACACTATATAAACACTCACACTGCATTGACACTCTCACACATTCACATACACTACATACGCACACACACACATAACACACACAAGCATACTGACAACACATACACACACACATGCATACTGACACAACACCAACACACACATACACACACACTTTTACACTCATCATACGCTCTTGCTAATCTGTTCCTTATTTTATTCTTATTATTATCTATCCTGATGCCTAGTCACTTTACCTTGATTTTATGTACAGTCGTGGCCAAAAAGTTTGAGAATGACACAAATATTAATTTTCACAAAGTCTGCTGCCTCAGTTTGTATGATGGCAATTTGCATATACTCCAGAATGTTATGAAGAGTGATCAGATGAATTGCAATTAATTGCAAAGTTCCTCTTTGCCATGCAAATTAACTGAATCCCACAAAAACATTTCCAGTGCATTTCTGCCCTGCCACAAAAGGACAAGCTGACATCATGTCAGTGATTCTCTTGTTAACACAGGTGTGAATGCTGACAAGGACAAGGCTGGAGATCACTCTGTCATGCTGATTGAGTTTGAATAACAGACTGGAAACTTCAAAAGGAGGGTGGTGCTTGGAATCATTGTTCTTCCTCTGTCAACCATGGTTACCTGCAAGGAAACACGTGCCGTCATCATCATCATCATCATCAAAAAGGGCTTAACATATATTGCTGCCAGTAAGATTGCACCTAAATCAACTATTTATCGGATCATCAAAAACTCAAGGAGAGCGGTTCAATTGTTGTGAAGAAGGCTTCAGGGCGCCCAAGAAAGTCCAGCAAGCGCCAGGACTGTCTCCTAAAGTTGATTCAGCTGCGGGATCGGGGCACCACCAGTACAGAGTTTGCTCGGGAATGGCAGCAGGCAGGTGTGAGCGCATCTGCACGCACAGTGAGGCGAAGACTTTTGGAGGATGGCCTGGTGTCAAGAAGGGCAGCAAAGAAGCCACTTCTCTCCAGGAAAAACATCAGGGACAGACTGATATTCTGCAAAATGTACAGGGAATGGACTGCTGAGGACTGGGGTAAAGTAATTTTCTCTGATGAATCCCATTTCTGATTGTTTGGGGCATCCGGAAAAAACCTTGTCTGGAGAAGGTGAACACTACCATCAGTCCTGTGTCATGCCAACAGTAAAGCATCCTGAGACCATTCATGTGTGGGGTTGCTTCTCAGCCAAGGGAGTGGGATCACTCACAATTTGCCTAGGAACAAATCAAATCAAATTTTATTTGTCACATACACATGGTTAGCAGATGTTAATGCGAGTGTAGCGAAATGCTTGTGCTTCTAGTTCCGACAATGCAGTAATAACCAACAAGTAATCTAACTAACAATTCCAAAACTACTGTCTTGTACACAGTGTGAGGGGATAAAGAATATGTACATAAGGATATATGAATGAGTGATGGTACAGAGCAGCATAGGCAGATACAGTAGATTGTATCGAGTACAGTATATACATATGAGATGAGTATGTAAACAAAGTGGCATAGTTAAAGTGGCTAGTGATACATGTATTACATAAGGATACAGTCGATGATATAGAGTACAGTATATACGTATGCCTATGAGATGAATAATGTAGGGTAAGTAACATTATATAAGGTAGCATTGTTTAAAGTGGCTAGTGATATATTTACATCATTTCCCATCAATTCCCATTATTAAAGTGGCTGGAGTTGAGTCAGTGTCAGTGTGTTGGCAGCAGCCACTCAATGTTAGTGGTGGCTGTTTAACAGTCTGATAGCCTTGAGATAGAAGCTGTTTTTCAGTCTCTCGGTCCCAGCTTTGATGCACCTGTACTGACCTCGCCTTCTGGATGATAGCGGGGTGAACAGGCAGTGGCTCGGGTGGTTGATGTCCTTGATGATCTTTATGGCCTTCCTGTGACATCGGGTGGTGTAGGTGTCCTGGAGGGCAGGTAGTTTGCCCCCGGTGATGCGTTGTGCAGACCTCACTACCCTCTGGAGAGCCTTACGGTTGAGGGCGGAGCAGTTGCCGTACCAGGCGGTGATACAGCCCGCCAGGATGCTCTCGATTGTGCATCTGTAGAAGTTTGTGAGTGCTTTTGGTGACAAGCCAAATTTCTTCAGCCTCCTGAGGTTGAAGAGGCGCTGCTGCGCCTTCTTCACAATGCTGTCTGTGTGAGTGGACCAATTCAGTTTGTCTGTGATGTGTATGCCGAGGAACTTAAAACTTGCTACCCTCTCCACTACTGTTCCATCGATGTGGATAGGGGGGTGTTCCCTCTGCTGTTTCCTGAAGTCCACAATCATCTCCTTAGTTTTGTTGACGTTGAGTGTGAGGTTATTTTCCTGACACCACACTCCGAGGGCCCTCACCTCCTCCCTGTAGGCCGTCTCGTCGTTGTTGGTAATCAAGCCTACCACTGTTGTGTCGTCCGCAAACTTGATGATTGAGTTGGAGGCGTGCGTGGCCACGCAGTCGTGGGTGAACAGGGAGTACAGGAGAGGGCTCAGAACGCACCCTTGTGGGGCCCCAGTGTTGAGGATCAGCGGGGAGGAGATGTTGTTGCCTACCCTCACCACCTGGGGGCGGCCCGTCAGGAAGTCCAGTACCCAGTTGCACAGGGCGGGGTCGAGACCCAGGGTCTCGAGCTTGATGACGAGCTTGGAGGGTACTATGGTGTTGAATGCCGAGCTGTAGTCAATGAACAGCATTCTCACATAGGTATTCCTCTTGTCCAGATGGGTTAGGGCAGTGTGCAGTGTGGTTGAGATTGCATCGTCTGTGGACCTATTTGGGCGGTAAGCAAATTGGAGTGGGTCTAGGGTGTCAGGTAGGGTGGAGGTGATATGGTCCTTGACTAGTCTCTCAAAGCACTTCATGATGACGGAAGTGAGTGCTACGGGGCGGTAGTCGTTTAGCTCAGTTACCTTCGCTTTCTTGGGAACAGGAACATTGGTGGCCCTCTTGAAGCATGTGGGAACAGCAGACTGGTATAGGGATTGATTGAATATGTCCGTAAACACACCGGCCAGCTGGTCTGCGCATGCTCTGAGGGCGCGGCTGGGGATACCATGAATAAAGAATGGTACCAATACATCCTCCAAGAGCAACTTCTCCCAACCATCCAGGAACAGTTTGGTGATGAACAATGCCTTTTTCAGCATGATGGAGCACCCTGCCATAAGGCAAAACTGATAACTAAGTGGGGAACAAAACATCAATATTTTGGGTACATGGCCAGGAAACTCCCCAGACCTTAATCCCATTGAGAACTTGTGGTCAATCCTCAAGAGGCGGGTAGACAAACAAAAACTCACAAATTCTGACAAACTCCAAGCATTGATTATGCAAGAATTGGCTGCCATCAGTCAGGATGTGGCCCAGAAGTTCATTGACAGCATGCCAGGGCAGATTGCAGAGGTCTTGAAAAAGAAGGGTCAACACTGCAAATATTGACTCTTTGCATCAACTAGATTTAACTGTCAATAAAAGCCTTTGACACTAATGAAATGCTTGTAATTATACTTCAGTATTCCATAGTAACATCTGACAAAAATATCTAAAGACACTGAAATTAATATTTGTGTCATTCTCAAAACTTTTGGCTATGACTGTACATACCTACCTTAAATACCTCAGACCCCTCCACATTGATCTGGTACTGGTACTCCCTGTATATCAAATCCAATAAAATGTTATGGGTCACATACACATGTTTAGCAGATGTTATCGCGTGCTTCTACACCTGCATTGCTTGCTGTTTGGGGTTTTAGGCTGGGTTTCTGTACAGCACTTTGATATATCAGCTGATGTACGAAGGGCTAAATAAATACATTTGATTTGATTTGATCAAAATGCTTGTGTGTAGCTCCATTCACGTGTATTTTAATCCTCTTGTTGCTCTATTTTTCATTTTATTACACATGTTTAACTCTGCATCATTGGAAAGGGCCGTAAGCAAGCATTTCTTGGTTAAGTTGACACCCGTTATACTCGGTGCATGTGACAAATCAAATCTGATTTGATTTGACAGACACGGCTGGTTGCCATGGTTACAGCGCTTTTGTCTATACCGTTGCCGGGTGAGGTGACCGGTCGTCATAGAATCCAGGTGGCTGCGCGCTATAAATCTAGCCGTTGCTTTCTCCGTCTGTCTCTCTCTCTGTCTCACATGGGGCTGTTGAGGGGAGGACGGCTCACAGTAATGGCTGGAACGGAGCGAATGGAATGGCAGCAAACCCATGGAAACCAGGCGTTTGTGTTTGATACCATTCCACCTATTCCGCTCCAGCCATTACCACAAGCCCTTCCTCCCAAATGTAGGTGCCACTAACCTCCTGTGCTATGTCCGTCATTCACTACTTACCTCCCTCACTGTGCCTGCCCATCTCTCTCTGTTTTCGTGACTTATGCCAGAAGAAGCCTATGTTTAAAGCTCTGGGTAAAGCTGGATGCTCGTACACACAATGGTCTGTCAATGATTTAGACTAGTATCATCTTTATATGACAAGAGTTGTGTGAATCCAGGGTTACATTGCGTGGGCTTTTGTAGGGCAACAAGTGACAGTAGCAGTACCAAGAACAGACAGCAGGGGGATGTAAAGAACTGCAAAGAAGGGCCATCACAACAAAACCACACTCATGCACACACACACACACCAAATGCACACACACGATCACAGACGCACAAATCCACTCCCTAAACACAACACACCGTAGTCACATGCATGCTCACACATACCCACTCGAAGCCACTCAGAGGCACACACAAACAGACACAGGCGCATTAACGCAGGCTCTGGGTGGCTGCCCTGAGTACGAGTGCAAATATGGAGGGATGGCCGCCCTTCAGTTGACACAGTTTAGTGGTGCGTTGAGCTCAGTTGCGTAAATTTGGCAAATTCTGCTGATGTGCCGTGGGGAGAGAGTGAGCACCACATTCCAGCTGACTGAACTGGGTTAGGACAGAATGTAGGACAAACTCCAAAACCATTTCTGTCACACACACACACACACACGCACACACACACAAACACACAAGCACGCACGCACAAGAAGCGCAGACACAATCCCAAACCACTGTTGTGGTACAGAGGCAGGCAAAACAAATGTGAAACAGATGCATAACTACACGGACAGATATGTCATTTGTAGACATATTTTCCCACAAAGAAAACACATACTAAGATCTGTATAGGGAGGAAAGAACAGACATCTTTTAATAGAACCAGTGACTCAGAGAAAGATGCACAGAGAGACAGGGCTCTGTCATTGAAAGTGACACATCAACACACAGCCAGACACTCAGAGCCAATCACACACATATGCGAAAACACTTACATGCGCACGCACACACACACACACAAATATTCACGCACAGCTTGAGCATGTGTTGGGGGGGAAAAAAAATCTGTGCACATTGAATATACATGACATACAACTTTGAAGAGATTAGAGGAAAGGAGGAACACGTGTCAATCTGATGAGTGTAATTGCTGCTCAGTCTGAAGCTGCGGCTCACACAGCAGAGACAGAGCAGATGAGGGCTAATGAGATCACAGGTCAGCCTTAATAAATCAGTTGTATTAAAAGCAGAGTAAATAGATGAGCAGAGATTGTCTCATTTACTTATTACCTCTTATGCTGGAGGAGAGAGAGAGAGAGAGAGAGAAGGCTGCAGACAGGAGAGAGGAAGAGCGAAAGAGAGAAAGGGAGGGATAGGGAGGAGTGAGATGGAGTGAGACATCCAGGCTGATATGAGAGAACCTGTCGAGTATTGGGCCAGGCGTTGTGAGGCTCTGTGTGTCTGTGCTGTGGGGAGCTGCTGACCTTTGAGAGCAGATTTGATTGGAGGCTGGATGTGCTTGGCATAGAGTGGGCCAAACAGACACACCAGGGACAGACATGCCAAAGGGGCACATCAGAGACAGACATACAGACGGGACACCACCGACCTGTATGGGTGTGTGTGTGTGTGTGTGTGTGTGTGTGGGGTGGGGGGTGTTCATATCCTGCAGTCCTGGTTTACACACGGCTCTGTCAGGGTGACATTACTTTTTAGCTGTGTGAGACACACTGCTCTTCATCAATGTAATAATGCAGTCATTACCAACATGTTCTCTGGGATCTGGTGCATTGCCACCATGGTCCATAGGAGGGGTGCTGGGGTTGAACAGAGGGTACCAGAGGGGCTGGGAGCGGAGAGAGGTCTGGGGCCCCACAACATAGCTTGTCACTGGTCACAGCATTCTATTTACATCCACCATGTGGTACACACACAGAAACACACACACACTTGATACAGCTCAGTGCCCCTTTGGTCAGATTCCACTGTGTTTTTGCTCTTCAGTTGCTGTGTGGAGAAAAAACAACCCGCCCCCCCACTCTCCCCCATCTGTCTCCATCCTCCCTCACACACACCCATTCCAACGACAGGGTCTAAGGCCACGGCTATCAAAACAGGGCGGATGGGATTGGAAGTCTATTCATATCGCAAAACATTGGCCTTTTGTCTTGAAGGATGGAGAGGGAGAGAGTTATGGAGGGAAAGAGAGCTAAAAGAGATGGTGAGTTAATTACAAGGCTATGCTACATGATATGTTTATAAAAAGTTTTGCCTATGAAAGTGTAATCTGGTTGAACTGAGTTGGTTTAGATAATACTGATCACACAAGGGGTTAGATATATTATATTGAATCATAGAACTCATGTGGTATTTAAAAGAGGATGAGACTAGACTATTATGGTATTTAATTTAGAACATTCCATTATTGTTCTTCTTTGATGTCATGAATCCAAGCTGTTACTGAGTGTGGGCCTAATCCAGGGGTGTCAAACTCATTCCACGGAGGCCCTAGTGTCTGTCAATTAAGCCCTAGACAACCAGGTGAGGGGAGTTCCTTGCTAATTAGTGACCCTAATTAATCAATCAAGTACAAGGGAGGAGCGTAAACCCCCAGACACTTCGCTCCGTGGAATGAGTTTGACTCGTGGCCTAAATGAAAGACCCCGTCTGTCATAGAGGATGTTAATCTCAATGTGTGTGTTTAATTAAGCGAACACGTGAGTGTGTGCGCACGCACGCCTGTGTGTCATGTCTCTTAGGGGGGCTGTTGATCTGTGTGTGACCTATGTGTCTCTGGGGGCATGTTGACCTAGAAACCAGAGTAGGAATAACCTCGACAAGATCACAAATCTCCTTCTATCATTCTCCTTCTGTTTGTGTGAGTCAGTACTGCAGTGACCATCCTTTGACTGTGTGTCTGTGGATAGAAAGAAAGGGGGGGTGCATATGTGGGTTGCTGTGGAACCTACCACCTGTCAGTGTTTTGCATACGACACTGACCTCTGACATTCACTCGACCAATCCACGGCAACCTTTAGTAATACAGGTCACGGCACCAATTTAACGTAGGTGGCTTCCTCCATCAGGGCATGACCCCCACTGCTTCCATGCACGTCAACGGGTCCCGAGTCCCACTACCAATGCATGCAATTCACCAAACAAGTTGAAGACCACTGCCCTTCACCAAGTATCTAATCACCATGTGTTCTATACTTGTACAGGGTTGACATGCAGGTATCATCCGCTAACAGCTACATGCATTGTTTTATATCCGTGTGTAGCCTCTCATATTGTCCTCTGAGCAGGAGTGTATGTAATGTGTGTCAGTGGACTACCCAGGCAGAGCAGCAGATGGAGGATATGGTCAACCAGCCTAAATCTGTGTAATTACCTCGACAATTCCCTTCAGTATTTCCGTCCGTCCTAAACCTCACTGACCTATCCTGTGTCTGCTAAACCTCACTGACCTATCCCGTGTCTGCTAAACCTCACTGACCTATCCTGTGTCTGGCACTGGTACTAACCGTGCCCCTCCTCCCACCTCAGCGTACTGAAACCACCTCCCCCACAGCCACTATCTATGCCAGCCAGACAAACTCCTCCACATCGTCATGTCATTAGCTGGTCATTAGAGCCTGGCAGTTTAGACCAGCTCTCCTTCTCACATTGTAACAGAGATAACAATGACGTGGCTGCATCAATCTTACTTTCTCTACATACTTGAAAACGTTCTCTGTGATAAGAGAACCAAATCTAATGAGAACCAAAATAGAATAATTATGCTTATCCTGCTGAGTAAACAAACATCTGTTCTTATCAGCAGCTTCCTGACTGAAGATGCATGACATGTTCGGTGTTAGGAGTTATGTCTCAGACTGGTGTGCTGTTGTTGAGATGCTGTGTTCTCTGGTTAATTCTGCCAGATGCCCATCCGCAAAGCCCCTGTGCTGCTGCTTGTGGAAGACAGACAGCAGGGACTGGGAGTTTGATTTATTTGATATAACTAGGCAAGTCAGTTAAGAACAAACTCTTATTTACAATGACTGCCTACCCATTGCCAATTGTGCACCGCCCTACGGGACTCCCAATCACGGCCGGTTGTGATACAGCCTGGAATCGAACCAGGGTCTGTAGTGACACCTCTAGCACTGAGATGCAGTGCCTTAGACCGTTGTGCCACTCGGGAGTGGTGCAGCTACATTGTTTCAGGACATCCTAGTTTTGGTTAGCACTGGCTGTTACCCATCAACATGCTCACTTGATTTGCTGCCAGCGTTGTCATTTTGATTTGAACTTGGGGGTCCTCATGCCAGGGATTTCCTCTGAGGTTCCCCTCCATTCTGTAGAATATTACACTCTCCAAGGTAGTAGCCCTTGATTGATTTTCACAATATAAAAACAATGCAACCGCAAGTGTGGATACAAGCCTTTAGAAATGTGTCAACAAATAGTGTTAAATGCATTTCCGTTCCTGTCCAAATTCAAACGTGTTACATTTACAGCTAACCCACATTAAAAATAATATGTCTAAATACTCAAATATTCACTGTGTTTTTGCATGCATGACTAGTATACGGTCATTCTGCAGACATGACCATACTATAGTGATCAATAGTGCTTTGTTAATGACTAGTATACTGCAGTATTTACTATAACGTTTAAGACATGACTAGTAACACCTGCTGACTAGGTTAGATAAGAATGGCACAACTACCAGACTATGCCAGTTACTGTTGAATGAGGGGAACACCTCAACCAGAACACAAGACACAGGTTCACAATGGCAGCAGTTTTAAGGGCACCCAACCAATTGGGCCATTTTGTTTTTTTTTCACGTTATTTGTAACTTATTTTGTACATAAGATACGGTGGCAGAAATGGCAAAAAATAACTTCTGGATATCAGGACAGCGATCACTCACCTCGGATTAGACAAATATTTTTTCTTCAACAAGCAGGACGCACAGGACATTCTCTGAACACCCGACAAGGCCAACATCCCAGTTATTGGCAAGAGGAAGAGACGCCGGTACAGAGGACACAGAGCGGGGTGCCTCGTAAGGATCTGCAGAAGGCGAGTAGGAAAGCTGCCATTACTGTCAATATTACTCGCCAACGTGCAATCACTGGACAATAAATTAGACGAGGTACGATCACGAATATCCTACCAACTGGACATCAAAAACTGTAACAGCTTATGTTTCATGGAATCGTGGCTGAATGATGACATGGATATTCAGGTAGCGGGATAAACGCTGCAAAGACGAGGGGGAGGTCTGTGCATATTTGTAATCAACAGCTGGTGCACGAAATGTAAGGAAGTCTCTACGTTTTGATCGCCTGAAGAAGAGTGTCTAATGATAAACTGCAGACCACACTATTTGCCAAGAGAGTTTTCATCTAGTACATTTGGTGGCTGTTTATTTACCACCACAGGCGGATGCTGGCACTAAGACCGGACTCAGTCAGCTGTATAAGGAAATAAGCAAACAGGAAACCGCTCACCCAGAGGCGGCGCTCCTAGTGGCCGGAGACTTTAATGCATGGAAACAAATCAGTTCTACCTAATTTCTATCAACATGTTGAATGTGCAACCAGAGGGAAATAAATTCTAGATCACCTGTACACCACACACAGAGAAGTGTACAAAGCTCTCCCTCGCCCTCCATTTGGTAAATCTGACCACAATTCTATCCTCCTGATTCCTGCTTACAAGCAAAAATTAAAGCTGGAAGCACCAGTGAGTGACTAAAAAAGTGGTCAGATGAAGCAGATGCTAAACTACAGGACTGTTTTGCTATCACAGACTGGAACATGTTCCGGGATTCTTCCGATGACATCAGTCACTGGCTTTATCAATAAGTACATCGAGGACGTTGTCCCCACAGTGACCGTACATACATACCCCAACCAGAAGCCGTGGATTACAGGCAACATGCGCACTAAGCTTAAGGGTAGAGCTGCCGCTTTTAAGAAATCCTGCTATGTCCTCCGACGAACCATCAAACAGACAAAGCGTCAATACAGGGCTAAGATTGAATCGTACTACACCAGCTCCGATGCTCGTAATATGTGGCAGGGCTTGCAAACTGTTACAGACTACAAAGGGAAGCACAGCCGCAAGCTACCCAGTGACACGAGCCTAACAGATGAGCTAAATCACGTATGCTCACTTCGAGGCAAGCAACACTGAGGCATGCATGAGAGCATCAGCTGTTCTGGATGCATGTGTGATCACGCTCTCCGTAGCCGACATGAGTAAGACCTTTAAACAGGTCAACATTCACAAGGCCGTGGGGCCAGACAAATTACCAGGACGTGTGCTCAAAGCATGTGCTGACCAACTGGTAGGTGTCTTCACCGACATTTTCAACATGTCCCTGATTGAGTCTGTAATACCAACATGTTTCAAGCAGACCACCATAGTCCCTGTGCCCAAGAACACTAAGATAACCTGCCTAAATGACTACAGACCCGTAGCACTCACGTCCATAGCCATGAAGTGCTTTGAAAGGCTGGTCATAGCTCACATCAACACCATTATGCCAGATACCCTAGACCCACTCCAATTTGCATACCACCCAAACAGATCCACAGATGATGCAATCTCTATTGCACTCCACACTGCCCTTTCCCACCTGGACAATAAGAACACCTACGTGAGAATGCTATTCATTGACTACAGTTCAGCGTTCAACACCATAGTACCCTCAAAGCTCAGGCACGACTCCAACACCATCATTAAGTTTGCAGATGACAACAGTGGTAGGCCTGATCACCGACAAGACAGCCTATAGGGAGGTCAGAGACCTGGCCGGGTGGTGCAGAATAACAACCTATTCCTCAACGTAACCAAGACTAAGGAGATGATTGTGGACTACAGGAAAAGGACTGAGCACGCCCCCATTCTCATCGATAGGCTGTAGTGGAGCAGGTTGAGAGCTTCAAGTTCCTTAGTGTCCACATCACCAACAAACTAGAATGGTCCAAATACACCAAGACAGTCGTGAAGAGGGCACGAAGAAGCCTATTCCCTCCCCCTCAGGAAACTAAAAAGATTTGGTATTGGTCCTCAGATCCTCAAAAGGTTCTACAGCTGCAACATTGAGAGCATCCTGGTTGCATCATTGCCTGGTACGTCAACTGCTCGGCCTCTGACCGCAAGCCACTAGAGGGTAGTGCGTATGGCCAAGTACATCACTGGGGCTAAACTACCTGTCATCCAGGACCTCTACACCAGGCCGTGTCAGAGGAAGGCCATAAAAATAGTCAACGAACCCAGCCATAGACTGTTCTCTCCACTACCACATTGCAAGCTGTACCGGAGTGCCAAGTCTAGGACCAAAAGGCTTCTCAACAGTTTTTACCCCCAAGCCATAAGACTCTTGAACAGGTAATCAAATGGCCCCCCAACCCCCCCTTCCACGCTGCTGCTTCTCTGTTTATCATATGCAGTCACTTTAAACTAGACATTCAAGTACATACTACCTCAACTAACCGGTGCCCCCGCACAATCTGCATTGTTTCCTGCCACCACCTCTTTTACGCGACACTCTGTTTAGCATATATGCAGTCACTTTAGCCATACCTACATACCATCTCAATCAGCCTCACTAACTGGTGCTTGTATATAGACTCGCTGTTATTCGTCACTGTCTTTTTTTACGGTTGTTATTTCTATGCTAATTGTTCACCTAATACCTTTTTTTTTACTTACAAATTGCACTGTTGGTTAGAGCCAGTAGGCATTTCACTGTAAGGTCTACACCTGTATTCTGCGCACGTGACAAATAAACTTTGCGTCGCTCAGAACAGTTGACTCTAATCAACAAACAGTCAACACCTTAACCAATTTTTTACCTTTATTTAACCAGGCAAGTCAGTTAAGAACAAATTCTTATTTTCAATGACGGCCCAGGAACAGTGGGTTAACTGTCTGTTCAGGGGCAGAACGACAGATTTGTACCTTGTCAGCTTGGGGGTTTAAACTTGCAACCTTCCGGTTACTAGTCCAACGCTCTAACCACTAGGCTACCCTGCAAAATAACTTTACAATTGTAATATCTAAACGTTACACAGGTTCAAGGACCATTAACAGGAAACAGTACAGAGACAGATGAACACGCAACGTTTAAACTTTCGATTAGCTTGTTTGACAGCCCACATTAAGAGTATACCAAAATGACTTCAATCTGTTGCATCCACGAGACAGCTTTCCGAAATACAATGTTTCATGGATTCAGCTGAAGTTCTCAAGATGACCAAAACAAATACTGTACTTCTGATGGTAGTAAAGACAGTCACCCATTTGAATACATTGGTTATTTTAGAAACACAATGTACTTTCCTTTTGGAGGGTGATGCCAAAAAAATGCCTGGATATCAAACCAGCAAAGCCTCCTCAAACAAAAGGACAATGCAGTGGCTTTACATGAAGAACATCTTGAATATTATCACATTAATAAACGGATGGCTAAACGCAACACATTCAGAGCAATCGACCACACTCCAAACATTTCTTCAAAGCAGTCAAAATGGTTACACACAGAAATAAACCAAAAGCAAGGATGCCATACAACCTATTCACACGCAGGACCTTTGTAAATTTCCTGCATGTCCCCCCATGCCCAGGGAAACACCAACCAAAACTTGAGTTCGTAGCCTGTCAATTTTCTTCAGTTACAAGAGTCTAACTGTTTGAAGTTTAAGTGAAAGAGCAGGCAGAGAGAGCAGGCAGAGATGCAGTTCAGTTTAAGAGTCAGGTAATGGAGAAGGTACATGGCAGGGATTGACAGACACGACTCATCTTGAATTGAGACTTCATTGGCTTTGTCTAAAAGTAGAGAGGTGCAAACAATAAGTGATATGCATAATACAGCGGCTGTTATGGCAAAATATCTACGTCAACAGATTTTCAATAAGCATATAACTGGTTAAACTTAGGCATAAACAGCAGTTAACAATGAATGGCCAGAAAGGTGCAGGCAAAGCTATAGTACGTCAATTTATCCACTGCTATATAGTGATTGCCTGCCATGCTAACAAAAGTAGCAAGCATAGCCATACAGCAGGCCTACTTAGCGTAACAAAGATAATGCACAAGTGCAACTAACATGTGCCCATTTACAGTACAAGCACCAAAGAGAACAGTGCAATACACTCCAAATGTTTAGACATTAGCATGTCACAGCTATTAGCAGCTGATATCAACTATAGAAAACAATGGTTTGGGAGTACTCATCTTTTATAAGATAAGACTTGTACTCATTAAGGAAGCATGCTGTGTGTTTGACGTGCACAACTCCTCAGCTCTGTCGGTTTGAAGACCCGGATTGAAAGGAGACACCTTCAAACCTGTCCATCTAAAAACATTTCCATAGAGTTAAATAGAGGGCACAACTGCCGCAAGTGCCCTCCCACGTATCTATGTCACTAAGCATGGAATTATGTACAAAGACTAATGTCCAACTGGCAGTTCCTTTCATGCATTACCAGAAACCAATAATACGTACCAAGATAGTGGCTTGCTCAACTCAGACATCTATAAATACTTCAAGTTACATATCACAGAGGCTCATTTCAAATACCTAGCATATTGATGACTGAGCAGAGCAAGCCACTATCTGGGTATGTATTGGTTGTCTGATTGATGATTCATACTGGTGAAGTCAAAAGGAACTGCCAGTTGGTTTTCAATCTTAACACAAAATTCATTGTGGATGCGTGGGAGGGCATTCTTGGCAGGTTTGATACATTTCCCAGCAAGAAAACCAAAAATGTTGCTTAAACAGAGCAACAAAGAGCCACTGGCAACCAACACTAAACAGGTGTGGTTTTAGGAGGGGTTCTAAAAGACTCATGTGGGTGTTAAGTGAAAGTTGACTAGCAACAAAAACTGGAACCAAAAAGACATACACCATGAGCCATAAATTTGCCCAAAACGAAGCAAAAAAATGAAAAACACACACCAAACTTAGACAGGAACCAAATGGAAAAAGGTGGAGCAAAACAAAAACAGGGAAGAAAAGCTAAAGGCTTGTTTGTCTTGAAATTACGTTAATTAAGCCTCACCAACTAAAGGTATTAACCCTCCACATCTCTAAAGACAACTGGAGCACAGGGCCAGTCACTCTTAAATAGCACCTGGTTCGAGCCCAGGTTGGGGCGAGGAGAGGGGCAGAAGCTATACTGTTACACCCAGTGGCAGGCCTGATCACCGACAAAGAAGAGACAGCCTATAGGGAGGAGGTCAGAGAACTGGCAGTGTGGTGCAAGGACAACAACCTCTCCCTCAATGTGATCAAGACAAAGGAGCTGTTCATGGACTACAGGAAAAGGCAGGCCGAACAGGCCCCCATTAACATCAAAGGGGCTGTAGTGGAGCGAGTTCTTTAGTGTACACATCACCAATAAACTATCATGGTCCAAACACACCAAGATAATCATGAAGCACGACATAACCTTTTCCCCCTCAGGAGACTAAAAAGATTTGGCATGGGTCCCCAGATCCGCAAAAAGTTATACAGCTGCACCATCGAGAGCATCCTGACCGGTTGCATCACTGCCTGGTATGGTAACTGCTCGGCATCAGTCATAGACTGTTTTCTCTGCTACCGCACATAATTTGTATTCGTGGTCCTGGGAACTGGACCTTTTTTAGGACACCATGATTTTTGTCTTACTGAGATTTACTGTCAGGGCCCAGGTCTGACAGAATCTATGCAGAAGATCTAGGTGCTGCTGTAGGCCCTCATTGGTTGGGGACAGAAGCACCAGATCATCAGCAAACAGTTGACATTTGACTTCAGAATAAAGTAGAGTGGGGCCGGGTGCTGCAGACTGTTCTAGTGCCCTCGCCAATTCGTTGATATCAATGTTGAAGAGTGTGGGGCTCAAGCTGCATCCCTGTCTCACCCCACGGCCCTGTGGAAAGAAATGTGTTTTTTTTGCCAATTTTAACCACACACTTGTTGTTTCATGGATTTTATCATGTTGTGTGTCCCCCCCCCCACCCACCCACCCAACACCAATTTCCATTGATTTGTATAGAAGGCACTCGTGCCAAATTGAGTCGAACGCTTTTTCAAAAATCAACAAAGCATGAGAATACTTTGCCTTTGTTTTGTTTTGTTTGTCAATCAGGGTGTGCGGGGTGAATATGTGATCTGTCACACGGAAATTTGGTAAAAAGCACATTTGACATTTGCTCAGTACATTGTTTTCATTGAGGAAATGTACAAGTCTGCTGTTAATGATAATGCAGAGGGGTTTCCCAAGGTTACTGTTGACGCATATCCCACAGTAGTTATTGGGTCAAATTTGTCTCCACTTTTGTGGATTGAGGTGATCAGTCCTTGGTTACAAATATTGGGGAATATGCCAGAGCTGAGGATGATGTTAAAGAGTTTAAGTATAACCAATTGGAATTTGTGGTCTGTATATTTTATAATTTAATTTAGGATACCATCAACCCCATAGGCCTTTTTTGGGTTGGAGGGTTTGTATTTTGTCTTCATTGTAATTGGAGAATCCAGTTGGTTCCAGTTGGTTCTGGTAGTCTTTAATAGTTCAAAATCAAATCAAATTTATTTATATAGCCCTTTGTACATCAGCTGATATCTCAAAGTGCTGTACAGAAACCCAGCCTAAAACCCCAAACAGCAAGCAATGCAGGTGTAGAAGCACAGTGGGTGGGAAAAACTCCCTAGAATGGCCAAAACCTAGGAAGAAACCTAGAGAGGAACCAGGCTATGAGGGGTGGCCAGTCCTCTTCTGGCTGTGTCGGGTGGAGATGATAACAGAACATGGCCAAGATGTTCAAATGTTCATAAATGACCAGCATGGTCAAATAATAATAATTACAGTAGTTGTGGAGGGTGCAACAAGTCAGCACCTCAGGAGTAAATGTCAGTTGGCTTTTCAAAGCTGATCATTAAGAGTATCTCTACCACTCCTGCTGTCTCTAGAGATTTGAAAACAGCAGGTCTGGGACAGGTAGCACGTCCGGTGAACAGGTCAGGATTCCATAGCCACAGGCAGAACAGTTGAAACTGGAGCAGCAGCACGGCCAGGTGGACTGGGGACAGCAAGGAGTCATCATGCCAGGTAGTCCTGAGGCATGGTCCTAGGGCTCAGGTCCTCCGAGAGAGAGAAAGAAAGAGAGAAAGAGAGAATTAGAGAGAGCATACTTAAATTCACACAGGACACCGGATAAGACAGGAGAAGTACTCCAGATATAACAAACTGACCCTAGCCCCCCGACACATAAACTACTGCAGCATAAATACTGGAGGCTGAGGCAGGAGTGGTCAGGAGACACTGTGGCCCCAACCGATGATATCCCCGGACAGGGCCAAACAGGAAGGATATAACCCCATCCACTTTGCCAAAGCACAGCCCCCACACCACTAGAGGGATATCTTCAACCACCAACTTACCATCCTGAGACAAGGCCGAGTATAGCCCACAAAGATCTCCGCCACGGCACAACCCAAGGGGGGGCGCCAACCCAGACAGGAAGATCACATCAGTGACTCAACCCACTCAAGTGACGCATCCCTCCTAGGGACGACATGAAAGAGCACCAGTAAGCCAGTGACTCAGCCCCTGTAATAGGGTTAGAGGCAGAGAATCCCAGTGGAAAGAGGGGAACCGGCCAGGCAGAGACAGCAAGGGCGGTTCATTGCTCCAGAGCCTTTCCGTTCACCTTCACACTCCTGGACCAGACTACACTCAATCATATGACCCACTGAAGAGATGAGTCTCCTGTAAAGACTTAAAGGTTGAGACTGCGAGAGTCTGCGTCTCTCACATGGGTAGACAGACCATTCCATAAAAATGGAGCTCTATAGGAGAAACCCCTGCCTCCAGCTGTTTGCTTAGAAATTCTAGGGACAATTAGGAGGCCTGCATCTTGTGACCGTAGCGTACGTGTAGGTATGTACTGCAGGACCAAATCAGAGAGATAGGTAGGAGCAAGCCCATGTAATGCTTTGTAGGTTAGCAGTAAAACCTTGAAATCAGCCCTTGCCTTAACAGGTAGCCAGTGTAGGGAGGCTAGCACTGGAGTAATATGTCATGCAAATTAATTACTTTAAAATCATACAATGGGATTTTCTGGAATTACAGACCTCTACATGCTTTGTAAGTAGTAGTTTTAACTTAGGAAGAGTTCAGAAATCAATATTTGGTGGAATAACCCTGATTTTCAATGACAGCTTTCATGCGTCTTGGCATGCTCTCCACCAGTCTTTCACATTGATGTTGGGGGACTTTATGTCACTCCTGAGCAAAAATGTAAGCAGCTCTGCTTTGTTTGATGGCTTGTGACCATCAATCTTCCTCTTGATCACATTCCAGAAGTTTTCAATGGGGTTCAGGTCTGGAAATTGGGCTGGCCATGACAGTCTTGATCTGGTGGTCCTCCATCCACACCTTGATTGACCTGGCTGTGTGGCATGGAGCATTGTCCTGCTGGAAAAAACTATCCTCAGAGTTTGGGAACATTGTCAGAACAGAAGGAAGCAAGTTTTCTTCCAGGACAACCTTGTGCGTGGCTTGATTCATGCATCCTTCACAAAGACAAATCTGCCTGATTCCAGCCTCGCTGAAGCACCGTGGGGGGTGTCATCACAGATCCTCCACCAAATTTCACAGTAGGTGCGAGACACTGTGGCTTGTAGGCCTCTCCAGGTCTCACAACCACTGTGACATTTGGTGGAGGATCGGTGATGATCTGGGGGTGCTTCAGCAAGGCTATTTAAAATCTATTTAATCCATTTTGAATTCAGGCTGTAACACAACAAAACGTGGAATAGGTCAAGGGGTAGGAATACTTTCTTAAGGCACTGAAACCTCTCCATGTCCTGAATCTATAAACTCTTAAACTGAACTGCATCTCTACCTCCACCTGATCTTTAACTGGAGTCCCACAGTAGATGATAATGTATAATAATCATCTCTACCTCCACCTGCTCTTTAACTGGAGTCCCACAGTAGATGATAATGTATAATAATCATCTCTACCTCCACCTGCTCTTTAACTGGAGTCCCACAGTAGATGATAATGTATAATAATCATCTCTACCTCCACCTGCTCTTTAACTGGAGTCCCACAGTAGATGATAATGTATAATAAACATCTCTACCTCCACCTGCTCTTTAACCGGAGTCCCACAGTAGATGATAATGTATAATAATCATCTAACTCTCAATCAGTTACAATATTGTAACTGAATGAAATATTGTGATAGTCTAGGAACCAACGTTTTGGTCAGTGTTTCCCTGGGCAAGGGAGGACATGCAGGAAATGTATAACAGCAATCCTTGGTTGTGTGGTGTGTGTGTGTGTCTGTGCGCGCATGAGTATTTTTTTTAATTCTGTGAGCAACCATTTTGTGACCAGACTGACTTGAAGAAATGTTTGGGGGTGTGGTCGATTTTGTTCTGAATGGTATGCGTTGAGTTTGACTATCAGTGAGATTATTCATGTGTAAAAATTTTCAAGATGTTCGCCACTGCAATAATGTCCTTTGGGTTTCAGTTTGTTTGGAGAGGCTTTGCTGGTTCGAGGTCCAGGCACTTTATTGGCATCACCCTACAATAAGGGCACTTTAGGTAAAGTCATTTGTATTTCTAAAATATCTATTTACGTAAATGCAGAGGTTACTGTTATTTCCTCCCATCAATAGTACAGTATTGCTTGTCATTTTGTGAACATGGTCAGCTGAATCTCTGCGAAAACACTGTATTTCAGAAAGCTATCTAGTGAAAGTAACAATTTAAGTTATTTTGGTGTACTCTCATGTGTGTTATTTATCTGTCAAACAAGCAAACCTAATCTTCTAGGCTTTAATAAACATTGCATGTTCTTTGTATTTGCCTCTGTACTATTTCCCTTCAATGGGCCTAGAACCTTTTCTAACGTTTGTTACAATTGTGATAGAAATGCTATATTTTTGCTCGGGTGTTGTCTGGTCCGTTGCATTGTTCAAAACTCACCCAACTCAATGGGTGGCCTGTCACGAACCTGTCATATGTTCTGGTTGAGGTGTTCCCCTCACTGAACAGTAACTGGCGTTGTCTGGTGGTGCCATTTTAGCTAACCCTATCCGGCAGGTGTTTTTACAGTCATGTCTGCAAAAATACTACAGTATACTAGTCATGTCCACCAAATACTATAGTAAATACTACCGTGAAGTCCGCAAAAACACTAGTCATGTCCGCAAAAACATTACAGTCAATTCCATAGTACGTAAATGTAGTAATACTACAGTGAATACCATAGTACGTTAAAGAGAGTAATACTACAGTGAATTCCATAGTACGTAAATATAGTAATACTACAGTGAATATACCATAGTACGTTAAAGAGAGTAAAACAGTTTTTAGACCATGTTATTTTTTTCATGTGGGTACAAGGAGAGACGAAGAGAAGGATGCATAGACGTACACAAAGGGTAAGGAAAAAATAAGGCATTGGACAATTCAAATTCCCTTATTGCCAAGCAGCAACCAACCAAATGAGACTGCGGATCAAACAAGCGGTTAGAACTGTGTGCGCGTGTTATTCTGAAACAGATGCAGTGTGAGAGGAGGGAACAGGAGCCTCAGAAGAACACACCTGTGTCAACATGAACACTCAAAGAAACACACTTGAGACACAATGATTTTATAACATACTTAGGTTTTTATGTAATTTCCCCCCCCCCCCCCAAAACTGGAATGTACGTCTGGAAAGAGATGATTGGGAAGGGACAGGAGAGCAGAGACCCTGGGGAGGCAACATAAACCATCTTATAGTGTCCTGCAAAGTCTCAACATTCAGTCTCATCGATCTCAAAAAGGTCTCCTTAACCATCTGCCTACCACATCAAACCAATGTCTCATCCCTTGTCTCACCAACACCTGATCCATCTCTCCTCAGTTCTGAAAAGCAGGGCCCCTCCTCTGGATGAGGTTATTGGCACAAAATGACTGAGTGGAAAATAGTAGTTGAGAAAGACAAATGAAACACTATGGCAAATGGTACACAGAATACGGTAGAATGGGACACAGAATTACACTGGCCTTAAGTCCAGCTGGTCCCTGGTAGAGAACTAAAAGCAGAATGTCTTGAAAGGTACACAAGGACAGGACATGTTTAGCACCCAGAAAATCACTTTCTTATCAGAGGCGTCTGCCACCATGTCTCAGGTAGTGTGCTGTTGCTTTGTTGTCCAATCAGAGTCCAATGTTGTCGAAGAGTTGTGATGTAAGTATGAGGTCCAGAATGTCCCAGAGTGATGAAATGTCCCAGAGAGGTGTCAGACCCAGAGAGGTGTCAGACCCAGAGAAGTGTCAGACCCAGAGAGGTGTCAGACCCAGAGAGGTGTCAGACCCAGCCGGAGCTGGACTGATCTGTGATGTTTCCGATCACTCCGTCACTTCCTCCAACACTCTGACTACAGACCTCAACATCCTAGAAGTCATCACACTACATAAAAACGACAATAGGAATCCATTAGTTTGTATGAAAACATGAAACAATACATCTATTTCTGTGTATGAGGTGTGGTCCTGAGACTCGAGGACTGAGTTTGTAAAGCCAGCGTGTAAGACATTTCCTCCATAGCACATTGTGTTGAAACAGTCCCGTAGACAAAGGATGTTCTAAGTCACATTGGCATGGACTCAACCATGGTGCTATATATGTTGACTGTCGTCTGTGGCATTTCAACAATGACCTCTGACCTTTTCACTTTCTTTACTTGCTGCATTCCTCTCCTCAGCCAGCCAACCGTTGGTCATCAGCTACCAATGCATTGTGGGGAATGAAAAGAGACTGCAGCTGCCACAAAACCAAACAGATCATTTGTCTCGAAAAAATACACTTTCACCAGTCACAGAGGAGCAACATAAACAACACAGTGGGGTTAAAAGGTTTCTGTAGCTGTGTGTGGATGTGTGTGTGTAGCTGTGTGTACAGTATGGGAGAATCACAGTGTTTGTGGGTTCGTCTGTTCAAACACGTTGCCAATACTCTTCCTCTTCTTGAGTACACCTCTTTGTGCTGTTCTCCTCCTTCCTCTGTGAAACTTTATATACAGAAAAGTGAACTATTTCAATGCTAAGGCATTGTAGAGTGAGTGAGAGGATGGGATAAAGGAAGAGTAGATTCTTCATTTCGAAGACGAACACAAAACACAATCCTAAATACCAGTACCTAGATCTCATCTAGACTCCAAAACAGAGAACATACAACACTGACAAGAAAACAGTGCCTAACAGAAATCTGAACTGAAATATCTACAAACGAGTTAGGAAATCATTATATTATGTCATCTGTAAAGGATGACCGTGGGTAGAAATCTTGCTTTGATATTTGCTCGTGTGGTTTTGGTTTTAAAACTGACATACCCCGAAAACAAAAGTTATCACACGAGCAGACGTACTGCTTGTGCGTACGTGCGCACGCACACAAAAACACGTTCACTCACGCAAATATACACACACACACAGACTAACCATTTGAAAAGTTTTGACATTTCATATCTAGTGTCAGCTCTCACTTTGAGTGAGAGGCGACACTGAGCCGCTGCCACTGTGAGTCCACCAGTTTAACGGCCCTCATGTCCAGGCCTCATGGACCCAATCACAGGGTTCAAAGCAGGGAAGAGGTCCTACCCCCACCAATACACAACCCCCCCCATCCATCCACAGTGGCAGACCACTGTACAGTACAGTCCATAGGGCAGGAGGGTGAGGGCAGCCATCCCGACAGTCAGTCATAGAGAGGGAGGTGGGAGGATAAGGGTGTGGAGGGAGCTAGAGGGACAGTTGGATTTCTACGTTGAAAACAGCAGTCTATTTGTGGATACTGTGTCTATTCCAGCTGGGCCGTCTAGATGTCTCCCTCATACTTTGTAGTAGATGTTGGCTGGGCTCTGGGGGGGCATCTCCTGGACGATGTAGACGGGGTGACCGTAGTCCCCGCTCACCTTCTCGTAGTGCGGGCAGTAAGCCTGGTCTGAAGTCCGCAGCGGGATGATGATGTCACTGGGCTCCGAGCCGTTGTTTCCTCCGGCGGAGGAGCCGGCCCCGTTGTTGCTGCCCCTCTTGGGGGTTAGGGTGGTCAGGGTCAGGGTGGGGTGATGGGTCTCAGAGTGCTTGTTCTGTCGCCAGCGGTAACACACCACACAGACGACAGACGTCACGATGAGGAGGAAGGCTCCGCCCCCTGCCGCTCCAGTGATCACCGCCACGTTAGAGGAAGGTAAAGGGTTGTTCCCCTCGCCCTCTCCACCAGCCTTGGGCGTGGTACCGTTCCCTGTTAGTGAAGAGGGGTTAGGATCAATGACTAATACTGTAGATACTGTATCATTAAACCAGTGAGGAGAGTACTGTACCTTTGGGGTGGAAGCGGTTTGAGTCTGGTTTGGGTTTGGGTGGGAGGCCATATGCATCTATGGGAAATCCCACAGTTTCTTTAGGGTTGTGAACAACATTACATAGCACAGTTTCATGAATATTGTTACAAAATCTGTACAAGAATATGCCAGACCCCATGCAGATGAATTTATACGAGGATGATTACTATTGAAAGACTAATTACAGCAAATCAAAGAGAATATATATATTTAACAGTAAGGATGGTGATGATACTCACTCTGTCCCACTTTGAGAATCACCTTCATCCCTCGTGTCACACACACTCCTCCTCTCGTGCTGTCCAGACCCTGCCTCGTCCCATCAGAGGTAGCTAAGAGAGGAAGAGGAGGAGTGGAAGACTACCGTTAGAGAGATACCTAACACTATCCCACACACATGTCAAACTATGCAGTTGAAGTAAATATTGTCAGGTTGGATTACCTCAGCAGCAAACTACATGGAGTCAAAAGCCCTCAAATTATTCCCATATTTTTTTCACACACGGTAATACATACATTCATACATATTTTCTGAAACCACACTTACACACTCTGTAACGTGACACACTTCAACACGTAACATCAGGCAAGCTCACACACACACACACACACACACACCCACACACACACACACACACACACACACACAAAACCATGGCACAGCTGGGCCTTCTGGTCAGGGGGACAAGGTCTAAGCAGGAAGCCAGAAGCCATGTTCTATGAGACACATTGAACCCAAAGACACAGCCATGTTCTATCAGACACACTGTGAACCCAAAGACACAGCCATGTTCTATCAGACACACTGTGAACCCAAAGACACAGCCATGTTCTATCAGACACACTGTGAACCCAAAGACACAGCCATGTTCTATCAGACACACTGTGAACCCAAAGACACAGCCATGTTCTATCAGACACACTGTGAACCCAAAGCCACAGCCATATCACGCACACAATACCCCAGACACACTGACCACCACAACCCAGCCACATCCCCTGACCTTTTAAACCCAAACCCAGTCATATTAATCCAAACCAAGACCAGTGGCCATTTTAACCCTCATCAGCCATAATCACACCACATGACACCCTCCTACAGCCTCTACCTCCTATTTACCGCTTGAGGCTTTAGAATACAACAGTAGGTAAAGTATAGATGTAAGGAAAGATGTCTCCCTCCCTCCTTCTCTTCCAATTAGGTGTAAAAAACATAAATGAAAGAGTGATAGAACAGAAGAGCAATAAATAATGGAATGATAGAGAACAGAAAGCATGTTAGGTTAATTAAATGAGAAGCAGAAAGAAGAGAGACGCAAGGAGGAGTGAGTAACGGAGATGATGACCAAGGAGGAGTGCGTAATGGAGATGATGACCAAGGAGGAGTGAGTAATGGAGATGATGACCAAGGAGGAGTGCGTAATGGAGATGATGACCAAGGAGGAGTGAGTAATGGAGATGATGACCAAGGAGGAGTGAGTAATGGAGATGATGACCAAGGAGGAGTGAGTAATAGAGATGATGACCAAGGAGGAGTGAGTAATAGAGATGATGACCAAGGAGGAGTGAGTAATGGAGATGATGACCAAGGAGGAGTGAGTAATGGAGATGATGACCAAGGAGGAGTGAGTAATGGAGATGATGACCAAGGAGGAGTGCGTAATGGAGATGATGACCAAGGAGGAGTGCGTAATGGAGATGATGACCAAGGAGGAGTGCGTAATGGAGATGATGACCAAGAAGGAGTGAGTAATGGAGATGATGACAAAGGAGGAGTGAGTAATGGAGATGATGACAAAGGAGGAGTGAGTAATGGAGATGATGACCAAGGAGGAGTGAGTAATGGAGATGATGACAAAGGAGGAGTGAGTAATGGAGATGATGACCAAGGAGGAGTGAGTAATGGAGATGATGACCAAGGAGGAGTGAGTAATAGAGATGATGACCAAGGAGGAGTGAGTAATGGAGATGATGACCAAGGAGAAGTGAGTAATGGAGATGATGACCAAGGAGGAGTGAGTAATGGAGATGATGACCAAGTTTGGGGCGAGACATAGAAGAAGAGCAGAGAAAAAGAGCAAAGGAGAAAAAGAGGAGCTCGTAATGGAGATGATGATCTGTGGTGAAGGAGAGAAAGAGAGAGAGAGGGCGTGATGTACAGCCACGGACAGAAACAGGCGGAAGTTGCTCGGAAAAACCCCCAACACAAGACAAAAGGGAAAGTTGTTAATACATTTAAATAAAACAAGACTGACCCATTAACACACGAGCACACCCACTCTGTAACAGAGGAGGATTTATACACAGACAAGCGACAGGAGGAGGGGGGGGGGTATTTTCGCCTCTAGCATATCCTAAATTGACCCAGCGAGTAACCTACTTAGCCCAACCCCACCCCCCCCCCTCCTCCCCTTGCCAAACCTCCCCTCTCTTCTAAGTGAGAGAGCAGCTAAGGGATTGACCTGTGTTGACCAAGGAGTGTAACTCCAAAAGATGGGTTTACCCCGCCTTTAACCGGGCTAAATCGTAGCCCGTTTAACCCATCCCATGTGAAATTAAAGAAATCTCTGTGCCTTGCATAAACCCTTTTCCCCACACAACAACCCACCTGGACAAAAGGAATGCATATGTGAGGATGCTGTTCATTGACTACAGCTCGGCCTTCAATACCATAGTGCCCTACACCAGGTGTCGCAGGAAGGCCAAGTAGATCATCAGGGACCCCAGCCACCCAAGCCACGACCTGTTCTCCCCGCTTCAATCCCTCAGACGCGGGTAGTACACTTACCTTACCTGATGCTCCCCCTATGGACATTCTTATTACACACTCTGAATCTGAAAACATCATTTTAATTCAGTTCAGCAGATTCAGGCTTTAGTTGTGCCCACGTCAGCTGTCACTCTGCCCAATTGGCCAGTCTCCATCAGCAGTAGCAGCACATACAGACACATTGGGAAGCTACATTAGGGCCAAGTTGGTAAACAGGGCAGGCAGTCTCTCTCTCGCCCACTCTGTCCACCAGGGTGTTAAAACAGGGACACTGTCCTACGGGAGGTCACTGAACTCAAATATCCTGCTGCAATTTTTTGCCGGCATGCGCCTTGCAACATGCAGTCAACGTAACGCCATAGCAGTCAGCGTGCAGTCAACGTAATGACATAGCAGTCAGCGTGCAGTCAATGTAACGCCATAGCAGTCAGCGTGCGTTCAATGTAACGCCATAGCAGTCAACGTGCATTCAATGTAACGCCATAGCAGTCAACGTGCATTCAATGTAACGCCATAGCAGTCAACGTGCATTCAACGTAATGCCATAGCAGTCAACGTGCATTCAATGTAACGCCATAGCAGTCAACGTGCATTCAAAGTAACGTCATAGCAGTCAGCGTGCGTTCAATGTAACGCCATAGCAGTCAGCATGCGTTCAATGTAACGCCATAGCAGTCAACGTGCATTCAATGTAACGCCATAGCAGTCAACGTGCGTTTAATGTAACGCCATAGCAGTCAACGTGCATTCAATGTAACGCCATAGCAGTCAACGTGCATTCAATGTAACGCCATAGCAGTCAACGTGCATTCAATGTAACGCCATAGCAGTCAACGTGCATTCAATGTAACGCCATAGCAGTCAACATGCATTCAAAGTAATGCCATAGCAGTCAACGTGCATTCAATGTAACGCCATAGCAGTCAACGTGCAGTCAACGTAATTTTTTTTATTTCACCTTTATTTAACCAGGTAGGCAAGTTGAGAACAAGTTCTCATTTACAATTGCGACCTGGCCAAGATAAAGCAAAGCAGTTCGACACATACAACGACACAGAGTTACACATGGAGTAAAACAAACATACAGTCAATAATACAGTATAAACAAGTCTATATACGATGTGAGCAAATGAGGTGAGATAAGGGAGGTAAAGGCAAAAAGGCCATGGTGGCAAAGTAGATACAATATAGCAAGTAAAACACTGGAATGGTAGATTTGCAATGGGAGAATGTGCAAAGTAGAAATAAAAATAATGGGGGTGCAAAGGAGCAAAATAAATAAATAAATTAAATACAGTAGGGAAAGAGGTAGTTGTTTGGGCTAAATTATAGGTGGGCTATGTACAGGTGCAGTAATCTGTGAGCTGCTCTGACAGTTGGTGCTTAAAGCTAGTGAGGGAGATAAGTGTTTCCAGTTTCAGAGATTTTTGTAGTTCGTTCCAGTCATTGGCAGCAGAGAACTGAAAGGAGAGGCGGCCAAAGAAAGAATTGGTTTTGGGGGTGACTAGAGAGATATACCTGCTGGAGCGTGTGCTACAGGTGGGAGATGCAATGGTGACCAGCGAGCTGAGATAAGGGGGGACTTTACCTAGCAGGGTCTTGTAGATGACATGGAGCCAGTGGGTTTGGCGACGAGTATGAAGCGAGGGCCAGCCAACGAGAGCGTACAGGTCGCAATGGTGGGTAGTATATGGGGCTTTGGTGACAAAACGGATTGCACTGTGATAGACTGCATCCAATTTGTTGAGTAGGGTATTGGAGGCTATTTTGTAAATGACATCGCCAAAGTCGAGGATTGGTAGGATGGTCAGTTTTACAAGGGTATGTTTGGCAGCATGAGTG
Organism: Oncorhynchus clarkii lewisi; assembly: GCF_045791955.1. Classification (NCBI taxonomy): domain Eukaryota; kingdom Metazoa; phylum Chordata; class Actinopteri; order Salmoniformes; family Salmonidae; genus Oncorhynchus; species Oncorhynchus clarkii. Next base: position 42,236,733 of record NC_092156.1, on the reverse strand, counting down.
AAGGATGCTTTGTTGCGAAATAGGAAGCCAATTCTAGATTTAACTTTGGATTGGAGATGTTTGATATGGGTCTGGAAGGAGAGTTTACAGTCTAACCAGACACCTAAGTATTTGTAGTTGTCCACGTATTCTAAGTCGGAGCCGTCCAGAGTAGTAATGTTGGACAGGCGGGTAGGTACAGGTAGCGATCGGTTGAAGAGCATGCATTTAGTTTTACTTGTATTTAAGAGCAATTGGAGGCCACGGAAGGAGAGTTGTATGGCATTGAAGCTTGCCTGGAGGGTTGTTAACACAGTGTCCAAAGAAGGGCCAGAAGTATACAGAATGGTGTCGTCTGCGTAGAGGTGGATCAGAGACTCACCAGCAGCAAGAGCGACCTCATTGATGTATACAGAGAAGAGAGTCGGTCCAAGAATTGAACCCTGTGGCACCCCCATAGAGACTGCCAGAGGTCCGGACAGCAGACCCTCCGATTTGACACACTGAACTCTATCAGAGAAGTAGTTGGTGAACCAGGCGAGGCAATCATTTGAGAAACCAAGGCTGTCGAGTCTGCCGATGAGGATGTGGTGATTGACAGAGTCGAAAGCCTTGGCCAGATCAATGAATACGGCTGCACAGTAATGTTTCTTATCGATGGCGGTTAAGATATCATTTAGGACCTTGAGCGTGGCTGAGGTGCACCCATGACCAGCTCTGAAACCAGATTGCATAGCAGAGAAGGTATGGTGAGATTCGAAATGGTCGGTAATCTGTTTGTTGACTTGGCTTTCGAAGACCTTAGAAAGGCATGGTAGGATAGATATAGGTCTGTAGCAGTTTGGGTCAAGAGTGTCACCCTCTTTGAAGAGGGGGATGACCGCAGCTGCTTTCCAATCTTTGGGAATCTCAGACGACACGAAAGAGAGGTTGAACAGGCTAGTAATAGGGGTGGCAACAATTTTGGCAGATAATTTTAGAAAGAAAGGGTCCAGATTGTCTAGCCCGGCTGATTTGTAGGGGTCCAGATTTTGCAGCTCATTCAGAACATCAGCTGAGAAGATTTGGGAGAAGGAGAAATGGGGAAGGCTTGGGCGAGTTGTTGTGGGGGGTGCAGTGCTGTTGACCGGGGTAGGAGTAGCCAGGTGGAAAGCATGGCCAGCCGTAGAAAAATGCTTATTGAAATTCTCAATTATGGTGGATTTATCAGTGGTGACAGTGTTTCCTATCTTCAGTGCAGTGGGCAGCTGGGAGGAGGGGTTCTTATTCTCCATGGACTTTACAGTGTCCCAGAACTTTTTTGAGTTAGTGTTGCAGGAAGCAAATTTCTGCTTGAAAAAGCTAGCCTTGGCTTTTCTAACTGCCTGTGTATAATGGTTTCTAGCTTCCCTGAACAGCTGCATATCACGGGGGCTGTTCGATGCTAATGCAGAACGCCATAGGATGTTTTTTTGTTGGTTAAGGGCAGTCAGGTCATGACTAGCAGTAATGACATAGCAGTCAACGTGCATTCATTTTACCGCCATAGCAGTCAACGTGCATTCAATGTAACGCCATAGCAGTCAACGTGCATTCAATGTAACGCCATAGCAGTCAACATGCATTCAATGTAACGCCATAGCAGTCAACGTGCATTCAATGTAACGCCATAGCAGTCAACGTGCATTCAATGTAACGCCATAGCAGTCAACGTGCATTCAAAGTAACGCCATAGCAGTCAACGTGCAGTCAACGTAATGACATAACAGTCAATGTGCATTCAATGTAACGCCATAGCAGTCAACGTGCATTCAAAGTAACGCCATAGCAGTCAACGTGCATTCAACATAACGCCATAGCAGTCAACGTGCAGTTAAAGTAATAACATAGCAGTCAACGTGTGTTCAATGTACCGCCATAGCAGGCAACGTGCATTCAATGTAACGCCATAGCAGTCAACGTGCAGTCAACGTAATGACATAGCAGTCAACGTGCAGTCAACGTAATGACATAGCAGTCAACGTGCAGTCAACACAACGCCATAGCAGTCAACGTGCAGTCAATGTTGCGCCGTAGCAGTCAACGTGCAGTCAATGTAGCTCCATAACAGTCAACGTGCAGTCAACGTAACGCCATGGCAGTCAACGTGCAGTCAACGTAACGCCACAGCAGTCAACGTGCAGTCAATGTAGCACCATAGCAGTCAACGTGCATTCAACATAACGCCATAGCAGTCAACGTGCAGTTAAAGTAATAACATAGCAGTCAACGTGTGTTCAATGTACCGCCATAGCAGGCAACGTGCATTCAATGTAACGCCATAGCAGTCAACGTGCAGTCAACGTAATGACATAGCAGTCAACGTGCAGTCAACGTAATGACATAGCAGTCAACGTGCAGTAAACACAACGCCATAGCAGTCAACGTGCAGTCAATGTTGCGCCATAGCAGTCAACGTGCAGTCAATGTAGCTCCATAACAGTCAACGTGCAGTCAACATAACGCCATGGCAGTCAACGTGCAGTCAACGTAACGCCACAGCAGTCAACGTGCAGTCAATGTAGCACCATAGCAGTCAACGTGCAGCCAACGTAATCCCATAGCAGTCAACGTGCAGTCAACGTTCCCTTACAGGGAAGTGGATAGGTTTGGCTAGACATGGTTGGAAATCTAGACTGCAATCTGTATGTTGTAAAGTACAGTAGCCTAATATCAGCCCATTGTTAACAAGCCTGTTATCTGGTGTTCTAAATGAGGTGTGGTCTGTGTGTAGGCTATGTTCTAAACATGACTCAGCCAAGCTGCATGCAGTACAGTGCAGTGCAGTGCTGCTCTATCCCTGGTTGGTATAGTGGGGTTGGACTCTGATGTCTGACTCAGATAAGGTTATGTTGTGAAAAAAAAGTGGCAGGCTTTAACATCCATTAAAACAAACTCTGCTCAGCTCACAGAGATGAAGCTTTACACATGGCTGGCTGTTACAGTAGGTGGAAGGATGCTAAAATGTATGAATTTAGGATTGACAATAAACTATTTGCGATGATGTATTGATCGTAACATACTTTTTACTGTGTGCAAGACATTGGCTCCTATTCCATCTTAACATAGTAAACAGATATACAGTGGGGCAAAAAAGTATTTAGTCAGCCACCAATTGTGCAAGTTCTCCCACTTAAAAAGATGAGAGAGGCCTGTAATTTTCATCATAGGTACACTTCAACTATGACAGACAAAATTAGAAAAAAAATCCAGAAAATTACATTGTAGGATTTTTAATGATTTTATTTGCAAATTATGGTTGAAAATAAGTATTGCAGTGAGCTGAGCATTTGTCTGTCATAGTTATAGTGTACCTATGATGAAAATTACAGGCCTCTCTCATATTTTTAAGTGAGAGAACTTGCACAATTGGTCGCTCACTAAATACTTTTTTGCCCCACTGTATGGTCTAAAACACGTTTTTGTATTGTGCTGCATGAGCGCACGTTTACATTCACATGCACTCATCCAAACCATGTGTACTGCAAGAAATTCCCCTGCCTACTGATTTAAACCTGCTTCCAACAAGGCACAAATATACTTATCTTAGGAATCTGGTGACTGGGTTTGATTGAATAGGGTTCCTTGTATTGATAAATGGCCCTTCTGCATTTGCTACATCCATTTTTTTATATATATATTTTTTACTTATGACTGAAATGTACTCCTTGATTCTTGAAGAATATAACTTCTAAATGCCTCATGAGCTTAGTTCAACCATGCCATCAGAACCAAATGTTTGTAAACAAAGTAAATGTAAAACACTATAAAGCCTCAAAACATGGTTACATTTTTTAAATGATATTATTGATGGTCAGTCCTTGCATCCATAGCTCTGTCTATGATTTAAAGAGTGGTTACATTTCTCCAGTCCCATCGCTCAGCTTTTTACCGAAACAGGGGCAGAGAACACTCTTATCGTTTGAACTGCTGATTGCCGCTTTAAACACTCAGATTCTTCCCTCTCTATTCTCCCTTACATCTCTGTCCATGCAAGCTTCAAATAATTGGTTTATAGGCTAACACACCCTCTTTCAAATTGAATTTGTGTTTTTTTTGTGAGTTGTAACTTGGGCCGAAACAATTTTCCCCAATCTGTGTGGGCAGCAGTGTCTCCGGAGCCAAATAGCAGTAGCCCTGCCTCAGTGCACTAATCTGTAATTCGTGGAGTCACTGAGGACACCGCCTGATTGGACACAAATTGAAACAGATGACGCTTCACCTCTCTTTGATTGGATGAGGCCGTTCACTGAATACTAACTGTGGTTATTAGGCAATAGAAGGCTTGGGAGTTGAAGCAGGTACTCAGATTTAGGGTCAGGGTTCACCTTAGTTAAATAGACAGATTCACACCTGTGACTCAGCATCACCTGTCCTTCCTTGTCTTCTCTCTTTCGCTGTTCCGCTCTGGCTATCAACGCTTTCTGTCTCTGCAGGCCATCTGTGTCTCCGTCTACATCTTCATCACAGAAACCTCTCCCTCATCAGCATTGTACCTCAGGTACATCATGTACATCATTACATTGCAGAGCAATGTCTCTCCACATTGGCTAGTTCTGTAGTTATAGGGCATGACGCTGAAGCCCAAAACACAGCGAGCTGATTTCCAATAGAGTAAAAGAAAGACGGACCAAAATAGGGCAGGGAGGAAGGGTTGGAAAAGGTGAATCGATGGCAGAAATAAGACAGAGGTGAAAGAGAGCAGGGGAGATGGAAGAAGAGAAGGAGGGAGGAAGGGAGAGAGGCTGAGAGCACAAACAGGGGGAGTGGGAGGGAGAGAGAGAGAGAAGGGAAGACTAAATTAAGAAACAGGGAATGTGGCGAGAGAGATTGAGTGAGAGAGAGTTAGAGAGAGACAGAGATGAGGAGACTCTATCGGAGGCTGAAATCTGAAAGGGTTTTCTGGGTCATGGTCCTGTCAGCTCCAGTGGGGATAGGGAGAGATAAGACGCTTGTGGAGATAACACACAGGATGAGGAAACACATGGAGACACATTGTCAGACAGGCAAAGAGGAAGAGAAAACAGCGGTGCTCCATCAGCTGTGTAACGGCTGATTATGCTCTGCCTGGATCCCTCGGACAGGCCCATACTGCCCAACTGTCACACACATACACACACCCTCCAAAACCTGTAAGACAAAAACAAAACATAATCATAGCCACCTACGCACAGTACACAAAGACCTTCTCCAATGCCGACACTCCCATGTCCTTTTCATTCATGTTTCATCCAATTGAGTATATGGTGACGTTAATCATGTTTGTTCATTATGTGAGGCGAATCGCTGTTCCCGCCCGGCAGAGTTGTATTATTGACAGAGGAGCAGGGTGAAATGTTGAACATGTAAAGGGGATTGGAGATCTGAGATTGCGCTATATCATTTAAGGCTCTTTCCCCTCGAGTACAATCAAAAAAGCCTGCCCGCCCCCACACTGCAACCTCACAAAGAGGAGAACAAATACACAATAAAAAGAGACATTATAGAGAGCCATCCAGCCGAACTAACCGAGTCTGACAACTGAGTCAGATCACAGCCAAGGGGGTAGAGGAGCAGAGAAAGAGAGAAAGTGAGAGAGGGAGAGAGGGGGAGAGAGGGATAGAGATGGGATCAAATCTCTTTTTAAATCGGCGTCTCCGCCGACTGTCTCAGTGTAGTCACGTTAGCTGTGTTACTTATGCCAATGCTAGGCCCATGTGCTAGCTGTGTGTGTGTGTGTGTGTGTGTGTGTGGTAGCAGCATTACACGTGTTAGCTATGTGTGTGTGTGGCTATGTGTGCGCGCGTGTGTGTGTGTGTGTGTGTGGCGAGAGGATACAGTCTGTTACGTTAGAGCCTGGGAAAAGGAGACGGGCCTCCCCCCTCTCTCTGTTCATTATCCTAATTAGTTTCTTAATGGCATACATTAAAAGTATGTCACTGGTTGGAGGAGGGTAGCAGGACCGATGGGAGAAAAGAAAGGAATAGATATACATCTACAGCGTGTGTAGAAAAACACATCTGTTCTATATCTTCCATATGTTCCTCATGTCAGATATGAGTATCAAGATCAACATCTAAGTAATAAAAAAAATACATTTTTTTCCCCCAGACGCGCTAATGTTTAAATGGTATTTCCTTGTTGTAGGCATGTTATAACACGTGCTTGCTCACAGACCATGTAAACTAAGTACCTCTCTCTCTGTCAGGCCTCAGAGGCACACGAGGTGGACTGACTGGCACCTGAGAGGTCTCAGTCTGTCTCTAGTACTTGAAGAGAAGAGGCACAGTCAGATTAAGGATGGTGAAGAGATCCTCTTCCTGGAGCCATTACATCATCACCCTCACGCTCCACACAGGCAGATTATTTGGCCTTTTCTACGTCTATTAAAGACTTGCCTGGGGGACTGTACACCATACCGAGAATTAAGCCTCTGGCATGACAGCAAATCCCATAGCCTTAGGGGTGGTATCAGAATGTGTGTGTATGTGTGTGTGTGTTACGCAGATCTACAAGTGCCTGTTCAAGCATGAGCTCCACCATGTTATAGTTAATACCGCAGTTAGAGATCAACTCTATATTACCCTGGTATCGTCCGTCCGTCCGTCTGTCTGTCTGTCCTTGTCCCTAGTGAACAGCTGGTGGAGTGAATTCCCCCAATCCCCTGACCACTGTAATCTCTCTCTCTGCTCACACGAATGTCTGTAAAAACAATGTCTGTGTGTGTGTGTGTGTGTGTGTGTGACAGAGAGAGAGTCCCTGCAGATTTCCTGCCGCCGTGTTTAAAAAGTGTGTGAACGTCTGTGTTAATGTGAGTTGCTGGCACAACCAGAAGGTTATTGAATCAGTGTGTTAAACCTTTTCAATCCAATTTTTTTGGAGAATTGTACGGAATGACATTCCTCAGCGAAGAAAACACACACACAGTACACACATGATGTTCGGTAAAGCACATGCAGAAAAACAGAGATGGATGCTTGAATAGACAAGCATGAACAAGCAGATACAAAGGCCATCTCTCATTTCTGTTGCACTCTCTCTCTACACACAAACACTCACAACTACAGCGTGGTACGGTTCTGATTGTTGACCTAGATCGGGGAAGCGACGTGTCACTTTGTGTTATTCACAGTCATCACACAGCCCCTCTCTTACACACACACAGGATCACACACGGAACAGTCACTGGACTGTTACTAGCGAGTGTTCCATGTTCTCTAACAGTCTCTTCTCTCCTCTCACAGTCTCTTCTCTCCTCTCACATGTATATGTATATATTTATATACAGTGGGGCAAAAAAGTATTTAGTCAGCCACCAATTGTGCAAGTTCTCCCACTTAAAAAGATGAGAGAGGCCTGTAATTTTCATGATAGGTACACTTCAACGATGACAGACAAAATGAGAAAAAAGATCCTGAAAATCACATTGTAGGATTTTTAATGATTTTATTTGCAAATTATGGTGGAAAATAAGTATTTGGTCACCTACAAACATGCAAGATTTCTGGCTCTCACAGACCTGTAACTTCTTCTTTAAGAGGCTCCTCTGTCCTCCACTCGTTACCTGTATTAATGGCACCTGTTTGAACTTGTTATCAGTATAAAAGACACCTGTCCACAACCTCAAACAGTCACACTCCAAACTCCACTATGGCCAAGACCAAAGAGCTGTCAAAGGACACCAGAAACAAAATTGTAGACCTGCACCAGGCTGGGAAGACTGAATCTGCAATAGGTAAGCAGCTTGGTTTGAATAAATCAACTGTGGGAGCAATTATTAGGAAATGGAAGACATACAAGACCACTGATAATCTCCCTCGATCTGGGGCTCCACGCAAGATCTCACCCCGTGGGGTCAAAATGATCACAAGAGCGGTGAGCAAAAATCCCAGAACCACACGGGGGGACCTAGTGAATGACCTGCAAAGAGCTGGGACCAAAGTAACAAAGCCTACCATCAGTAACACACTACGCCGCCAGGGACTCAAATCCTGCAGTGCCAGACGTGTCCCCCTGCTTAAGCCAGTACATGTCCAGGCCCATCTAAAGTTTGCTAGAGAGCATTTGGATGATCCAGAAGAAGATTGGGAGAATGTCAACTACAATAACTTTTTGGTAAAAACTCAACTCGTCGTGTTTGGAGGACAAAGAATGCTGAGTTCCATCCAAAGAACACCATACCTACTGTGAAGCATGGGGGTGGAAACATCATGCTTTGGGGCTGTTTTTCTGCAAAGGGACCAGGACGGCTGATCCGTGTAAAGGAAAGAATGAATGGGGCCATGTATCGTGAGATTTTGAGTGAAAACCTCCTTCCATCAGCAAGGGCATTGAAGATGAAACGTGGCTGGGTCTTTCAGCATGACAATGATCCCAAACACACCGCCCGGCAACGAAGGAGTGGCTTCGTAAGAAGCATTTCAAGGTCCTGGAGTGGCCTAGCCAGTCTCCAGATCTCAACCCCATAGAAAATCTTTGGAGGGAGTTGAAAGTCCGTGTTGCCCAACAACAGCCCCAAAACATCACTGCTCTAGAGGAGATCTGCATGGAGGAATGGGCCAAAATACCAGCAACAGTGTGTGAAAACCTTGTGAAGACTTACAGAAAACGTTTGACCTCTGTCATTGCCAACAAAGGGTATATAAAAAAGTATTGAGATAAACTTTTGTTATGGACCAAATACTTATTTTCCACCATAATTTGCAAATAAATTCATTAAAAATCCTACAATGTGATTTTCTGGATATTTTTCTCATTTTGTCTGTCATAGTTGAAGTGTACCTATGATGAACATTACAGGCCTCTCTCATCTTTTTAAGTGGGAGAACTTGCACAATTGGTGGCTGACTAAATACTTTTTTGCCCCACTGTAGATATATTTTACATGCAGGCATACACGCATGCGGAGACACACACAGAGCGAGCAAACGGTCTGCTCCTTTTCGCTATTTCAGTTTAACACTGATAAATAATCCAACTAGCTCCTCAATTATTAACCTCTCTACACAGCACACACTGATGCATTATGACACCATAAAACACACTGTCAATGGCCAACCTGCCAGCAGCCAACACACTCATACCCAGTGTGTGTCAGGCAGTCAGTCAAAACACACCCACCCATGCAGGCATGTACAGGCATGCACACAAGCACAGACAGTCACACTTGGAGCATCAGCTTGATAAAATGCCACACACAGACAGACGCCCTCCACTGTGAGGCAAGTCATTTAGAGTGAGCGTTTGGCTTGATGTGATCATGGTGCAGCATTGTTTGACTGCCTCTCTCATGTTGTTTTTTGGGATGGCTGTGGCTGAAGTGCTCCCACGGGAGCCGTATGACTGCTGAGTGATCAAACCTAGTCGACAGAGCTCCTATAAACAGCCGTACACGAAGACAACAGAGCAGGAGAACGCTCACTAAATGCTCGGACAGTAAAACACCTCTATGCAATCTAATATTCTTACAACATACCTGCATCCACTTGTCTGACTACATCTAATGAAAATAACTTGTGAGCACAATGCTTCACAAAGATAGACACACAACTGTACCTACACACACCAGTTAAAACCCAGAAGTGAGAAAAGTCACCATACCCACACACACCTGCAGCTTTGGCCCTAAGTTCCACACTGTAAAAAATGATATTCACCATGTCCCCACCTGGGATTTGAACACTCAACCTCTTGGTTCACAGCATGCTGAGCTTCCTGCTACGCCACCATGTCCAGGTCAATGACCGATCTCAACTCTTGCTAAAAGTACAATCAAGAAAAACGAATTGTATTAAATCATAGTGATTTAGGAGTAACATTAAAGCAGAATAATATTCCCCACTAACATTATTAGACAACTATACAGAAGAACCTCAAATTGCTGAAATAAGTCAATCAAATCAATGATGAGAGAACAGTCAGATTATCTGATAATTGGCACCGACATGGTGGAGTAGCAGGAAGATCGGAATGCCATGAACCAAGAGGTAGTGAGTTCAAATCCCAGGTGAGGACATGTTGAGTAATAACTACTGTATAAATTAACATGCACAATGTAATCATGTAAGTTAAAAGCACTGTTTGTGTGTGTAACCAGCTTTCTTTAGTTAAGATTCCCCCAAATTATAATTTAGAGCTGAGAAAACACACCATTTTAAATTGACTAGGTTTTCTCAAGTTGGAGCTAAGTTTTGGCCAACATTTTTTGTTCAGGTAACACTTGGAACGAAAAGTTTAGTAAACGGAAAACAAAAGGCTGTGGAACCAGTTACTTAATAATAATAAGTTGAAACAACTTGTTTTTTTGTATAGTCCATGTTGGCTGGCTAGGCTGGTTTGGTATGGGCATTGGTGGCCTATGTCTGGCTGCTTGACTGAGCTGTGGGCTGGAGACCCAGTCAATTCCCCCATTGCCCACTGTGCCCTTGAGCTCTCCACCATGCATTACTTCCAATTAAACACCAGTGCTCAAACGACATCAACATGTTGATGCAAATATGTAAAACAGCAGGCCGGTGAATGAACTCCCTCTCCTCACCCAGCTTTCTTTGTCTCTCAGTACTCCAACTCATTACTGCCATATTGGAAAAATTAACAAATGCCAATCAATATAGGTTAACTAGCTGTGATTTCCCCATGGTTATAGTACCCCCCCCCCCCCCCCCACACACACACACACACAGATGTAAAAACAAAGCCAGAATGCTCTCATCAAAAAACAAACATTTAACAACCATTTAAAAACTTAATTGGAAAAATATATATTGTCTATATGCAGTGAGGTGAGACATATTTTCCAAGTACTCTTGTTAGGATTTGCAATACAAGAGTGTGTCATCATTCCTTTCCATATCTCCTCAGTGTGGGGAGTGAGTGTGATGAGTGGCACTCAGTCTGACTGTCATGGCTGGATCAGAGCATGTAGAGCTCAGTCTGACTGTCATGGCTGGATCAGAGCATGTAGAGCTCAGTCTGCTGATCTGCTCCTGTCATGCAGGGGAGTACACACACTGCTGAGCCCCAGGCCTCTCATACACAAACACACACTGTCTACTACAGAGCTAGGAGAGAGGCTAGAAAACAGAGGTACAGTGGCACTGCTCAACACTGCTCTATCTGTGTCACTCATTGTGAGAGACATATGGAAATACTTTATCATGGAGACACAGAAATGCATCACAAACTGGAAAGATAGTGTTTCCATATTGCATACCACACATTTCTAAAATGTTTCCCTTTCCCCCCCTCACATATATCTCTCTCTCTCTCTCTCTCTCTCTCTTACACACACGCACGCACACAGGTCCCCTCACCTATTATGTAGTAGTCCGTCAGGGTCTTGAACTCGTGTCCCCACAGGTTGGGGGAGAACTCCTGGAACTTGATGGTGAAGCGCATGTCACTGTTGGGCTTGTCACAGGTGAGCAGCAGGTTGGGCGCGCCCATCACCTCACAGCGGTCGGCCTGCTCGCGCATGGACACCAGGTACAGCTTGTAGTACTCATACTCACTGGGGGAGCGGGGGCCTGGGGGGTTGGAGGCTGGGCAGATCAGGTCCAGACGATCCCCTATCTGGGGGTACAACACATACCCCCTGTCATCCTGGAACCTGCAGAGGGAGACAGAGAGAGGTGAGAATGGTATCCATGGCAACAAATGATTGACAGTGTGATATTTACCCATCTCTGTGTCTGACAGCTTGTGTTTGGAGAGGAGGCCTCTCATCTATTCATGGCACAGTTTGGAGGCACAGACGAGTGCCTGTGGGAGCACTGGGTGTGCGGGTACATGCATAGCTGTGGGAGTGGTATGTGTTTTTTCTTATGTGGATGAATGTGTGTTGGGGTGTGTGTGTGTGTGAGTGAGAGAGAGAGAGAGAGAGAGAGAGAGAGAGAGAGAGAGAGAGAGAGAGAGAGAGAGAGAGAGAGAGAGAGAGAGAGAGAGAGAGAGAGAGAGAGAGAGAGAGAGAGAGAGAGAGAGAGAGAGAGAGAGAGAGAGAGAGAGAGAGAGAGAGAGAGAGAGAGAGAGAGAGAGAGAGAGAGAGAGAGAGAGAGAGAGAGAGAGAGAGAGGAGAGGAGAGGAGAGGAGAGGAGAGAGAGAGAGAGAGAGAGAGAGAGAGAGAGAGAGCGAGAGCATCAGATTAGTCTTCTGCCAAGAATCCCAATCAACCACTAGCCTGTATTCTGGTAACCAGTAGCTCATGACTAGTAACATTCTCACTGGTTATGTTTCATTTAATAAATGAGATGAGAAAGTGGTTGAAAGGACAAAACAAGAGGAGAGATAGAGTTGTATTGTCACATACACTTGATAGGTGCAGTGAAATGTGTTGTTTTACACGGTCAGCCATAGTAGTATGATAGGTGCAGTGAAATGTGTTGTTTTACACGTTCAGCCATAGTAGTATGATAGGTGCAGTGAAATGTGTTGTTTTACACGGTCAGCCATAGTAGTATGATAGGTGCAGTGAAATGTGTTGTTTTACACGGTCAGCCATAGTAGCATGATAGGTGCAGTGAAATGTGTTGTTTTACACGTTCAGCCATAGTAGTATGATAGGTGCAGTGAAATGTGTTGTTTTACACGGTCAGCCATAGTAGTATGATAGGTGCAGTGAAATGTGTTGTTTTACACGGTCAGCCATAGTAGCATGATAGGTGCAGTGAAATGTGTTGTTTTACACGGTCAGCCATAGTAGCATGATAGGTGCAGTGAAATGTGTTGTTTTACACGGTCAGCCATAGTAGCATGATAGGTGCAGTGAAATGTGTTGTTTTACACGGTCAGCCATAGTAGCATGATAGGTGCAGTGAAATGTGTTGTTTTACACGGTCAGCCATAGTAGCATGATAGGTGCAGTGAAATGTGTTGTTTTACATGGTCAGCCATAGTAGCATGATAGGTGCAGTGAAATGTGTTGTTTTACACGGTCAGCCATAGTAGCATGATAGGTGCAGTGAAATGTGTTGTTTTACACGGTCAGCCATAGTAGCATGATAGGTGCAGTGAAATGTGTTGTTTTACACGGTCAGCCATAGTAGCATGATAGGTGCAGTGAAATGTGTTGTTTTACAGGGTCAGTCATAGTAGTAGGCCCCCTGGAGCATACTAGGGTTAAATAGAGTAGTTTGCTATTTTACAACTTGATGTTAGATGGTTCCTCCCCCTGAAAGTAGGCTATGGACCAGGAGGAACAGCAATCCCTGGTTCAGTTTATTTTAAACATCCTCCACAAACTTCAGCTAACTTTAGCCAAAATAAGCTAATAACCGATGGAAGTTTTTATTTCCTAATCACCTTTAAGTTTAAATCACCTTTAAGTAACATCAAACTACATTGATTTGAACAGATTTTGATTTTCTTCTGAATGTACATAGCTGATGTTTCTAGTGACTGTTAGCTGTGGTGTCTAAGGTTAGCTGATGTTTCTAGTGACTGTTAGTTGTGGTGTCTAAGGTTAGCTGATGTTTCTAGTGACTGTTAGTTGTGGTGTCTAAGGTTAGCTGATGTTTCTAGTGACTGTTAGCTGTGGTGTCTAAGGTTAGCTGATGTTTCTAGTGACTGTTAGCTGTGGTGTCTAAGGTTAGCTGATGTTTCTAGTGACTGTTAGTTGTGGTGTCTAAGGTTAGCTGATGTTTCTAGTGACTGTTAGCTGTGGTGTCTAAGGTTAGCTGATGTTTCTAGTGACTGTTAGTTGTGGTGTTTAAGGTTAGCTGATGTTTCTAGTGACTGTTACCTGTGGTGTCTAAGGTTAGCTGATGTTTCTAGTGACTGTTACCTGTGGTTCTAAGGTTAGCTGATATTTCTAGTGATTGTTAGCTGTGGTTCTAAGGTTAGCTGATGTTTCTAGTGATTGTTAGCTGTGGTTCTAAGGTTAGCTGATGTTTGAACTACATATTTTTCACCTTGGACATTCAAACCAGTGACCTTTCTGTTACTGGCCCAGTGCTCTAAACGCTAGGCTACTTGCCACCCTTAAAAAGAAAAGGGTGAACTCAACTAATGAAGAGAGAAACAGGGACAGAGAGACAGAGAGAGTGTATCGGAGGCTGAAATCTGAAAGGGTTTTCTGGGTCATGGTCCTGTCAGCTCCAGTGGGGATAGGGAGAGATAAGGCGCTTGTGGAGATAACACACAGGATGAGGAAACACATGCAGACACATTGTCAGACAGGCAAAGAGGAAGAGAAAACAGCGGGCTCCTTCAGAGAGACGGAGAGAGAGGGAGTGCCGTGTGTGTGACTGTGTTGCGTGGCCGATCTCAGGCACAACACACATTACCCTGTCATTAACACTACCAAGACTTTCGACAGGACTGCAATTTGCCACCGACCATAGTCAAACAGTGAACACTGCAGTACCGAGCAGCTTCAGTGAGGGAATGGAGGCTACAGGCTTGGATGAGTCCTCTGTCTGTGTTATTCTGCGTGCTTTCACAATGTTAGCCAGCAAGCTGGAGTAAAATGTAATTTTTAAAATAATAATCATTGACAACTAAGCTCTCTAATTGTTACTCTAATCCACAAATGGTCCCTCCCTAATAATCCTAGAGTAAATTATGCTGCCATGGTTTCCGCTTTTAATACAACTTCTTAGAATTGTGGGATTTCGCAGTGGTTTTTGTCGTCTGGCATTCCGATGTGAACCTCCCATGATTCTTGCTAAATCCAACAGCAGTTAACAGTCTGAGGACACATTTAATTCCGTGTGATTTCGCTGTCATTTCACGGTGCAACCATGCTAAACTCCCCACCTTGAGTCTCTCACAGACCTCCAGTCACAAGCTCAACGTAACAGAGAGTAGATTACACCACCAGATGACCATAGCTCTGCTTAGAATAACCCTTGAGCAGATGAAGGTACAGAGAGCATCAGCTCCCTGGCTCTCCATTAAGCGCTTACTGCCCTGAGAGCCTGGTGACATTTCAACACAGGGAGGGACAAGCAGACAAATCAACCAGGGAGCTCCAGGCTCCTTCATCCCTCTCCTTCCTTCTCTCAGATCAAGGTGTTTTGGAAGAGAGGGAAACAAGGTTTTGGGGCGTTTGACAGAGCATGATAATAAATCATTGGCTGTTACTTTCCCCTTGAGGTTTCTGCTGTGACATAGGCTACAGTACGAATGATGCAGTATGTACCATGTAGTGGCTTTAACCTGGGCTCTATTACAACGAGGTCCTGTTCCTGCTATGACCACATTTAGAGAGGCTTGAGGTTCACGGTGATCTGCACAGATAGAACAGATAGTGAGAGACAGTGACCTTTTCATTTGTCCGGACACATCGTGCACCTTCTGCTCAGCGCACGCATCGCATATATGCTCTCGTACACTCGTTATTCTACACACACAGTTAGCAATGTAAGTAGAGAATTACTGTGCAGGCCTTTGAGCCAGGCGTGTAAGCGGTCTCCTCTCTATGACTCCGAGTTGAGTAATCAAATCATGTCTGTCACGGTGTACCTTTTCACTTCTGCAGAGCCACATGTGCTCTGTTTAGGCATATAGTAATGCTTTGATACAGAGCATGTGTGCTATTTAAGTCTCCTTATTGGGACA
This sequence comes from Oncorhynchus clarkii lewisi, assembly GCF_045791955.1. NCBI lineage: Eukaryota > Metazoa > Chordata > Actinopteri > Salmoniformes > Salmonidae > Oncorhynchus > Oncorhynchus clarkii. Next base: position 42,221,202 of record NC_092156.1, on the reverse strand, counting down.
TTTCTAAGTGTACCATTTCTGTCCATCCTCCCATGACTCAACATCCCCATCATACTCGGCTATATTCAAGTTGCCAGTCAAGTGCGTATGTGACATCAGTGATTACTCTGCTGTCATAACCCGTAGCCTGAGGTCACATCCTGTACACTACGGGCCTGACGCAATTCAAGGCTACACGCCGTTGACCTTGCTAATAAGTGGGTTCAAAGTTTAATGCTGGGAATGAAGCCCACAACTATGTTGAGTATGGCTATGGTCCATGCTTCATAGCTGCAGTTGAAGTCGGAAGTTTGCATACACTTAGGTTGGAGTCATTCAAATTCGTTTTTCAACCACTCCACACATTTCTTGTGAACAAACTATAGTTTTGGCAAGTCGGTTAGGACATCTACTTTGTGCATGACACAAGTCATTTTTCCAACAATTGTTTACAGACCAATTACTTCACTTATAATTCACTGTATCACAATTCCAGTGGGTCAGAGGTTTACATACACTAAGTTGACTGTGCCTTTAAACAGCTTGGAAAATTCCAGAAAATTATGTCATGGCTTTAGAAGCTTCTGATAGGCTAATTAACATAATTTGAGTCAATTGGAAGTGTACCTGTGGATGTGTTTCAAGGCCTACCTTCAAACTCAGTGCCTGTTTGCTTGACATCATGGGAAAATCAATCAGCCAAGACCTCAGAAAGAAAATGTGTAAACCTCCACAAGTCTGGTTCATCCTTGGGAGCAATTTCCAAACCCCTGAAGGTACCACGTTCATCTGTACAAACAATAGTACGCAAGTATAAACACCATGGGACCACGCAGCCGTCATACCGCTCAGGAAGGAGACACGTTCTGTCTCCTAGAGATGAACGTACTTTGGTGTGAAAAGTGCAAATCAATCCCAGAACAACAGCAAAGGGCCTTGTGAAGATGCTGGAGGAAACAGGTACAAAAGTATTTATATTCACAGTAAAACGAGTCTTATATCGACATAACCTGAAAGGCAGCTTAGCAAGGAAGAAGCCACTGCTCCAAAACAGCCATAACAAAAAGCCAGACTACAGTTTGCAACTGCAAACTGGAGGAATGGCCCAAAATTCACCCAACTTATTGTGGGAAGCTTGTGGAAGTCTACCCGAAACACTTGACCCAAGTTAAACAATTGAAAGGCAATGCTACCAAATACTAATTGAGTGTATGTAAACTTCTGACCCACCGTGAATGTGATGAAATAAAAAAAAGTTGAAATGAATCATTCTCTCCACTATTATTCTGACATGTCACATTCTTAAAATAAAGTGGTGATCCTAACTGACCTAAGACGCTGCCTTTTTACTAGGATTAAATGCCTTATCGAGAACAGTTAGCTCAAGCAGTTGATTGATTCTCATCTGGAGAAACTTTCATCTGATCTCACATTGACGCTGAAGCGAACTACATGAATATTGCATTTTCTCCAACTTCTCTTTTTAAAACAATGCTAAATTAGTGCCTTCGTCAGAGCTGCTGATGAAACGGATTCTGATGCATTATTCAATGGTCGAGTTTTAAAACCGTGCCTTAAATGATGGATCCGGATTGCATACATAATATGACCTACTTATACCAGATGACACACAGGTCAAAGGAAGGGAAACCAAAGCTTACTTGACTTTTGATCAGGTCTTGACAGTCTCTACTTGTGGTCTGTGTGAGGCTACCCAGGGTTCAGTGTGTTGCTGAATCCCATGGCCTTATCACTGCAGTGGACAGATTGGAATGGCCTTTGGCCGCCTTCATGGCCCAGTGTTTATGGGAATGTGGGTGTTTGCTTCATTGCCTGCAATGTGCCCTCTCATCCTATTTGACTGCACTGGCTGTGGCTCTAGCTGTAACCCCACCTTTTGTGAATACACTTCCAGCTTCATGTTTGCTCACACCATTCTGCCTCACTGCTCTGTTGAAGATGATTTCAGGCAAACTTCCCCCGTAATCCCCCCTGCTGCTGCCCCTGCCCCAGTCTGGAGGTCCTGTATAGGGGAGGACTGTACCAGGATGCACCAGAGCCCGCAGTCCACTAAGCCAGCCAGGGACCAGGGCAGTCCAGCACCACCTCAGCCCAGTCGCCCACCCAGGGTGAACACGTTGGGAGATGGCCTGGTTCATTAGACCAGAGCTTTTATTGGCATGAGGTGGAACATGGTTTACCATCGACTTGAATTGTTTACAGGCCAGCCAGAAGAAAACAAAGCTGCTTTCTCAATTTTACACAGAGCTCTCAGGGTTTCATACCATAGATCATTAATGCCAATAAACTGTACAACACTGTAATTCAGTGTCTAGAAATATGTGTAAATGTCAATTTTGTCCCATAACACAGCACTGTTTGGTGAATTGCTGATACCGTGCCCTTCTAGGACCCTTTACCCCAGAACTGCTAAGTGGGTCCTTTCAGAGTGTTGTTTAGAGCCTTTATTTAATTAGTTAAGTACTAAAGAGATAAAAAGCCACATTCCTACGCCATGACTCAGTCCCCATCAGACTCTGGCCTTAACATAGGCCAACCTTGACACAAGCGGAGCTCAGACGCAGGCACACCCCTCTAAAGGGCTCTCCAGTGTTTTCACAGTTTACGCAAACGGGAGCTCAGTTTGCGACGCCTTACAAAAAAAGATTCAGCTTCACGAAAGTAGAGAGGTACGCAAAAAAAGCTCCATCGGATCCATTTGCGGACTGTGTGGAGCCCTTAAGGTCGGTTTGTTACAAGTGGGGTCTTGTAGTTCAGAGCGTTGAATGAAGTTTTCGTGTGACACTTCACTTGACACCTAGCGTCATAACGCTTTATGACAAGGTCCTAGCACGTCACAACAGCTGACATAACATGTCCTATGTTATGACGATATTATGAACTTTTATGTCAGCTGTTGACATGACATGGTTATGACCGTGTTACGACGGTAGGTATCCAGTAAAGGGTCACCAAGTTTTCGAAACGGGGAGTGGAACCGTGTTTGTCTGACTCCCAGGATGTATCAGGCTATGAGAGGGATACATGTACCCAAATGCCCAGGACTCTAACCACACGTGAAAAGGCTCATAAAACCCAAATCACAGGGCTGATTAAAGATGAGAAGACTTAAAATAGCACTTCCTTTTGTTTGGAGGATGAGTGAAGCAGAAAGTCAGTCAGAGAGAACAACTCCCTGGTCCCTTCTCTCTCTCCCTCCTTTTCCCTTTGTCTTCTTCATTCCTGTCTTCCTTGCATACTAGCACGCCAGGGAATGTCTAGGTTTCCCATTCTTTGTAATATTTTTGAATAAGACGTTTCATACGAGAGAAGTGTGTGCATTTGAAGCAGAAAGACATACTGAATGTGCAACTTCAGAGACAAAGCACGAGAGAGAGAGAGAGAGAGAGAGAGAGAGCAAAACAAAGTGAGACGGGGTAAAGAGCGAGTGGGGTTCAATTAGGAGAATGTTGAAGGGGAAACATTAGTCTGGTTTGTTAAAACAACTACATGTCCTTCTTATTACTGACATGGCTCTTGGACCCTGTTCTCCATTCGATGGTCCCCCAATTGCACAAAACAAGGCATACAGAAAATATTATTCACGCCACTTAACCTTTACAAAAGAGAGAGAGAGAGGAGTAGATGGAGAACGAAACAGGATGCAGGAATAGAGAGAAACAAGGAGATATGAGAGAGAGGCACATGGAGAGAAGGGAGGGAAAATTAGCTAAAAAAAAAAAATTGAAAGTTCATATAGATGAGACAAGCACAAAAACAAGGGAAAAGCAAGCGTTTTTATTATAGTGATGCACTGTTCTGAGAATCCATTTCATATTGGAGGGAACATACATCATCACCCCCCCCCCCCCCCCCACCTCACAGTGAAACCCTCATCAGCGCAATCTTAAGACTGCAATTACTCCATTATTCGCCACATGCTCTCATGCTCTGCCAAGACTTTGAAGGCATGCCAGGGAAGCACCTTTGAAACAGAACATTAAAAACGAGGAGGGCGGTGAAAGGGAATTTGAAAATGATACTGGCAGGTAGCTACTAGGGTGGGTAAAATGTTAGTGTGTGGGTGAACACCCAGGTCCGTGATACAGGTCAGTCTTCGACGTCCATCCATGTCTGAGGACATCAGAGAGATGAAGTGGAAACCAGCCACTAGGGGCAACAGTGAGCGCTGTTACCTTCAAGTAGGTTTTGGTTTTGCTAGGGCATTGTGGATGGGGATGCGGATGCGGATGGATTTAAGCATCTGCCTCGATTCCAAAGGTTTGAAGATAAAACAAAAATGACTTTGTATTATCCCAAACCTTAATCCTTGTCCCTTAAGCATTCAGAGTTACTGCCTAAAATGAAGATGTCTGAGTTACTGCCTAAAATGAAGATGTCTGAGTTACTGCCTAAAATGAAGATGTCTGAGTTACTGCCTAAAATTAAGATGTCTGAGTTAATGCCTAAACGTAACCTTTAACACTTCGAAATGTGACGTTTGAGAAACATGGATGACCGTCTAATTCTGACGTGAGGCTGTGAGAGATAGATGGAGTGTAAAGGCGTCCACGTGATTCACAGCCGAAACAGTTCGCAAGAGTCCGTGCATATATTATGACAACATTTGTGTTCATTTTGGACTTCGGGTAAGGGGTTTTTCAGTTGTTTCAGTTTCAGTTGTTTAGGCACGTCACTTTTTTATATCCTTCCTGTTTGGCCCTGTCTGGGGGTGTCCTCAGATGGGGCCACAGTGTCTCCTGACCCCTCCTGTCTCAGCCTCCAGTATTTATGCTGCAGTAGTTTATGTGTCGGGGGGCTGGAGTCAGTTTGTTATATCTGGAGTACTTCTCCTGTCCTATTCGGTGTCCTGTGTGAATTTAAGTGTGCCCTCTCTAATTCTCTATTTCTTTCTCTCTCTCTCGGAGGACCTGAACCCTAGGACCATGCCTCAGGACTACCTGACATGATGACTCCTTGCTGTCCCCAGTCCACCTGGCCATGCTGCTGCTCCAGTTTCAACTGTTCTGGCTTATTATTATTGGACCATGCTGGTCATTTATGAACATTTGAACATCTTGGCCATGTTCTGTTATAATCTTCACCCGGCACAGCCAGAAGAGGACTGGCCACCCCACATAGCCTGGTTCCTCTCTAGGTTTCTTCCTAGGTTTTGGCCTTTCTAGGGAGTTTTTCCTAGCCACCGTGCTTCTACACCTGCATTGCTTGCTGTTTGGGGTTTTAGGCTGGGTTTCTGTACAGCACTTTGAGATATCAGCTGATGTACAAAGGGCTATATAAATACATTTGATTTGATTTTTCGAGGCCAGCCGAATTTCGGGAGCCAAATTCTACGCCCCTTCGTCCGTGATTGGGCAACAGTAGGGATTCTTCTTTAAAGTATTGTCATTCAACAAGAGACGACTTGTTTTGATGCACATTTTTTCTTTCGGAAATACTGCACCAAAATGTATTTTGCGCGACTAAGAGCTCCTCGGCAAAAACATACAAATTTATGACAGATTTCTTGAGTTATCTTAGATTAATTCTGGCTATTTTGAGGAAGTGTATACTGCCTACGGCATCTTCAATAGGAGAAACAGTCTTATTGGCGTTTTTTTCTCATTCTTTTCAAGCGAAGGTCTTTGAAGGGAGTATGCGAGCACACTCGTTCGGGTCGTCTAGCCGACTTCGGTTAAAGGGTGCATGCTGACGCCTTAAGCCATACACCTACTACAAAACATGTGAAAGGGAGGAAAGTTCTTTATGTCATGCACCCTTTAACTGATTTACTCATCACTCTTGAATCCTGCCCATATCCCTGGGCAAGAGTTGATGAAACCATTGGATTACTGAAGAGATTCCATCAGATTAGTCTTCTGCCAAGAATCCCAAGCAATGCCGCAAATGCAGCTTCCACCACTAGCCTGTATTCTGACATCCAGTAGTTTATGACTGGTAACATTCTCACCGGTTAGGTTTTATTTAATAAATCAGCTCCAGATAGCTCTGTGGCTATTCATTATGGTAACAATCTCAGGTAAAAGAGGGCACACGGAGAGATGGAGCTACTGAGTAAGTGATAAAAAAATACTTGATGTTAGATGGTTCCTCAACACGAAAGTAGTCTATGGGCCAGGAGAAACTGTAATCCCTGGTTCAGTTTTCTTTAAAACAGCCTCTACAAAACTTCAGCCACCATAAGCTACCAATGGAAGTCATGCGACATGAATTTATTATTTTGCTTTGTTTACATGCCCCCAGCACTTCCATTCATTGCTAGCTGTAAATAGTGAACTGCTCCTTTAAGTGCCTTGCTCAAGGACACGTCGACAGATTTTCCACCTTGCCAGCTCGGGTATTCGAACCAGTGACCCTTCGGTTACTGGCCCAACGCTCTAACCACTAGGCTACCAGCAGAGAAAGCGAGTGAGCGAGAGAAAAAAAAAATCCCCCTCACATAATGCTTTGTTGTCTGACTGACAGTGGTGCACTCCACAAGAGGGGACGGCTGGGTGTGTGTTGAGTAGGAGGATTACCCTCCCTTACCCTCACACCCCTAATCCGAGGTCAAGTGGTACAGCTCATTTGGTGCTGTTACCAAAGTCACCTTCACAAGTCTATGGAAAACTTTTGTTTGGTCGCACATTCAGTATTTCACTGCAAGCATGCATACATTTCACACAAGCTTGCTCATATACAGACAGCTCGCCTATTCATACACGTCCCAGAGCACTTTCCTTTGCCCTTCTTCATTTGACACTGTTTATTCTCCCCAGTTCAATCTAGACTGTTAAATATTTAGACTGGAAAATACACAGGTTTAACACAGACACGCCTAGGCATTCATAGTAACCCCCCCCCAACCATCGCACACGGCTGTCTGAGCAGGAGGTGTCAAAGGAGGACAGGGGTGGATTTTGTTCCTCACTGGATGAGTAAACAAGGCGAGTCTAAACACTCTGACTGAGACAGCCGCTGAGTGACTGACTGGGAATATACCCCCACACACCCAACAACAATGATACCCACACCCCTAGGAACAACATGCACAAACACAAACTCAGGCAAGTAAACACACACACACTCCTTTCTGACACAGACATCACACTCACTCCAACTCTGAGGGTGTAACACTCTGGCTGTATGTGGCAGTGTAATCTTTCAAAAGGTTTTAATCTGAAACGCTTAGCCCAGCTAACCAGGCTTTTTATCCTCAGCCAATTAGCACGCGATTCATTACATACTGAGCAGCCTGTGAAGTATTCATTTTGAATGCCCACTTAAGGGGGAAGAGATGTACAGCCACTTCGCCTTACACGACTCTGCCTCAGATGTAAAATCCAAATCAAAGTTTGTCACTTGCTCCGAATACAACAGGTGTAGACCTTACAGTTAAATGCTTACTAGTCCGGGTAGCCATTTGATCACCTGTTCAGGAGTCTTATGGCTTGGGGGTAAAAACTGTTGAGAAGCCTTTTTGTCCTAGACTTGGCACTCTGGTACCGCTTGCCATGCGGTAGTAGAGAGAACTGGGATGGGTGGGGTCTTTGACCATTTTTAGAGCCTTCCTCTGACACCGCCTGGTGTAGAGGTCCTGGAATGCAGGAAGCTTAGCCCCAGTGATGTACTCGGCCATACGCACTACCCTCTGTAGTGCCTTGTGGTCGGAGGCCGAGCAATGACCAGGCAGTGATGCAACCATGCTCTCGATGTTGCAGCTGTAGAACCTTTTGAGGATCTCAGGTCCCATACCAAATCTTTTTAGTTTCCTGAGGGGAAATAGGCTTTGTCGTGCCCTCTTCACGACTGTCTTGGTGTGTTTGGGCCATACTAGTTTGTTGGTCATGTGGACACTAAGGAACTTGAAGCTCTCAACCTGCTCCACTACAGCCCCGTCGATGGGAATGGGGGCGTGCTCGGTCCTCCTTTTCCTGTAGTCCACAATCATCTCTTTAGTCTTGGTTACATTCAGGGATAGGTTGTTATTCTGGCACCACCCGGCCAGGTGTCTGACCTCCTCCCTATAGGCTGTCTCGTCGTTGTCGATGATCAGGCTGTTGTGTCGTCTGCAAACTTGGTGTTGGAGTCGTGCCTGGCCATGCAGTCGTGGGTGAACAGGGAGTACAGGAAGGGACTGAGCACGCACCCCTGAGGGACTCCAGTGTTAAGGATCAGCGTGGCAGATGTGTTGCTACCTACCCTCACCACCTGGGGGGCTCCCTGCACTCCCTAACTCCACTCACTCATCTTATATCCATGTTTAGAGTGTGTGATTTTCTATATCTGTACTGAACATGTTTCTCTATTCATTGCCTGTGTCTGTCTGTCTGTTGTGTGTTGGTCGTCTTGGCCATCAGGAGTCTGAGGAAGAGCTGTCTAACAGGCCATGAGTAAACCCATTGACCTTTTCATATATCGGAGGAACATTAGATTCCATACGGATGAGAGATTCTCAGCAGTAGCACAGAGCTCACACTCAGTGTGTCCCTCTATCCGGGCCCACTTAAAAAGACTCATCAGACCCAACTCTAGGTTATTTTTCGTCTCTCCATCTCGTGGTTGCATCTTTTCATCTCTTCATATTCCCCTCCTTTCACCGGCCACTCTCAACATCTTGACTCTTCTCGATAATTGTACCCCCTTATTGCAACTCACTTAACAAAACCCTCTCATGAATACATTATTAATTAATTAGAGTGACATTTGGGCAGTTTATTCATGCATCTATTCTGTCTATGGAAACGTAACCTAACAACTACAAGGTGATTTGGGTAGCAAAAGTCGTGTAGGCCTATTTAATCAAACCTTCTTTGATTGTTCAACTGTGTATCTGTGTCTGTCCTCACACGAGAGAGAAATTAAGGCCTAGCTTATGAATTGATGCACAATTACTGCATGCTTGCCAATAGGTGAGAGTCTGGGCTTTGACAAAAGAGGAGCTTGCTTGAACAGCGTTGGACAAATCCAGGCCAAGTTCTCACTGGCTTTTATAATTCCCCATTCGCAAACTCAGCATGAGTCCACGCAGGCGGGAGGGGAGGGTCGAAATCTCGGAGGGCACGCACGCGACCCTTTATGAGGGTGCAATCATGCATGAAGAAAGACCACCCCCTCTCTCACACAAGCATCTGCCATAAACAGGCATTCCCATGCTTAACAACCCAAGTGCGGTCTGCTTGCTCTCTCTCTACAGCCAGAAAGGTAGACTATAGTTTTACACTAGTCTATATGGAACTATAGGCACAGGACACCAGGGTTGGGCTCATTTCAGAATCTTGGAATTGACCCCCATTCAACTCATGAGTTGAAATTAGAATTGGCCACATCCCACAGGAAGTAGAATTTAATTCAATACAATTTAAATAAATTCCACTCAGTCATATAGTGTTCACGTGCTAGTCAGAACTAGGAAACTCTGAAATGTCCAACTTACTGTAGTAATACATGTGCCTTGTTTGACAAGTAAACACGGTGGAAATTTCAGAGTTTCCTGGTTCCGACTAGCACGAGTTTAATTCAATCTGACAGGTCACACTTCCAGATACCAAAGAATATACAGTATATATACACAAAGGTATGTGGACACCTTCAAATTAGTGGATTTGGCTATTTCAGCCACACCCGTTGCTGACAGGTGTATAAATTCGAGCACACAGCCATGCAATCTCAATAGACTAACATTGGCAGTGGAATGTCCTTACTGAATAGCTCAGTGACTTTCAATGTGGCACTGTCATAGGATGCCACCTTTCCAACAAGTCAGTTTGTCAAATTTCTGCCTTGCTAGAGCTGCCCTGGTCAACTGTAAGTGCTGTTATTGTGAAGTGGAAAAATCTAGGAGCAACAACGGCTCAGCCGTGAAGTGGTTGGCCACACAACCTCACAGAACAGGACAGACGATTGCTGAAGCACGTAAAAGTCGTCTGTCATCGGTTGCAACACTCACTACGGAGTTCCAAACTTCCTCTGGAAGCAACGTCAGTACAATAACTACTTGTCGGAAGCTTCATGAAATGGGTTTCCATGGCCGAGCAGCCACACACAAGCCTAAGATCATCATGCCCAAATCCAAGAGTCGGCTGGAGTGGTGTAAAGCTCACTGCAATTGGACTCTGGAGCAGTGGAAACGCATTCTTTGGAGTGATGAATCACACTTCACCATCTGGCAGTCTGATATGTGGCTTTGGGGGATGCCAGGAGAACGCTACTTGCCCAAATGCATAGTGTCAACTGTAAAGTTTTGTGAAGGAGGAACAATGGTTTGGGGCTGTTTTTCATGGTTTGGACTAAGCCAATTAGTTGCAGTGAAGGGAAATCGCAATGCTACAGCATACAATGACATTCTAGACGATTCTGTGCTTCCAACTTTGTGATAATTTAGGGAAGGCCCTTTCCTGTTTCAGCATGACAATGCCCCCATGCAGAAAGCGAGGTCCATAAAGAAATGGTTTGTCAAGATTGGTGTGGAAGAACTTAACTGGCCTGCACAGAGCCCTGACCTCAACCCCATCAAAAACCTTTGGGATGAATTGGAACGCCGACTGCGAGCCAGGCCTAATCACCCAACATGTTCAACATGCAGGTGTCCACATACTTTTGTAGTGTATCACTTTTCTCTGGAGACAAATGTTCATATAATCTTTTAACTAATTGCTTAGAATAGACTAGATTTCCAGCACAATTTCATTTGTTTGGCTTCTTTTTGAAAGCCACAGGGTCAACTTGAGGGTTGAACTAATACATTCTGGTAAATAATATATATATAATAATTCAAATGTAAGTGATTAATGAAATATAATATCTTAGAAAATTCACATTTAATATTTGATATGCATGTTTTATGTACAATATTTATATTTGTATAGACCAGGCCTTGAAGTGACATTTGAATTAAATTATATTTCCTTTATTCAAATTTGAATTCTGTATCCCGTTTACTATTTCAATTAAAATTCAAGAATTGAAATTGGATATATTCTAAATTAAGCCCAACCCTGCAGGACACACATCTCTGTTGAATAGAACCCGTGTCCGACTTCGCTGGACATTATGTGCCAGGAGACTCCCGTCTTCCTCTCCAATGAAGTCAGTATCCCCACCACCACTATTCACCTCCACCAGCAACAAGTAGCTTAGCCCAGTGTATAGTTGGATATTGAGTGAACTCATGTCATTAGACCTGAAATCGAAGCTTACAAAATAATCTGTGTCCCCAAGGTGCGCATGATCCCCATGAGTTGGTAGTTGTAATTGTTGCGTTCAGTATGTTTCTCCAAAGGCCACTCTGCCGGACTGCAATGTCACCTAAATAACGCACAGTTATTCGCGTTGACAGCCTGTAAAGACACGGTGTACACGAGTGACATGTATTCAGTCAGTCATAATCAGACAGTTTTTTTTGGGGGGGGGGGGGGGATAGACGACGACGACTTATAAATACATCTAAACTAGTCTATATGACAGCGTTTAACCACGTACCTCTTGTTCAACGTATTCCAGTAAATAGGTTCCATGTTACCTGCAGCTATTCCCAGTAGATCCACAAGAAAGATAAAAATAAATCCCAAGCCATTACAGCCGTCCCAAAACGCCAAAGCCATCCCTGCTCCTCGGCTCTCTCCTGCCATTTTACCCCAAAAAGTGACGGGGAATCGATTCAGACAAAGAATCGTTTGGAGACTGCGAACGAAGTTCACGAAATCCCTGGAAGCGCACAGCTATTGTGCGACTTCGGAAACCGCATAAGAAAAAACGTCCCAAAAATCAAGACAACAACATTCAGAGTAGTTGGAATGTGGTTAGAGAGAATGTGTCAACCTCTTGAGTTTAAAGTGCATTAGTGGCAATATTCAGCTTTCTGGTTTAAAATGTGTCCAGCAATTATGGACATTATTGCATGACAAAGCCTATATCTATCAGCTCTCCTAATGTCACCTCTCCAGACAAATGCAAATGCGTTGAAGGTCGCGAATATCGGAGTAACGGCATTCTACCACTTTGGAAGCGTAATTTTGGATAGCGGGCGTTTATCTTCATTGGCAAAGTGCCATTGCCCACCTTGCCACGCAGATGCACTGGTTTGCTTGCTCAAATGACCGACTCATGCAGCCTAGTCCAATGTTGTATAAGAAAACATTCGCTGACCCAAGTTGATCGCCTATTCGCTGTGCTCTTGAATGCTTAACGCATTAAGGATTTTCTCGCTTTCTCCATTGTTATGCCTTCTGCGTCTTAGCGCACACAAAAAAATGCCCATTCTATCCGTCATTTATCCTTTCCGCTATTATGGCACAATCTTGGCATTAAAAAAGATCAAGTCAAACTTAGGTCAAACTTCAAAAAGGACAGGCAGTCACTGAATATTGCCATATTAAACATATTGCATCTCGATTAACTCGTTTTGATCAAAGCCAGTTTCCTGAGAGGGCTCTAATGTTCACTATACTGCTTTATGTTCGTTGCATCCTTCTCTCTCAACCTCGTACTATGCTGCACACTGATAGAGTAGCTAGGTATAGGGATGGAGTGCAGTAGCCCATGCTATGCAAGACTACTTGTGTTCCAGAGTGTAGCTCTGGGAGATCCCCTTAATATTATCACCACCCAAACTGATGACATGCCCAAATGAAACATGCTCTCTAAATCAGTATAACACGAATTGGAACAACTTCCCACATAATGTATATCATCATCCTTTCGCCATTATGGCAGCGACGGGTCGACTTCGGAGTGTCTAATGCCGACAGTGGCCAAGGAACAGTGAAAGGGCATGTAGCCTATAACCAACATATTTTGCCCCGAATATTGTGGCAGATGCCTGTCAAATGTTGGTTAAGAAATGCCAGATGTGCAGTAACAAGCTTGTAGCTCCCCCAGCCGTTATTCTGTAACAGATGCTATTCATTTATAATATAACAATTCAGCAACTCATTTCCAGTAGTTTCATGATTGGAAAAGCAGAAAAGAGAGCGGAGTAAAGTGCAGAGTATAGGACAACAAAACTGAACCTACCATGCCCCCACGTGGGCAACATGTAAAACCGCAGGCAGTGTAATATCACATTGTACGGTCTTTGGTAATACGTAAGAGGTAAGACCGATCGCCAAGAACGTCGGACGTGCGCAGTAGATCACAGCTGAGCGTCGACGAACAGTGGCAATTCAACTTGTGGAATCGTCGGGAAAGGACGTCCTGTTAGTCGGTCTTCCCTTTAAAACAATATGTAATGGCGAAGTTATGACAACACATTCATATTGCATTCCACACAGTTTATTCTGTAACACGTCTATTCAAAAGGAAAACTATATACACAATGCCCCCCCCCCCCCCCCCCCCCCCATCTCAAATGCTGCTGTGGTGGAGTAGCAAAAGAGTCAAATCCCATAACATTTCCCCCAAAACGAATGAACCAATTCTGCATGACAGACATTCCTCTAATAGCTTTAACATTATATTTGTATTTTTACAGCACTCACTTTAATCCCCATTACTGCAATTTTACTGCTCTGTTAGAAGGGCAAATGTTGTCCCAAACCAACCCAACGCCAGAAATCATTGGATACACGTCACCAGGTCAAGCATTACTTAGGGATGGTGGGGAAGGGGGCATCACACATGGGCAATTTAATTCTGTACATTTAAGGCAAGTAAAACCAAATAAAGGTTCAAATAACCAAACAAAAATGAGTAAAGAGGAATTAATCGTTGACTATTTATATCCAGGAGTTGAAACTTGCCAACCAGATGTGTGTGCGCGTGTGTGTGAATGTAACAGGCCATGAGCATAGTTGTATATGTTCAGTCATTGAGAGTCCATGTTCACAAGGTGTGTGTTAACTCCTGGTTGAGACCTTAGTCAGCTGGGTTCCATCTCACCCTCAGCCCAGGACTGGGACAAAGCTGGTTTCTGGGAGGCTCTCCTCTACCGTCTGCTCCCCTCTGAGACCATCCCATGTCCAGCTGTGATCCAGTCCAACAGGGTACACAGGCCTCAGCCGCCAATACACCGCAGACAGTCGTCCAGCAGAGAGGCCGCTACATGGACAGAGCAATGAGGTGGTGGTGTCCATGAGGTATCCTGCAGAAACAACACTATTAAGACGAGGATGATTAAACACTACAACCCTGATCATAATAGATTCATAAACTATTACATCCCAGAACCCCTGGGTGTAGCATGAGGAACCGAGGGGCTGTCCAGACATACCTAGATGTCCAAACTCATTAAAATGGACACATATCCTGAAGAACCTATTAATTACCCAACTCTCCACTGAATACCTATCACGACAATTGGTACAGCAAACCTATTAAATAGGATCTCTAGTCAAATCAAATAATTTATGTAGTTCCCCCATGTCGCAACCTGTCCTACGTGGGACTTCAGGTAGATCGTAACCTAGAAAGTCGACAAAAAGTACACCTGTAACAAAGAACATACATTTTCCCCAGTGAGCCCCTTTCTAAAAACAGATGGTCACATCATTAACTTGCCTTCTGTGAATCTCTGGTGGTCAGCGCAGTATCGTTCTGCAACACTGAAGAATCTGGTCTTCTGTGTCAAGGTCATCCTCAATGTTGTCTTTTCTTGTGGCGAATGCCCAGGGAAAGGCAATCCTTGAGGAATACTGTCCAGTGAAAGAGTAAATACAACGAGACGGGGCATACTCAGTCAACAAAGCTGTCCATCCCCCAACACTCGGCTCTGTGATTTGATAAATGTTCAACTAGACCCAACAAAAGCACAAGATGAACAAGCTTCACGACTGACCCCACCCGTACCAATGAGTCCATTGTCCAGTAGTTTTGGATTTCAATGGATCCAATTGTAGGCCTGTGTTAAAAAAAAAATTTTTCAAAAATGTTCTCCCCATTTTAGTAGTTTATTTTCTAGAACATTCAATAATTCTCGTTAGAAGTCCATTTAACATCAGGAGGCCTCCAGTCACATGGTCCCAGCATGCCAAACCCCATGAGACACATAGCACAGCATTTTGTAAAAGGGTGGGAAAATCAGCTAGGGCAAGGACGCAAGAGGCCGGCCTGATGAACAAGTCTCTGTTGGAGGTACAAGGAGAGCGAAAGGAGTCCGATTTTTGACTCCTCTCTGCCCATCTCAGGTTCTCTCCATCTCACTCCAACTCATGGCATCTAATGATAGCCACATATTACATTATCACAGCCCCCCCAAAATAATATCCATTCCCCTTGATATTTTTTTTTTGTGGGGGGGGGGGGGGGGGTGCTTTTTTTCCATTAAAAATATAATCCAGACCGGTTAAAGCGAAGACCGTTTCAGTTTGCTGATGACGTACCGATCATTCCTCTGCCCACATCTTCAAAAACTCAATTGTCAAAGATTTAGGCAATGAGGAAAAGCAAGAGATCATTCATGAATAGTAACAACCCAGACATTCAAAGATAAAAAGGAGACCAATTTCTCTTAAAAAACAAACACACGACTGCTACATTTCCCATGCTAGTTCCTCGTGTGTGTTGTATCGAGGACGACAACATGGCGGTGGACAGATGTCTTCATCTTATTAGGATGTGTTTCTCAGAGAGCAGTAAGAGATGGCAGTGTTCAGCCGTGTCCACCTTGGTTTCATTTACAGTAGCTCATCTTCTGGGATTCTAATACTTCTTCAGCACAACTCTACTCATTAGCTCCAAAAGATTTGTTTAAAGTCTGGCTTCATCTCAATGCACTGTTGTACATTTCAGTTTTTTGGAATACATTCATTTCCACACCCAGATTTTTTTTTTTTTTTTAAAGTAAAAATAATTACCATAGAGGCAAAAAAAAACTAAAACAACAATATAAAAATACAATAGTGTAGCAGCTTCAAAAGTGCTCCATATCAAGTCCAAATACTTTCACTTTGTTTAAAAACTGACATTCTATTCAAAAAGCAACAAAAAGACAGGACTCTAGCTATCAATACTAGGGTTAACATACGCAGTGGCAATCGTCTGCAAAACTGCCTGGAAGCAGGAAAGCAAGACCTCAACACTGACATGTCGTTAAAGGCAATAGATCCCCTTGGAAAATGCAAGGGACTTCTCTGGTCTTACCAACTCTCATAACCACAAGGAAGAGAATGATTAAACAGAACCTTATGGTTCTTTAAACGAGAGAGAGTGACTTAACTGCAGTAAAATACACCTCGGAAATCTGCCTTGAATTATAAGATCTGTTTTCACAGTTGTATCAGCGAATCAGAGCCCATGGACCGTCGTGACTCACCATGGAGAATGAGAGCAGCAATGCACCAATGACAAAACACAGACGGCCAGTCGGGTAACTGGACACCAAAGCAAAAGACCTTCAATGAAGTCATTTAGGGGATGAGGAGCTGGTGAAAGATTGGTTGAAAAGAGCCCTCTCCACTCTCGCTTAGAGACTCCATGTACAAAACATACACATTCATTGGCTACCAATCACTCATATACATCTGACATGGGCACACATTGCATACATTCTTCAAAGTAAAAAAAAATCATGGAACAACGTAAAAACATGGCATTTTTATGCATCTCTGTAAGCAATAAAAATTGTGCAGGCTTTAAGTCTACCACACAAACCCACCAGCATTCAAAGAAATGTTCTTCCACTACTTATCTACAACTAGTTTTGTTTATCTAAGTGCAAACCTTCAAGTTTTTTTCTTAATAAAATGCAATTTGTTATAGCTTTACATTTTATATAAAAACTTAAAGAAAAAAAAAAGTATATACTTTCCAAAAGAAATCCTCATCACCCGACATTATTATTGGAGATGTAACCTCCAGTTCCTTACTTAGGTATGTTTGCACACACACATCCACATGTGTGTATTCATATTGTAGACACAATATGCACATTTTGCATCCTAAAAACAAGAAAACAAACTTGCAAAACTTCATTTCAAATATTGAAACCCTGTGATAAAGTGCATTAGTTTAGTTTAAGGTGCTTAACTGTAAGAAGTGCAGGAGGGTACTCCTCTGCACCCCCCCCCCTCCCCTCACACAGAGATGAGAGAAAAAAAAAACTACTTTTCCAGGTCCTCATCTATGAGGGGGCAAAGTAGCTCAGCAGTGCACATTCGTCATTGTCTGTGTGGGTGAGTGTTTGTGTCAGTGTGTGTTTTAATCCAGGTGTAAGGCCTCAGGTGGATTCAGGTAGATGCTGTGGATCAATAATCCTCCACTGTTTCCATCTCACCCAGGTTCATCCTGTCCCCAGCGCCCAGGAATGAATATCCTGCAGGAAAAAACACCACAGTTCATCTCTATATCCACAACTAATATGGAATCTACTACTTTTCAGTTGGAAAGTTACCCTCTCCCAGGTTACCGGTATACACACACAAATACACAATACTTCAACTCTATGTAGAGTTTACTTTTTACTGTGCTGAGACATTTAATAAATGTACTGTGGGTATTATTATTATTTTTATTATTGACCGAGTGTCTGAATACCTAAGATGCTAGGGTCAGAGTGAAGCATCATGGTCTGTTTCTTCTTCATCTTTGCAGCCTGACTGTCATACATTCCTCCCTTTCCCATCTGGGCTGCCTGGAACATGGACTACATAACAGGGGTTTTGCTCAATCAAATAAGTGGTGTAGAGCATGAGAAGAGTATAGATGTGATTACATCAAGAAAACAAATGCATGTTGATGACCAAATGGTCATGAACTGAGGACAGAGCCTACCTGGACGGAGCCTACCTGGATAGGAAAGTTGGACAGCCCTGAAACTTCCTTTGATAGCTGGTGAGGGAAAGGGATGGTGGTTACTGATAAGCTCTTCTACGCATACACAACCACAGAACAAAATAGAAATGCAACAATTTACAGTTCATATAAGGAAATCAGTCAATTGAAATTAATTAGGCCATAATCTATGGATTTCACATGAATGGGAATAAACATATGCATCTGACCAACAGATATATCTATCTTTTTTTAAAGTTTCTGGTGTGACCACCATTTGCCTTATGCAGCACAACATCTCCTTCGCATAGTTGATCAGGCTGTTGATTGTGGCCTGTGGACCGTTGTCCCATTCCTCAATGACTGTGCAAAGTTGCTGGATATTGTCAGGAACTGGAACACGCTGATGTACGTCGATCCAGAGCATCCCAAACATGCTCAACGGGTGACAAGTCTGGTGAGTATATGAAGGCCATGAAAGAATTGGGACATTTTCAGCTTCCAGGAATTGTGTTTAAATCCTTGTGACATTGGGCCGTGGATTGTGATGCTGAAACATGAGGTGATGGCGGCGGATGAATTGGCCTCAGGATCTCGTCACGGTATCTCTGCATTCAAATTTCCATTTATAAAATGCAATCGTTTTTGTTGTCCATAGCTTATGCCGGCACATAACCCCACCCATGGGGCACTGCGGTTACAATGTTGACATCAGCAAACCCCTCGCCCACACAACGCCATCTGCCCGGTACAGTTGAAACCGGGATTCATCCGTGAAGAACACACTTCTCCAGCGCGCCAGTGGTCATTGTAGGTGAGTATTTGTCCTCTGAAGCCAGTTGCAACACCGAACTGCAGTCAGGTCAAGACACTGGTGAGGACGACGAGCACACAGATGAGATTCCTTGAGATGGTTTCTGACAGTTTGTGCAGAAATTCTTTGCATGCACAAACCCACAGTTTCATCAGCTGATCCTGCAGGTGATGAATCCGGATGTGGCGGTCCTGGGCTGGCATGGTTACACATGGTCTGTGGTTGTGAGGCCAGTTGGACATACTGCCAAAGGTGGCTTATGGTAGAGAAATTAACATTAAATTCTCTGGCCACAGCTCTGGTGGACATTCCTGCAGTCAGCATGCCAATTGCACGCTCCCTCAACTTGAGACATCTGTGGCAAAACTGCACATTTTAGAGTGGCCTATTGTCCCCTGCACAAGGTGCACCTGTGTACTGATCATGCTGTTTAATCAACTTCTTGATATGCCACACCTGTCAGGTAGGTGGATTATCTTGGCAAAGGCAAAATGCTTACTAACAGGGATGTAAACATTTGTTCACAACATTTGAGAGAAACAAGCTTATTGTGTATATGGAACATTTTTGGGATCTTTTATTTCATCTCATAAAACATGGGACCAACACTTTACATGTTGCGTTTATATTTGTGTTCAGTATAACTAGGAATAAAGTGACAGATAGTAAACAGTAGCAGCAGTATATGTGATGAGTCAAAAAAAGGTTGTTCGAAAAGGGGTCAATGCAGTCGTATGGCTTGGGGGTAGATGCTGTTTAGGGTCCTGTTGGTTTCAGACTTGGTGCATCTCTACCGCTTGTCCTGCGATCGCAAAGAGAACAGCCTATGATGACCTCTATACCAGTGGGTCTGGATGGCATGGAGCTCAGCTACAGTGATGTACTGGGTAGCACCTACCCTCTGTAGCGCCTTGCCAAGTTGTCATACCAAGTGCAGATGCAGTCAGTCAAAATGCTCTCAATGGTGCAGCTGCAGAACTTTTTGAGGATCTGAGAGCCCATGCCAGGTCTTTTCAGCCTCGTGTTACTTGAGAACCAATGTTAGACTTTCAAATCAAAGTTTATTTGTGAAACCAACACTTTATATTTTTGTTCAGAATACATACAACACACACCTGTTGTTGCTGCTGTTGTCTCTGGTGGTTGGCTTTCTGTTTGGCTCGGCGCTCCAGGAACTGCTTGGCGAACTCTTTGGCTTCCATGGTGTCGCCCAGGTAGGAGCGGATAAAGTCATGGACCTCGTAGGGAGACTCCACCTCCTTCAGGTAGGCCACGATGGTTGCCACTGCTCAGAGGACGACAACAGACATTTACACTTAACCCCAGGGGGAAAGAAAGGCCAAGTGCTGGAGTCAGGCAACTAAGGAGATGTTTGTGTAGGTGTGAAGGTCAGTGAAGACATTTGACAGATCCAGTGATGTAGGAAAGGAGTGCGTTCGTTACCGTCCAGTGAGGAGGAGGAGTTGTTAGCGGAGGTGTTGAGTGCGTGCAGCATCTGTTCACACCAGGTGGTGAAGCCATCCTGGGGCTTCATGCCCTGCAGCAGTTTCAGCAGCTTGTCCTCCTCCTCTGTACGCTTCTTCCTCAGCATGTACTGCTCACTGCAGGGGGACACGGAAGCAACCATTACGCACATACAGAAACGCAGGCCGTCGAACAGTTTACATGCACACAAAATGCTAACGCGAGGCTTTGAACAGACGCATGCACACAGCGTGAGCGCGCACACAGGGAGGAGTACCTGAGAGATGGGCTGCTGCGGCTGTTCTTCATGCCCATATTGCGGAGGCTGTTTTGGTTCTTCACAGCCTCCTCCCAGACACCCATCCCTCCAGAGCTGCCTTTGGGCTCCATGCCCCCACCAGACCACATGCCCACAGACCCCTCACCCCACTGGCCCATCGACAAGCCTCCATGCTGGGGTAGAGAGAACAGAGGAACATCTGTCAGTGGTCACACTGCAGAGAGCACCACAAGAATTATGACTGAATGATCACAGTGAATTATTGTTACGTTTGTTTGTGTCAATTAATCCCATAAGGGATGGGTTTGCCAACGGGCGATTTGACACGGAAATAAAATGTAATTTATTCACATGGGCATTGTAATAAATATCCTCAGATTACACATTTCTTCTCAGGAAACTACTAGTGTGTCAATTAATCCCTGCTTTGAAATGGAATAGACTTGACAGGACAGCCCGTGTAAAGGTTTTGGGGTTGTGTGCGTCTCCTCACCCTGTCTCTCTGATGCTGGGCCCTCTGGTGCTGGGCCTGCTGTTTGAGCAGCCTTTCGGTCTCCAGCTCCAGCAGGCCGAGGCTCTTGCCTTGTTTGGAGAGGGCTGAGGCCTGGGAGCCGCTCCACCCTGATCCAGAGACACACCCTGGTGCCCCGGGCTGGGCCTGCTGCAGCAGCTTCATGATCAGCTCCTGCTGCTGCCGACACTGCTGCTTACGCCTGTACAGCTCCTCCTCATCACGCCTCTTCTGTTCCTCCTGCTGCCTCCTCTTCTCGACCTGCCGCTTGCGCTCCTCCTCCTCTCGCTTGGCCCTGAGTTCAGCCTCACGCCGGTCCTGGAGCTGCGGTACAGCAGATGAACACACACACACAGAGCGAGAGCGAGCGAGAAAGAGAGAGTCAGACCGAGAGAGACAGGGAGACCGAGAGAGACAGGGAGACCGAGAGAGACAGGGAGACCGAGAGAAAATGAAAAGACTGTACCTTCTGTAGCTGCTCCAGAGATGGCCCCTGAGTGGAATGACTCATGGTTAAGTCCCATAGGTTGGCCTCACCACCTAGAAAGGGCCACAAACACATTACTGCCATACAATGACAATATGTACAAGGACATCTGTGTGAATAAATATATTTATAGCTGAGGTGCATCAGTGTGGGGGGATATGAAATATTGAGTGCATTGAGCAGAATATTCTCTTCAAAACTGGTTGAATGGCTATTTTTTTTTAACCATGTAGGCACCTGCCAATTACTACAAGTAGGATAAACTACACCTGCTGAGAATCACTTGCCTCCAACAAAATTAATAACAATTTAGCATTTTACCCAGGCCACTTTGATTAAGTTCAAAATCGTCACGTGAGACTCGATTTTTGTTTTTGTCCTGTGCATTTGTAAATCAAATATGCTTGAACACAAAAAAAGTTTAATTCAAACTTATTCTAGAGGAAAAAGCAAATCATGTGTGGGTTCCAATATATATTTGACTGCATCTGCATAAAGTGTGCTTATATAAAGGTGTATGTGAAGCAGGGAAGATGCATCGTGTTCCTCTTTAGTACCTGACTGCTGGGAGGCCGAGGTATGCATGTCCCACATGGACCCATTATCAGGTACTGACATGGACCTGTTCATCGAGGGCATCATGCTAGAATCTCCACTCCTGCAAATACACACATTAGTACACTCACATACATTGTGTGTGTGTGTGTGTGTGTGTGCGTGTGTGCGTGCGTGCACCTGTTCATGTGCTGGAACCTCATCTGTAGTTGCTGGTATAGAGCTGCAGTGGCTGCCTGCTCCAAATGTTTCTTAAGCAGCTCCTGGTCCATATTGCCCTAGAGAATAACATGACCTACAGGGTTACCATACTGACCGTACCACAGTTCCAGACAACACCCCAGCACACCACTATGCAACTGATTATCTGCTCTGATAGACATGTTAGAGCTACAGGAGAGCTCTTCAGTAGATTTTGCCTCGGCCACTGAGGTACCCTGCTATAAATTCCTCACAGAAAATAAGTTTACCACAGTCAAGTATCTGTGCCTTTGCAGTACTTGAATTAGCCAACCAACCAGTGAACAGAAACAAGAAACACCCAGACAGACATGTGCTCGTTGACTCACAGAGGACCCCCGAGATGGTGGGGGCTGTCTCACCAGGAGGGGCGGGGGGGATGGGCCGGGGGAGAAGGGCACGCGGCCCCACATTTTGATGACGTCACCCAGGGGTTGGAAGCCCTCATCACAACCCCTCTTTACCAGCAGGGTCATGGTGAAGTAGCCGGCCTGGAACCACTCACACATCTCCACCGTGGAGAAAGGACCTGGACCGGGGGAGGGAAGACATGGTTATGACAAAACAAGATGACAATGTGATAAAGTATCTGTAAGATATAAGCAACAAGTAGTGATATGTAAAAAATAAAATAAAAATTAAATCACTGAACGTGTGCGCGCGCACATATACAGTAGGGCAAAAAAGTATTTAGTCAGCCACCAGTTGTGCAAGTTCTCCCACTTAAAAAGATGAGGCCTGTAATTTTCATCATAGGTACACTTCAACTATGACAGACAAAATTGGAAAAAAATCCAGAAAATCACATTGTAGGATTTTTATGAATTTATTTGCAAATTATGGTGGAAAATAAGTATTTGGTCACCAACAAACAAGCAAGATTTCTGGCTCACAGACCTGTAACAACTTCTTCAAGAGGCTCCTCTGTCCTCCACTCGTTACCTGTATTAATGGCACCTGTTTGAACTTGTTATCAGTATAAAAGACACCTGTCCACAACCTCAAACAGTCACACTCCAAACTCCACTATGGCCAAGACCAAAGAGCTGTCAAAGGACACCAGAAACAAAATTGTAGACCTGCACCAGGCTGGGCAGACTGAATCTGCAATAGGTAAGCAGCTTGCTTTGAAGAAATCAACTGTGGGAGCAATTATTAGGAAAACTGATAATCTCCCTCGATTTGGGGCTCCACGCAAGATCTCACCCCGTGGGGTCAAAATGATCACAAGAACGGTGAGCAAAAATCCCAGAACCACAGGACTTAGTGAATCACCTGCAGAGAGCTGGGACCAAAGTAACAAAGCCTACCATTAGTAACACATTACGCCGCCAGGGACTGAAATCCTGCAGTGCCAGACGTGTCCCCCTGCTTAAGCCAGTACATGTCCAGGCCCATCTGAAGTTTGATAGAGAGCATTTGGATAATCCAGAAGAAGATTGGGAGAATGTCATATGGTCAGATGAAACCAAAATAGCCGTGTTTGGAGGACAAAGAATGCTGAGTTGCATCCAAAAAACACCATACCTACTGTGAAGCATGGGGGTGGAAACATCATGCTTTGGGGCTGTTTTTCTGCAAAGGGACCAGGACAACTGATCCGTGTAAAGGAAAGAATGAATGGGGCCATGTATCGTGAGATTTTGAGTGAAAACCTCATTCCATCAGCAAGGGCATTGAAGATGAAACGTGGCTGGGTCTTTCAGCATGACAATGATCCCAAACATACCACCCGGGCAACGAAAGAGTGGCTTCGTAAGAAGCATTTCAAGGTCCTGGAGTGGCCTAGCCAGTCTCCAGATCTCAACCCCATAGAAAATCTTTGGAGGGAGTTGAAAGTCCGTGTTGCCCAGCAACAGCCCCAAAACATCACTGCTCTAGAGGAGGTCTTCATGGAGGAATGGGCCAAAATACCAGCAAGTGTGTGAAAACCTTGTGAAGACTTACAGAAAATGTTTGACCTCTCATTGCCAACAAAGGGTATATAACAAAGTATTGATATAAACGTTTGTTATTGACCAAATACTTATTTTCCACCATAATTTGCAAATAAATTCATAAAAAT
This sequence comes from Oncorhynchus clarkii lewisi, assembly GCF_045791955.1. NCBI lineage: Eukaryota > Metazoa > Chordata > Actinopteri > Salmoniformes > Salmonidae > Oncorhynchus > Oncorhynchus clarkii. The sequence continues at coordinate 42,197,101 of NC_092156.1, read as the reverse complement.
CCTACAATGTGATTTTCTGGATTTTTTCCCTCATTTTGTCTGTCATAGTTGAAGTATACCTATGATGAAAATTACAGGCCTCTCATCTTTTTAAGTGGGAGAACTTGCACAATTGGTGGCTGACTAAATACTTTTTTGCCCCACTGTATATCTAAAAATGTATATGTGTCTACCTTGGATCTCTCCCTGGGGATCCTTGTAGAACCACTTCATGGCTGCCTCGTGGGAGAGGGGCAGGGCACAGTCCCTATGGGTCGAGTGTGTGTGTCCAGCGGCGTGCGTGTGAGAGTGTGGGGCTGGGTGTGTGTGAGAGTGAGAGGTGATTGTGTGGCTCTCCTGTAGTGCTTGAGTGAAACACTCCTCTTCAAGGGACGTGTCCTGCAGTGAGGCCACCATCTTTTCAGCCTCCTACAAGGGAGTAAATAAATATAAACATTTACATCACACACATTCCCCCAGTATACAAGCGTAATCATACGCCTGACAATAGATCCGGTATTGAACGTCCAATCAAATTTATAGGGTACTGCAACCCGCCTCATACCTGTTGCAGGTGCTTCATGCCCTCGTCCTCCTCTGCTTCTCCCCCTGTTGAGGGGAGGAGAGATCCGGAGGGAGGAGGCATCAGGCTGGAAGTGGTGGTGGAGGGGGGGTCTGGGCTGAGCTGGGCACCACTCCCTGGAAGTGGGCAGCCTATGAGACCAGAGAGAACAGGGGTAAAGAGGATGAGACATGTACTACTGTAATAGGGCCACGACTGATCATACAGGTGAAACATCTTCTGGAGCAGATACCAACTGATGCAAACACAACACAGTGAAGATGCTTCACAACATCAGTAATTCAATATTTACCTTCAGCGGGCACATAGTTTGTTTTGGTGGGATGGGAGATGGGTGCCTGTGTGGCGCAGGGGGCAGGAAGAGGGTCTGAGGGTGGAGAGCCAGAGATGGCAGGAGGAGAAGGAGTCTTGTACTTATCTTCTCCCTCACCTGCTGCTTCACATTCATCTAGATGAAAGGAGTAGAGGGACAATAGGTCTTCTATAAATGCATAAAATATATTCTGTTAATTGTTATACTAAAGCCAGGGAAAGCATCCAGTCTAACCTCTGTCAGCGTTGTTGTCCTTGCCTCCCTGATCATTCTCCTCCTCTTCCGCCAGAGCTTCAAACTCCAGATCCTCTTCGGTGATGGTGTCCTTACAGTCTTTCTGCTAAGACAAGCACGAGGCTCAGAATAGACGTACAAATAACATGCAAATACACACACGGACAAACACAGACAGATATGACAACAGGCCAACAGACACGCACCTTGATGCACATGAAGGCCCCAGAGGAGTCAAAGGTTCCCATCTCTCCATCCTCCTCGTCGGTGCACCACTCAGGAAGGCCGTCCCTGTCGGATTCCCTGCGGGGGCCCTCGCCGTCACGGAATTCAAACTCAAACTTTCTCCGGCCGCCACGATCACGCCAGCCTGCAGAACGAGGACCTCCATCTGTGTTGTTGAGGGAGTCTCCATCAGACATAGGGAAACATGCACAAATGCATTCTGGGTAGAGGTGTATGAGTGGTAATATGCGTGTATGTACCATCCCGGCGGGATCCTGCAACTCTCCAAGCTGGCTGCTCTCCTCCTGCTGCTGCTGCCTCTTCCTCCTCCTCTCGGAGGGTACGCCAGTTGTCGCTGTCAGCACGCCAGGAGTCCTTCCTGCCCGGAGGCCCCGCCTCTTCGAACCCTGGACGCACTACTTCAGCACACCTGATTGGCTTCTCAAACCTTGGCCTCTCAGCTCTGACAGAAGGAAAGACCAGTTAACTGGATAGTTTAACACCTTGAGTGTAGAATATGGAAAACTAAACATACACAATTAGCCATCAATATGATTGAATGATAACCATCTGGGGGTGAGGGCAGTGTAGTTTAGGACAATGAGGGCAACATGGACAGTGAGCCTACCGGTCATCCCAGCTTTGGCTGCGGAGCATTTCCCGGCCACGACCGAAGCCCACCTCTCCTTCATCAGGACCTCCAGGAACTCTTTGGTAGAACGCACCTTCACCTCTCCCTCTCCCTACCCAAACACATAAATCCATTATAGGGCACATTCAGCAGGGGAATACATAGCCAGCAGATCTGACCTGCTTGCTTACAGCTCCACTAGGGTCGGACGGGGTTCCTGTGTAGATAAAGAAACCGCAGAGCCGGCGTGAGATATGGCGCAGAAAACGTATCTCAATCCAAGAATGAGAAATGCGCTGTACTCCAAGTTGCCTATTATCCCAACTGTTACACTGAGATTGAACTGCTAGTTAAATAAACTGCCCTTTTCATACTCAGGCTAGTTAGCAATAGCCACAGCAGCCATTATGGAATGCCATGTCGCATTGAACAACAAAGGAGATGATTGGCTGACACTGTCTTTTCCAAAATGACTGCTGTGGCTTCTGCTACCAAGCATTAGAACGAAAAGGGCAATTTTCCAAATAAACAAGCAGTCGTTCAATCTCGGTGTAAGAGATTCGTAACCCTTTTTTCAATTTTTGCCTAAAATTACATACCCAAATCTAACTGCCTGTAGCAAGGACATGCATGTTCAAGGCCATCAGACTGTTTAAACAGCCACCACTAACATTGAGTGGCTGCTGCCAACATACGGACTCAACTCCAGCTCACTTTAATAATGGAAATTGATGGAAATGGATGTAAAAAATGTATCACTAGCCACTTTAAACAATGCCACTTAATGTTTACAGACCCTACATTACTCATCTCATATGTATATACTGTACTCTGAATCATCTACTGCATCTTGCCATCTTTATGTAGTACATGTTTCACTAGCCACCAAACTATGCAACTTATGTTTACATATCCTACATTACTCATCTCATATGTATATACTGTACTCTATACCATCTACAGCATCTCGCCTATGCTGTTCTGTACCATCACTCATTCATATATCTTTATGTACATATTCTTTATCCCTTTACACTTGTGTGTATAAGGTAGCAGTTGTGGAATTGTAGGTTAGATTACTCGTTGGTTATTACTGCATTGTCGGAACTAGAAGCACAAGCATTTCGCTACACTCGCATTAACATCTGCTAACCATGTGTATGTGACAAATAAAATTTGATTTCTTGATACCATTTGAAAGGAAACACTGAAGTTTGTGGCAATGTGAATTTAATGTAGGAGAATATAACAGATCTGGTCAAATATATTACAAAACAAAAAACATGCGTTATTTGTTTTTTTAGTCATTGAAATGCAAGAGGTGTAATTTAGATTTTGGCATGCAGACAGCAGTGTGTGTGCAAAGTGTCAGACTGATCCAGATTACATTACTACACGATACTTTGTACCAAGTCTGCCAGGAGTTTTGGTCAATTGATACATTTTCAAGTACATAAGTATAGAGAACATACAAAAACACTATGGTAATAAAACATTTAAGTTTACACAATCCCAGGAATGTCATACATGATGGATCATTAGCTTATACACATCTAGATGGCCGGGCGGGTGGATGTGGAGCCAGAGACGGCCAAGGGGTCAAACCGTAGACCCCAGTTCCTACATTTGAACATAGTTTTGTTTGATAAAATACAATTTTATCATACAATTTATCTCCGGGACCCTCTGGATGACAAATCAGAGCAAGATTATTGAAGTACATAATTTACCTTCTGAGGTGAATGGGTCAAACAAGTCACCTTGATAAAAGTTGTGTTGTGCACTCTCCTCAAACAATAGCATAGTATTTTTTTCACTGTAATAGCTACTGTTAATTGGACACTGCAGTTGGATTAACAAGAATTTAAGCTTTCTGCCCACATAAAAGACATGTCTAAGTCCTGGAAAGTTGGCTGTTGCATACAACATTCTAGTCACATTAGCGCAAGTTAGTAACAACCGTCCCAGTTTAGGGGCACCAGTCCTGTAGAGGTTAATGGGACAATTCAGAGTACAATGCATTTCTCATCCCTGGATCGAGATGCGTTTTCCGAGCCATATCTCGCACCGGCGCCACAGTGTTTAATTCTACACAAGAAGCCTGTCCGACCCTAGTGCAGCTGTAAGTAAGCAGGTCTGATCTGCAGGTTAGTGAATACATTTCTATATGTAGAGTTGCACCGTCCTGATCACTCCAGGTGGTGACTGACCTCTACCTCCTCTGATGCATCCTCCACGGCCCCTAGACACGCCTACAGGGGCAGCCCCGCCTCCCTTTCCCATCAGCCTCAGCACAGCCACACTGTTCACAGACATGGAGAAGTTTCTCTGCAGGACAAAAGGCAGGAGGGTCGATGACGTTAACGCTGAATGACGTTTTGTCAACCTACAGTGAAGCAGGATCTGATCAGCATATTGTGGGTAAAAGTAGCATCTAAGAGCTGAGATTTGAGAGAGTTGATCCTGGCCAAATGCTTCAGTGCATCAAAGCGGTGAACCTCTGACTCACTAACAGCTCCTATATCTCCTGCAGTCTCACCTGCTCCTCCTCAGTTAGAGGCTCCAGGGCCAAAGGCTGCACAGGCTCATCCTGCATGATAGCAGCAAACTCCTTATCCTGCATGTCCTCTGGGGGCTGACAACACAGTTTGCTTTACTTCATACTAGGGCTGGGACGATACCAGATTTGTGACACTCGTTAGTATCGTGGCAAGGAAACAAAACACGAAGCGAACTTAACTTCAAGAAAACAGCCCTATTGTGGGAAACAGACGTGGTCACCCAGAGGCATATTTTCCAAGTTTAAGCACAATATTTTGCACAGAGCAGGTTTTTAAAAGACCAAAGAGTTGTCTGCTTCGTGTTGTCCTTTTTGCCATGGAAAAAAATATTGGAATACTGGCATCGTCGCAGCACTACTTCATGTCCATTAGTCATAGCCAGCCAGCAATCTTTAATATAAACACCTGTATTGGAATCTTCATTATAAAAGAGTGAATCACACATTACTGTACATAAGCTCACCTTGTTATCTTTTATATAAAGTGCTAGCATCTCCTCGCGGCCATAGCGATAATCAGCCAGCTTGGACTTTGGCATGGCTGGAGAAGGAGGGGGGGACGTCACACTCCCCCCTCTGGATAGTGCACGGAGCCTGGGGACAAGAAATCACCATAAGTACAATCCATGCATCAATAACACTTCAAATGCAATCATTATTACTGACATAATAGTACTGGGCCATGTGTATGAGCATATCCATTTATTTATCTTCACCTCAAGTTTAGGTTGGATATGCATCGCCCATTATCTTCCCCTAGACAACTAAGGGCAACAAGCAGGAGCAAAATGAAAATACAGTACACAATACACCACGGGTGAAGATTAGCTTTTAGTACAATCTGGATATGTCGAGTTGTTGGCAACATAGCAAGAATTTATGTTTGTGGTGTTCTACTGAATGATTGGAGGGGTGAGAAGTCCAAGTTGCAAAAACATCCCGAGTGAGGCATTTCTCAAGGAGAACTGGAGGCATCATATTATTTTAGTTCGATATATACAAGTTGAAAACAAAATGGATTTCTCTTTTCTTTACATTCTAAAATTTAAAATGACAGGTCATGCACTCACTCTGAAAACAAGACAATGGGGAAGGAGAAAATGTGGAAGGAAAAAATGCAGTGTGTTCGCTGGTGTTGAGAAGGAGTAAATGAGGAAGAAAGGAGGGAGGAGAGAAGTGAAAGACGGGGAGTAACGGGAAGGACAGACGCGAAAGACGGGGAGGACAGACGCGAAAGACGGGGAGTAACGGGGAGGACAGACGCGAAAGACGGGGAGGACAGACGCGAAAGACGGGGAGGACAGACGCGAAAGACGGGGAGGACAGACGCGAAGGGACGGGGAGGACAGACGCGAAGGGACGGGGAGGACAGACGCGAAGGGACGGGGAGTAACGGGGGAGGAGAGACGGGGAGTAACGGGGGAGGAGAGACGGGGAGTAACGGGGGAGGAGAGACGGGGAGTAACGGGGGAGGAGAGACGTGAAGGACGGGGAGTAACGGGGGAGGAGAGACGTGAAGGACGGGGAGTAACGGGGGAGGAGAGACGTGAAGGACGGGGAGTAACGGGGGAGGAGAGACGTGAAGGACGGGGAGTAACGGGGGAGGATAGACGTGAAGGACGGGGAGTAACGGGGGAGGATAGACGTGAAGGACGGGGAGTAACGGGGAGGAGAGACGTGAAGGACGGGGAGGAGAGACGTGAAGGACGGGGAGTAACAGGGGAGGAGAGACGTGAAGGACGGGGAGTAACGGGGGAGGAGAGACGTGAAGGACAGGGAGTAAGGGGGGGCCTAAAATAGTGAAGATGCGCTTTAATTTACTGACATAAGAGCAAGTCAATGAAAAACAAGAGTTATTTATGGGCTAGGAAGGTAAGCAGGGAGGAAAAAAGAATGACTACGTTAGAGAAGGAAGAGATGCGTCACCATTCTGGGCCGAAGTTAAGTGTTTCAGCAGTCATACTCCTCTCTTCAAATGGAGCTCAAGGCTTCTGCTGGCACAATATGGGTGTCAGTCAGACCATATCATGACACTGAGCCACATCATAATCATACAATCAACTGTCCACTTCAGGAGTAATAAAATACTATATATCTTGTACTACAAAGTTCAAAGATTTGTCCCAAATAACACACATCCCCAACATCCACATCAATGACAACGTTCTCACAATGTGTCTGGGCAATTTTACAGAGTGAGTAGCGCTCTAACCTTGTCCAGAGGACTGGACCAGTTTCGCCCAGATTCGATGAGGGAGTTAAAGGCTACTTGGTTCTTCAGTGTGCAGTGGGATTGTTCAGACCACACAAATCTGATATGCTGAGCAAATAGCTGCCAGGCTCAGGGAAAGGAGTTGGGTGAGGTGACGGAGGCGGCCAAACGTGACAGCTATCAAAAATAAATGAAAACTAAATGTTCATGGACAAACAGCACCAGTAATTACATCAACATTGAAGTTGATCATAATAATGACTATGAAGCAATATTGTGAAGAACAGCGGCTGCACAGGGAGAGACAAGTGTCATCTTCACCGGCATGTATTATTCCTTCCACTTCTCACTGTCCTACTGCTTGATTATTTCCTCAGGGTCTATTAACCCTCCCTTTCCTCCAAACACCTGGGGAAACAACAGAGAGCGAGCGACAGAGAACAAGATATTCAATTCAGTGTTCACAAATGGCAAATTGAGTGTTGAGCATCCAAAGAATACTGACCAAATCTGCAGAAAGGTAGAGAGGATTATTATAACTGAGAAGGGTTTTCACTTTAGTCGCATACATTTCATTGACCTTTCGTACAATGTGACCACAAGTGTGCAGTACATTTCTCCTTGCTTAGATAAAGGCTAGCAACTACGCAGTTAGTTGTGACCTGCGCCCCATAAAAATACATACCGTAGAGCCTACACAGGTTTCACCCATGTAGCTTGATGTTGACACCACAGCCAGCGGCTCCATGTGTAGCAATGTAAAGTGTGAGATAACTAATCAATGTTAAAAGTAATGTAAATTACGGAATTAAGTCAGCTAAATGAGAACGAGTAGGCTACAACCAGTAACCAACACGTGTTTAATATGAATGGAGTTGTTGTCGATAAGGACGGGGAGTTCAGCAAAATATCCTCAACTAGCTAACACCTGGCTATTTTAAAGTATTTTTATTTAGATTTGATACATTAAAGACAGGCACTGCCAGGTGGGATGATAGACAAACTTGAAAATGTCATAGGTTGTCTAACTAGCTCGAGTCAGTGGCTACTTTTCCTCTCTCCCATGCACACACCACAGGCAGGTCCCTGCCAATTCCCGCTGCTGGGTAGGTATAATTTGGTGAAAGTTCCAATAGGAATCTGTTCCAAAAACTTTGTAAATAACAAGGATGCCAACAAACAATGCATACAAAGTAGCATGATCAATTCACCTAGCTAACTATCTGTCGAATAGGCATCAACTCACCACGTAGCTTATTCTTAAGTGATGACAGACATTTTCGGAATAAACGTGGTGAGTGAAAAACTAAACAAAATTGCCCACTCCCTACCTGGCATCATATTCTGCCGCTATACAACTGTGTATGCGTTTGTTGGCAACAGTGTTATTTACAAAGATTTTGGAACAGACTCCTGTTGAAACGTTCCACAAATTATCCCCCCCCTCCCCTCCACCCGCTGCTGCTATGCAGCAAACAAGTTTAAACAGAGTTGATTTTAATTTATCGTGTTTTTCGACTAAGCAATTTCCTGATATTATTTGAATAGGGAAATTACTTCAAATGCGCATCCCATACTACGCGATGCTCAATGGAGTTGAGTGGCGAGGCGATGAGTTTAATACGTGTAAAAACAAACAAAAATCCATTCTTTCATGTGTACCTATATTTGTTTTGTAACTTTTTTCTTCGGATGCTGCAATCTGTAGTTAGATTTTTTTAAATTAGCCTTTTAGACGAACTCCGGCAATTGTTAACGCCAAAGGATCAGCCCCGTCATTGCACGGTGCAATTTGACACAGGTCACAGAATTAAGTTATCAAAAACGACAGATTGCAGAACCGAAAGAAAACAGGACGAACATAGGTAGAATTGACATTTTTGCAAGTATGGACTGATACCGAGTCGATGTAGTCGTCTCACCACTCAACTCCACTGTGTATCGTGATTGCGGCCCGCAAGTCAGGGCGTTCCTGCACGTGGGGGTTCTTGAACCCCTTTTTATACGTTTATTGGCCTATTTTAAGCACTTCGCCCACTCGTCTCGCCCAGGCTACATCTCAACTTTAGCCCGCGGCTTTGGCCTGTACCTTTTCCTAGCTAACGTTAGTAAACAAGCTAACGAATGCCTCACTAGCTAACATTGCTGCACAGTGTGCGGACAATGTCAACTATCTTGACACAATCCAGCATGAACAAAAATGAGAACGTTAGATTATTCCAAGCAGTAAACATTGCAATATATTCCACAGCAGAACACGTTTCGTACATAATTGTTCCAAATTCGACACTCACCTTTCGTTGAAAGCTGGTCGCACTAGCTAGCCAGCCAAGTAGCCAGCTAGCCAGCTACAACCTAGCTAGCTGGTAGCTGCAAATTTTACGAAATTGAAATGTAGCTAGTTAAATCCAGTTAACATATATGTGTATTTCGCAACGATCTGTATATCTTAATGTTACTTCCTTTCAACTATTTGTTGAACGTTTGATTAATTAGCTATACTTTCCTCTGACCAACATTCGCTGCGAATATTTTCACAACTCGCTTTCTCTTCTTGTTTGTGTTTTAGAAAAATGGCCGCACTCTTTGCTTCATTTGACAGCTGTGTTTTTTATTTTGTCAAGAATTCGCGCGATGGACAAACTAGTTATTGGTGGATTACCGCCACCTCTCGGGCTGGAGTGGGATAAACATGCCTCTCTCAATACAGTTCAAATGGCTTTATTGGCATGGGAAACATATGTTTACAGTGCCAGAGCAAGTGAAATAAATTATAGTCAAAAGTTAAATAAAAAATAAATATTACACTCACAAAGGTTCCAAAGGAATATGGACATTTCAAATGTCATATTATGTCTATATACATGTAACCATGTGCAAGTAGTTAAAGCACAAAAGGGAAAATAAATCATCATAAATATGGGATGTATTTACAGCGGTGTTTGTTCTTCACTGGTTGCCCTTTTCTTGTGGCAACAGGTCACAAATCTGGCTGCTGTGATGGCACACTGTATTATTTCACCCAATAGATATGGGAGTTTATCAAATCGGGTTTGTTTTCGAATTCTTTGTGGAGTCGTGTAACCTGAGGGTAATATGTGTCTCTAATATGGTTATACATTTGGCAGAAGTTTAGGAAGTGCATCTCAGTTTCTACCTCATTTTGTGGGCAGTATGCACATAGCCTGTATTCTCTCTCTCTATCTCTCTCTCTCTCACACACACACACACACAGTATAATCACTATTACAGGGGATTTGCATAGCCTAGCCTACCTATGAACAGAGATAGAGATACTTTCAATTTCAGAGACAAGTATACTGACAGCTCCTACTGCACCACTTCGTGAGCACTCTTCTCCATGGTTTTTTGCATCATAGCGCGAGCTCAGGCGTTGGCCTGGGTGTTAGTTCTGGTGATGGTGGAGGCAGAGGTACAGGAGAACTACTCACCTGCGTGCCGCGAGTTCATGTACATGGGCACACCACCACTGGGACTTGAGAACAAAGCACTAAAGAAGATTTGCCAGCGCTACAACGGCAAGCCACGTTTTGTCACCCTGTATGACACCTTCGATCACATCCCCGTCTACTCTGCCTACACGTTCAAGCGCTCTGACGGCACCAAAAAGGTTGATGTGCCCTGGATGTACGAGCCACAGGTATTTTGACAGACTCCTGTATCTTACATTATCTCTGCAACATTGCCTTGTGCTTGTGTCTACAGATGAATCATTTTGTTGTGTTATTGGCAACAATAAGATGTCGATGATCTCTGTGCAAATATAACGAATAGTGAGCTGTTGTGAAAGAGTCCAGGAGAAAGAGTCCATGAGGGTTCACTGACTGAGATTCCTTTAGTACCACTGTTCTTTATCTTATTAAAGCTAAAGGTGTCCGCATACATGGGTTCGGTTTGCTTCTAACAGAACTCGACTAGGCAAAGTGAACGTCTGTGCTCGCATACTCCCTAAAGACCTATGCTTGAAAAATGAGAAAAAAGCGGCAATTTTACTGCGCAAACTGTTTCTACTGGGAAGCATATGGTACATTTTACCATAAAGTTTACCGTATGCTTCCCAGTAGAAACAGATTGCTCATCATGACAACATTTTGTGATGTTTTGGTCTTCGGCAGGTTTTTCTTCGGCTGTTGGGGAACACACATTATTTTCTTGAGATAGGTCTAAGTTTGGTAGTTGAAGTCTATGCCCCTTCATCGGTGATTGCTCTACAGTACTACTCCTAGTAGGATTGGGAACTATGGACCCTATTCTTCAATTAAGTGTTTGCTGTCGTTTAACGAGAAAGGATTTGTTTTAATGCATATTTTTAAACTTGAGAAATACTGCACCAAACATCTTAGTTAAATGTAAAATAAAAAACTAAGAACTCCTTGGCAAAAACCTAAATGAATTACAGATTTATTGATTTATCTTAGATTTATTCACACTGTTTTGAGGAAGTGTTCTGGCTATGTTGTTGCTACAGCGTATATAGAGGAACAAACCGTAATATTGCCTATTTTTTCTTGTTTTTCAAGCGAAGGTCTTTGAAGTAAGTATGCAAGGACAGATGTTCGCTTTCGTCTAGCCGAGTTCTGCTAGGAACACTAAGAACCCAGGTCTGCTAGGAGCTCTAAGAACCCAGTTCTGCTCGGAACACTAAGAACCCAGGTCTGCTAGGAGCTCTAAGAACCCAGTTCTGCTAGGAACACTAAGAACCCAGGTCTGCTAGGAGCTCTAAGAACCCAGTTCTGCTAGGAACACTAAAAACCCAGTTCTGCTAGGAGCTCTAAGAACCCAGTTCTGCTAGGATCACTAAGAACCCAGTTCTGCTAGGAGCTCTAAGAACCCAGAACTGCTAGGAGCGCTAAGAACCCAGTTCTGCTAGGAGCTCTAAGAACCCAATTCTGCTCGGAGCACTAAGAACCCAGTTCTGCTAGGAACACTAAGAACCCAGTTCTGCTAGGAGCTCTAAGAACCCAGTACTACTAGGAGCTCTAAGAACCCAGTTCTGCTAGGAGCTCTAAGAACCCAGTTATGCTAGGAGCTCTAAGAACCCAGTTCTGCTAGGAGCTCTAAGAACCCAGTTCTGCTAGGAGCACTAACCCTCTGCTCTCTGTCAGCTCGCCACAGTGTCTGATTTTGGGGAGATGCAGCCCTTTCCTCAAGGCGACCTCCATCGCAGTTTTGAGGATGCCCAAGCGGTGCTGGAAGACTACTCCAACACAGTGAACTTTGAGCGTGGCCACCTAAACCCTGACGAGCACCAGTCTGACCCCAACGACAAGGCAGCCACCTACACCCTGACCAACGTGGTCCCTCAGGTCCGGGAGTTCAACATCGGCCCCTGGAAGACCCACGAGCACACCATACGCCGCCGCCTCAACAACTACTGCCGCGGCATCGCCTACATGGTCACTGGTGTCACCACCTCAGGGAACATGATCCGCCGCCACAACATTGACCGTGTGGCCGTTCCCACCTACCTGTGGTCAGCTTACTGCTGCATCGACTACGACCGCAACACGCCCTTTGAGGAGCGCACCAAGTTCCCAGCCTACGCGGCCCACGGTCTCAATGAGAAAGAGAGGCCTGAGGTGCTGGAGATGTCTGTTCAACAGCTGGAGAACTTCCTCAAGAGTGTCACCTTTGTGGACAAGACCTTTCAGATCTTCTATGATAACTGTGTATCCCCTGATAATGGCCTGCACATGACTTGACACTATACAAACAATTATGTGTAGCGTAATTTACTTAAACTATAATGTAATCAAAAAGGAGGTGAATCTGATGTGTTGTCTTACATGAATGCTTACGGTTTGCTTCATCCTTCAATTATTTTCTCTCAGCACGCATATATCACAGTAACCTACATGATCGCTCGCCTCATATATCGAATATGTAGCCTGCAAGAAACAACATATTTTACAAATACATTAAAGCAATCCAAGTAATGATAATTGACAATCAGTTTGCCTACTTATAAACCAGTTAATCATATAAACCAGTAAGGTTTTACGTGGCAGATTTATATCTATTTTTTTAAAGATCCCAGTTCTGACCAACACATGTTTTCGCATGTAAAGCTTCCTCAGCTTTTTAAAATCCTACTTTCTCCAATGACGTTCAATCATGTGCACAAGCTCCTTGTTTCTTGATGAATAAAGACTTTCACTCAATTTCCTTTTGTCTCTTTTCTTCAACTAGTAAGATAAAGAAAAGTCTTATTTTGCAATATGAAATATGTTTGGTTCAATAGCAAAAACACACATATTGCAGGTAACACTGTAACTATCTGATGAATGTCCCTTGATTGCACTCACTCACTCACTCTCCTTTGTCTTTGGTCAAAGTCCACATGGAATCTCCTGTGTGCTTTATCTGCCTGTGGTATTGTGCTAATCTACCATTACCACTGCCTTGCTACTTAACCTCACCTGACACTGAAGGCCATATTTGTTCTCCACAGAGATAGATTAGAGAGCAGGTTTTTACATTTTACAGTCTGCCAACCATGTCAAGACACACTTCTGTGTACATGGAGGAGATAGGAAAGACTGAAATGACAAGACAAAAGAGGCTTGTTGACAGAATGCTTAGCATATGTGTAATGGTCGTCTGATGAAGAAGGATCGGACCAAAGCGCAGCGTGGTAAGTGTTCATGATTTTTATTAACACTGAACACTAGAATACAATAACAAAGTGAGAAACTACAACAAACAGTTCTGTCAGGTGCAGAAAACACTAAACAGAAAATAACTACCCACAAAACACAGGTGGGAAAGGCTGATTGAGAACCATACCCGGCCAAAACAAAGAAATACAAAACATAGAAAAATGAACATAGAATGCCCACCCAAATCACACCCTGACCAAACCAAAATAGAGACATAAAAAGCTCTCGAAGGTCAGGGCGTGACAACATGAGTGTTCCATACTACAGAGGGTGCTCAGTAAAATGAGTCCTCTCAGTACATTTCATGAAAGTGGGGTTATGATAGGTGATAGCCAATAAAAGGCCTGTCATACTCTGATTAGACATTTTAAGGAATTGAATGAAAGGGAGCATTCAAAAATAGCAGAAGATGTGATATACCGCCTAAGAATTTGATGTAATCCTTTAGCCTATAGCAGGGGTCTCCAACCCTGTTCTTGGAGAGCTACCTTCCTGTAGGTTTTCGCTTTAACCCCAGTTGTAACTAACCTGGTTCAGTTTATCAACCAGCTAATTATTAGAATCAGGCGTGTTGGATTAGGGTTGGAGTGAAAACCTATAGGGCGGTAGCTCACCAGGAACAGGGTTGGAGATCCCTGGCCTATAGCCTATAACAGGGATATTAAACTCTTAGCCTACGAGGTCTGGAGCCTGCTGGTTTTCTGTTCTACCTGTTAATTAATTGCACCCATTAAATAAGTCCCTGATTGGAAGGGCACAATGAAAAAACACTGTGGAACTGGAGTTCACTTTGAGGGGTCTATAGCCTCCCTAGTGAGTGTACTACCTCCTCTGCCAAGATGACAGGGTCTTTATGGCATTTATGCTTGGTCAAGTTCCTGCTCATGCTGTTCGCCCTAAAGTTCCCCCTAAATTGCTAGATTAATGGTAGAAATGGGATAGTCTCTCAGGCTGATATTTGTTACTGTGTCCCTGGCTGCTTTGGGGTTTGTGCGCAGGCCACTTCTAGATAGATGGTAAAGTGTGGAATGGAGTCCTTGTATGTTAGGGTACAATTGCTATATTCTATTATTCCCCCACCAGTTACAGTAAATTCACATAAGTTCACATAAGACTATGCTGATTGGATAATAGAGAACAAGCCAACACGTGTTCTTGTCATTCACTCCACACAAAATGGTTGGATCCCTCTATCACATTATTTACTCACTTTGCATATCTGGGCTTTGGCATTTCAATTCTAACTGCACACCTTACCTTGTCTTTCATTTCACTCTCCTGCAGTCATGCTGGTAAGAGCCATGCAATTATCGCCAGGCTGTATGGTGTTGGCGTTCGCCCTGTTCCATAGTGCACCTCAAGCCACTGTGGTCGAGGACTTCAACCATGTAGAGCGATGCAAGAACTCCTTATATATGGGAACCCCACCACGGGGAATCATTAATGACAAACTGAAGAAGATCTGTCAGCGCTATGCCGACAAGCGACGCTTTGTGACCTTGTACGACCCCCAGAAATGCATCCCTGTCTACTCAGCCTACTCCTTCAAGAAGACAGAGGGCGGCGTGTGGACTACTTCTGGATGTATGAAACACAGGTCGGTCAAACTGTTTATTGCTGTTTTTGTAAGTCTACTCCTCAAATGTGATGTTATAACCTTATGTTTTTCCTATCGGAAAATGTTTGTAATTTCAAGTCCCTATTCTGCAGAGACCGGAGTTGAGCTGTTACACCGGTTAAATGTTTGATAGAAGCCTTCCCTGAACACTGTAGCTTCTTTCCCTTTGTATCAGAACTCAGGATAAGACACAGATGCAGACAGATTGGAAACAAGGTCTGTGGGACATAGGTTTAATCCTAAACAGATGAAAAGTGGGTACGGGGCAACAGAAGACAAACAGCAGAAGGGCTAAGAATCTTGGAGATGGGGAAAGGGCCGATAAAACGGGGGGAAAGTTTGTGGGACTCCACCCGGAGGGGCAGGTCCTAAGTGGACAGCCATACCCTCTGCCCGAGACGATAACGGGGAGCCGAGGTCCGGTGGCAGTCCATCTGTAGTCAATACCTGGAGATGGTCTTGAGAAGAGCCGACCGGGCTCTCTTCCAGATATGCAACAGCGGCGAACGAACATCTGGGCCGAGGGCATGCTGACCTCTTGCTCCGGGAAGAGCGGGGGCTGATATCCCAGGGAACACACAAAAGGCGCGTGACCAGCGGCTGAGCAGGGGAGGGTGTTGCGGGCGTACTCTACCCACATGAGTTGCTGGCTCCAGGTGGTGGGGTTGGCAGAGACAAGGCAGCGAAGAGTCATCTCCAGGTCCTGATTGGCTCGCTCCGACTGGCCATTAGACCCGGAGGACAGGCTGGCCGACGACCCAATTAGTGTGCAGAACGCCTTCCAGAACCGGAATGAGAACAGAGGATCCCGGTCGGAGACCATGTCCACTGGAAGTCCATGGATCCGGAAGACGTGCTGCACCATGAGCTGGGCCGTCTCCTTGGCTGAGGGTAGCTTGGGAAGAGGAATGGAATGGGTGGCTTTGGAAAACCAGTCCACCATGGTAAGGATAACAGTGTTGCCATCAGACAGGGGGAGACCCGTGATGAAGGCCAGGGATATACATGACCAGGGACGTTGAGGGACAAGAAGTAGTTGCAGGAGGTCAGCCGGAGCTTGCTGAGGAGTCCTATTCTGGTTACACACGGTGCAGGCTGCGACGAACACAGATACGTCAGGAACCAAAGTGGGCTACCAAAAACGTTGTTGTACAAAAGCCTGGGTCTGAATGAGCCCATTCCAGAACTTGGGAAAGGGCAGAGTCCAGTCCCCCCCCCCCCCCTTCCCCCCGGGAACGCTGTGCTTCACAGACCTGGTTCTCTATACCCCAGATGAGTGCAGCCGCGAGACAAGAGATAGGAAGGATCGTCTCGGTGTCCGATGGTGTAGCAACGGGGCTATAGAGGCATGTCAGTGCGTCCGGCTTCACATTCCTGGAACCCGGGCGGTAGGAGATGGTGAAGTTGAAATGGGTGAATAGCATTGAAGTTCAGGCACTTGGCAGTGCGGAGATATTCTAGGTTCTTGTGATCTGTCCACACCATGAATGGGTGTTCCGCCCCCTCTAACCAGTGCCTCCACTCCTCCAATGATATATTCACCGCAAGTAGCTCATGGTTACCCACGTCGTAATTCCTTTCCATGATGTTGAAACAATGGGAGAGGACAGGACAGACCCCACTTCGACATCTGAAGCGTCGACCTCCACCACAAACCGCCAGGACGGATCCGGGTGGATTAGGATAGGGGCGGTAGTAAATTTATCTTGAGGTCCAAGAACACCTGGTCTGCAACTGGAGACCACTTAAACGGGACCTTGGGAGAGGTGAGTGCTGAAAGGGGGGGATCCAGGGTTCTGTAGCCCCGGATTAACCAGCGGTAGAAATGGACGAACCCCAGGAAGCGTTGCAGCTGCTCTCAGGAGTGTGGGTTGCGGCCAATCCACCACCGCTCTCACCTTTCCAGGATCCATCTGTATGTTGCCTGCAGCTATGATGTATCCAAGGAAGGAGATGGTGGAGCGATGGAATTCGCATTTCTCCACTTTGACGAACAGCTGGTTCTCCAGAAGATGCTGGAGGACTTGTCTGACATGGAGGACATGTTCTTGAAACGAGCGCCAAAAAACGAAAATGTAATTAAAGTAGATGAACACGAACCGGTTCAACATGTCACGGAGAACGTTGTTAACCGGGGCCTGGAACACAGCAAAAGCATTGGTCAGTCCGAATGGCATCACTAGGTATTCATAGTGTCCGTTAGCCGTGTTAAAGGCGGTCTTCCACTTGTCCCCTTCCCGTATCCATACCAGATGGTAGGCCTTCCGGAGGTCCAACTTGGAGAAGATGGTAGCACCCCTGGAAAGGCTCAAAAGTCGAGGCAGTGATTGGAAGCGGGTAACAGTTTTTAACCGTGATGTCATTCAGGCCCAGGCAGTCGATATACGGGTGGCAGAGTCAGAAGGACGGATACCCCCTACAGCCAGGGAGTCCTCAATATACCTCTCCATCGCCTTGGTCTCCTACCCGACAGGTAATAAAGCCGCCCCCGAGGCGGTGTAGTGGCTTGGAGAAGGTCGATGGTGCAGTCATAGTGCCGATGAGGAGGAAGTGCGGTGGCACGGGCTTTGCTGAAAACCTCCCGGAGGTCCTGGTATTCGGCGGCAACGGCGGAGAGGTCCAGGCAATGCGCATGGCAAAATGGGCTCAAACCCAGGATAGAACCAGTAGCCCAGTCGATCAGAGGATTATGCCTCTGGATCCAGGAAAATCCCAAAACCACGGGTGCATGAGGGGATTTAATGGGCAGGAACTGCATAGACTCACTGTGATTAACCGACACTCTCAGGTTAATGGGAAACATCGTGTGGGTGACTCTGCCAATAGAGCGCCCATCCAGCGCTCTGCCGTCCATAGGAATAGAGAGGGGTTGAGTGGGGATTCCCAGCTCCGACACCAGGGTAGCGTTCATAAAGCTCTCGTCAGCCCCAGAGTAAATGAACACCCGAAGAGATTTGGGCTGGTCACCCCACAACAGGATAGCATGGATTGGGGTACGAGAAATGGAAGATGGGAAACTCCCCATATGGCTCACCAGTGTACTCGTACCTACTTGATAAGCCTGAGCTTTAAATGGGCAGGTAGATAAGGCATGTCCCATAGCTCCACAATACAGACAGGTCTGGGTGTTTAGTCTGCATAAGCACTCAGCAGGAGACAATCTAGCCCTGCCTAGTTGCAAGGGCTCCGGAGGAGATGACTTGACAGACCTCGGTGACTTCCGAGAGAACTCGGGTGACATCTGAACCACTCGGAAATGTGGACTTTGGGGATTTCCATTATTCCTCAGAGGCAAGGTGGAAATCGAGGATGAGCGTCGGCAACAGGGAACAGACTCCCTCTCCCTCCTACGTTCTCGTAGCTGCCCATCGATCCGGATGGTCAAGGCTATGAGGGAGTCGAGGTCCAGGGGCAGCTCGTCTTTAATCACCTCCAATAATCCGTGAAGGAATGTGTCGAACAGGGCTTCCGGGTTCCAGGCATTCTCAGCCGCCAACTACGGGAATCCTGACATAGTTGGAGCAGCTTACAGAGAATCTAACACTTTACGTACCTCTGCCCCGAATTCCTCCAGACTGAGACAAACGGTGGATTGTTGCTCCCACACTGTCGTAGCCCAGCCAAGAGCCCACACCTGGAGGGGGGGTAGAGACAAGCACTAAGACAGGTGAAACAGATAAGGGTGTGACACTTTGGTTCAGCCTCATCAGTATTATCCATATAGTTATTTTGACACATTGCTTACATTTGTTCCATTTAATTGGATACTTCATCCAACATACCATAAACAAAATTCCAGTGTTGTGTATGTTTATAACTGTGTAGTATGGTGGAAGGTAGCCCAGTGGTTAAGAGCGTTGGGCCAATAACCAAAAGATTGCTGATTCAAATCCATGAGCCAACTAGGTGAAAAATCTATCTGTGCCCTTGAACAAGGCACTTAGCTCTAATTGCTCCTGTAAGTCGCTCTGGAGAAGAGCGTTTGCTAAATGACTAAAATGTAAATGTAGTGTCTACAATCTGTGAGCAATGCACTGATCCTCCTCCCCGCTCTCTCCAGCTGGCAGAGGTTGATGGGAATGGGAATATGCTACCCTCCCTTACCGCCTACCTGCACATGAAGTTTGAGGACAGCCAGGCAGTGCTGGACGACTACTCTGACGTAGTCCTGTATGAACGAGGACACCTGAACCCAGATCAGCACCAGTCTGACCCATATGACAGTGCTGCCACCTACATCCTGACCAACGTGGTCCCATAGATCAGGGAGTTCAATATCCGGCCGTGGCCTGAGCTCTGCGCATCCGTGTTCGCCTCAACAACGCATTCGCCTCACCGCCGGTGGGGTGACCACCACCGGTAACATGATCCTCCGGAACAACCTGGAGAACTTCCCGAAGACCCGGACGGACGTGGACCAGAATCTGCAGATCCCCTATGACAACTGCATCTCCCCCTCTCCCCTTCCTCTGTATCTCCACCGCACCATATAAGAGCTCCTCAACAACGCTCACACACGCCTACTCTGTGTGCACAAGGGTTTACAACTATCTCCATAGATCTACTATTATGTGCTTATTATAATGATTAAGCATGTATTTTTAACATAACAATTATATAGTACTTGTGATGCTTTGGCAAAGCTTCCATTATCGAAGATCTGCTTTGCAAATGACTTCCCTTGTAGCGTAATTGTTCCTCCATTCTCTGTATTTGTAGCATTCTTTATTGATCTGCCCCCTTATAAAACAGCTCAGTGACATTCAGACACAATGGTTCAGTGTGTCAGCCATTCATGGAGAGGTGTTATCGGCTCACATTTGGCAAAAGTGGCTGTAAAATGGATACCATCAACGATAGTTCTGAGCTGTGAAGGACATCTTCTTTGACTAAAATAAATTAGTTATTTGACTTCCCGGTGCCATTTTTTACTGTTTCAACCAGTCACACACAATGTTACAGTATGAAGCATAATAATTTAGGGTCACAATTATGAAAACGGTGTAATTACAATTATTGATACATCCATAGACGGGGTGGTTGTTTAGAAACAAAACCAACGCGTGCTCAACTATGGGGCAAAGCAGATGGAGCTGGCTTAGACTGTTGACAACATGAAAACTATGTTATGTCTCCAAATTTTGGGGGAAAACATAAATACATTTGCACAATGAGCACTTGTTGTCTCTCAAATACATTATTACTCCCTGACGAAGGCCATGCAGCTAAGAGGATTCTGTGTTATGCACTATAACCCGTTACCATATATGCGATTGAATATTATCTGCTGTTGGCTTGTGTGGATGTATGTGTAATGCAACATAGCTGACTTGAAACATTGTTAACAGTTTCAGGGCCATGGGCCTTTCTCATGATGGAAAAATACAGAATGACATGAAGACAGGAACTGTGCATTGAGTTGGGGGGGGCATATTCAGAACGTAGTGTTGCGAGAACAAACGGTCTTTTGTTAGATAACAGGAGCCAGGTGCCTGATAACTGTATATTCTACACAGCTACAACGACTGACCGCTGAAGCGCTTAGGGGGCTGGGACCAGCCTCTGCGCCAACAATCAACGATAGGCTGGGTGAGTCTAAACCACGTCCAGTCTCTACTCTGACAGGCCAGCTCGGAAGCAGGAACTACCTCTGTCAGAGTATATTTATAATATCTTTGTCAGGAACAAGTCAGTTCTCTGTTTGCCATGCGAGGTGGGACAGAGAGCCCGTATATACGAGAATTGCATTTACCACTTATTGCTTAGCTAATAAAAAATACATAACATACAATCAATCGGTGACTCATTGTCATATTTATCCTGATACCAGATTCGAATTGACGCAACCCTAAGAATTGGTGACCCTGATCTGGTGAAGGACTTCGCTGGACATTGGCGTGCCAGCCAATTGGCCGTTACTGTCGTTGGACGGTGTCTCTCACAAAAAGACCGGTCTACCAAAAAGGTAAGCAGACACCTATTGTGAAAAAACTAAAGTTCTGCATATTGGCATTATCCAAATTTATTTTGTGAGAATGCCTGTTTGACGTAAATTACCAAATTATAATTCCCTATACCTAGTATAAAAATATTATAACAATATAGACAAAACTGTGGTGAATGCAATTTTAATTGATCATCCCTATTTTGCAATGTGTAAATGAAATGTACTGTATGAGTGGATAGTCAGGGACTACATGAGACAAATGTGAATATATGAAAAATAGTCGGGGACTATAAAGTATAAGTACTGAATGAGTGGATAGTCAGGGACTACATGTTATGAATGCGAATACATGGAAATAGTCAGGGACTATTGGGGGTAAATTACCATATGATAACGAATGCAATGTACTAGATAGGTCAGGGACCTGTTGGTTTGCATGTGGGTGGGTCGGCGTACCTACTAGTGTGAGTGTGGGGGAACGGCAATATAACAGATAAATACAGGTCAGGGACCTGGGTTATATTGGAAGTAAGATAAGTTTGCCGAGTGACTGTGGTACATTGGGTATTAAGTCAGGGTACTAATACCATGTGTGAATGACCTAAGTTGTTAAAGAAGTGTCGGGGACACAGTTCATATGGAATAATTTACCTAGCGTATGATAGTACACTTAATATTGCAGTCAGGGACTGAATATTCCTAGGGGACCCACATTGCAGGATTGAGTGTGTTGAGAAATAAGGTAGATTTATTTTGCTTTTTTAATTAATTTACACGAGTATACACAGACATATGTACTAAAATGTTATTAGAAATAGAAAAGGTACTGAAAACATTGATGTCCACGTATGTTTGCAGGTTTGAGTGATTCAACCGTGTATGTTTCCAGATTTGAGTGATTCAAACTGATGTATGTTTGCAGGTTTGAGTGATTCGAACTGATGTATGTTTGCAGGTTTGAGTTATTCGAACTGATGTATGTTTGCAGGTTTGAGTGATTCGAACTGATGTATGTTTGCAGGTTTGAGTGATTCGAACTGATGTATGTTTGCAGGTTTGAGTGATTCGAACTGACGTATGTTTGTAAGGTTTGAGAGAGTCGAACCGTATGATTGTAGTACATTAGGTATTAAGTCGACATACTAATACCAAGTTTGTATGACCTTCGGGTAAATAACAGGTGTGAGACCTAGGTTATGTTTTGAAACGGTAAAGGAGAAGTGCACAGTGTTTACTAGACAGTGGCTAGATTGGGACACATTCTAAGGCAGCACACAATTGAACCTGATCATTTCTATTGTATTCAAATTAAAACAAGTAATTGAAATACATTAGACAATGGCTAATCAGGAGGCAGAGAAGGTGTTGAAAACATTGAAATCAGCATTAGAGACCAATGGAGGAAAAGAGGGAAAAGATTGGAGAAAGAAAGGAGAAAAATTATACAGAAGATGGATAGAAGAGGGCAGTATTGCCGAGCCAGTCGACTGGGAGCCTGGTATAATGCTGGAAGCGCTGAAGCATAAAGCATACAAAACCTGTTCCGAGTGGAAACAGGGAGGAGAGCCGAGTAAGGGTAAAATCAAGGAAGAAATGGAAAAGGCTAAATTGAAGGAACGCATAGGACTGGCTATGCTGGAAAAACTCAAGAAAATGTGCACGGATGAAAACCCACCAAAACCACAGGGAGGTAGACTATACCCGGAACTCCCTAAAGCGCCACCACCCTATGATAGTCCACGAATAATGGCACCTGTACTGGATCTCTCAGCCACAGTAAACTACCACAAAAGACCAGATGATGGCAGCAGTGGACAAGAATGGTGTCTGGCGTCAGAGGGAAGAGAATAAGAAATACAGGCTCTGGTGGAAGCTGCCAGAACTAAGTAAAGTACAGATGGAAGGAGGAAATATGAGCATAGACAGCAGGAGTGAAAGTGGATCCTCTGAAAATGGAATCAGATGGACTGAGACAAGCCTGACAAATACCCAAGAGGAAGAAGAGGAGCGGAGGAGAGTATGGAATGAACTCCAAGACAAACTCAGAAAGGAGGAGGGAGCAGTGAAAATACTGGAACGGACCCTGAAAGACATGGAACGGATTGAAATAAGGCGTAAGGAACAGACTACGCTGAATCAATGCAGACCGACATCAGGGCCAGGTGTACATTTCATCAGGCTGGGTACGCACAGCCAAGGAACAGAGGAATATGAAGATGGTGAAGACACACCCCGGGTTGGGCCCCCACAGTGTGAGCTTGACCAAAGATTAATCTGTGGCGTACTTGAGGGGGGCCTATGGGATCAACAGTCCGCTCCCGCACACCACACCAGGAGTAAGACCTAACAGGGTGGTGCTAACATGATGCCACTAAGAAAACTACCTGGTGGACAAACAGTATACAAACCTTGGGCTCACAGGGACTTGCAGACTCTAGTAGAAGCCCTGCCGCTACCAGAAGAGTCTGGATGTAGGTGGGTGAAGGCCTTTGAGAGCCTGACTGCAGCGGATGAACTGACAGTAGGAGACATGGTGGCTGTCATGAATAGATGCATGGGGGACCAGGAATGTCGTGAACTCATGAATGATGCAGGGATGGGAGGGATGTTTGCCATAAAGACTCCATTTGATCAATACCGCAATGGGATGTGGACTGCCATCAGGAGGAAATACCCCACTCAACCCAGGCCTCAGTTGATGAAATCATTGACCCTAGAAGAGGATGAAACTGTGCCGGTTTATATGAAAAAAGCCAGGATCCTGTGGAGACAGGCCTGGAATGCTGAGCCAGATAAGAATGAGATGAAACATATATTTCTGGAACAGTGCATGAAAGGGCTGCCGGACCAGGTGCGCACAGAGTGTGAAAAAGTGGTGGGGATCACTGCGAAGAATGTGATAGAATTCACTGAGATTGCTCAACACCATGTGGAGAGATGGAGAGGAGGAAAAAGGAAGGAAGAGGATGAAATAAAGCAACTACAGAAGAAAGTCTTGAAGAAGCAACTGGCAGACGATAAGCCAGCAAAACAGATGCCTCTAACCAGCACTCCTCAACCTGCACCGCAACCTTCTAGAGCCAACACCAGTGACACTGTTACTGCTGTGGTGCAGACTATGGCGGGATTGATGACACCCAAAAGGAATGCGTATGGGGGGCAACCACCTTCTACAGGATGGCCAAGCTACAATCAAGATCCAGACAGAGGGGCTAACCTCACCTGTTATAGATGTGGAGGCTATGGTCACTGGGCATGGAGTTGTGGGCAGTCATCGGGAGTAGTCCGGAGAAGAGGTAGGGGACCTTTTGGACCGCAAAGGGGGAGAGGCCAATGGGGGACACGCAGGAACTCAGAGAGCTGGCAGGGTCAGAAAGGGGGTTCACAAGGTCAACAATACCAACAACCACAATGGATTGCAGGTTGAGTTTATTTGGAGAAAGATTGAATGAGTTACATGAAACATCGAGTAAATGTAAAACTAATGATTGGAGGGAGTACATTTCCATTTTCCCAGAGACATGATATCTTAAAGGGTACACTCACATATGGAATATTAAAGTTTTTATTTTCTGAGTCTTAATTTAAATAGGTGAAATCTTTTTAAAAAAGAATGTTGTTTAAT
The DNA here is from genome assembly GCF_045791955.1 of Oncorhynchus clarkii lewisi. Lineage (NCBI taxonomy): Eukaryota > Metazoa > Chordata > Actinopteri > Salmoniformes > Salmonidae > Oncorhynchus > Oncorhynchus clarkii. Next base: position 42,172,494 of record NC_092156.1, on the reverse strand, counting down.
ATACACTGCTCAAAAAAATAAAGGGAACACTTAAACAACACAATGTAACTCCAAGTCAATCACACTTCTGTGAAATCAAACTGTCCACTTAGGTAGCAACACTGATTGACAATAAATTTCACATGCTGTTGTGCAAATGGAATAGACAACAGGTGGAAATTATAGGCAATTAGCAAGACACCCCCAATAAAGGAGTGGTTCTGCAGGTGGTGACCACAGACCACTTCTCAGTTCCTATGCTTCCTGGCTGATGTTTTGGTCACTTTTGAATGCTGGCGGTGCTTTCACTCTAGTGGTAGCATGAGACGGAGTCTACAACCCACACAAGTGGCTCAGGTAGTGCAGCTCATCCAGGATGGCACATCAATGCGAGCTGTGGCAAGAAGGTTTGCTGTGTCTGTCAGCTTAGTGTCCAGAGCATGGAGGCGCTACCAGGAGACAGGCCAGTACATCAGGAGACGTGGAGGAGGCCAACAACCCAGCAGCAGGACCGCTACCTCCGCCTTTGTGCAAGGAGGAGCAGGAGGAGCACTGCCAGAGCCCTGCAAAATGATCTCCAGCAGGCCACAAATGTGCATGTGTCTGCTCAAACGGTCAGAAACAGACTCCATGAGGGTGGTATGAGGGCCCGACGTCCACAGGTGGGGGTTGGGCTTACAGCCCAACACCATGCAGGACGTTTGGCATTTGCCAGAGAACACCAAGATTGGCAAATTTGCCACTGGCGCCCTGTGCTCTTCACAGATGAAAGCAGGTTCACACTGAGCACATGTGACAGACGTGACAGTCTGGAGACGCCGTGGAGAACGTTATGCTGCCTGCAACATCCTCCAGCATGACCGGTTTGGCGGTGGGTCAGTCATGGTGTGGGGTGGCATTTCTTTGGGGGGCCGCACAGCCCTCCATGTGCTCGCTAGAGGTAGCCTGACTGCCATTAGGTACCGAGATGAGATCCTCAGACCCCTTGTGAGACCATATGCTGGTGCGGTTGGCCCTGGGTTCCTCCTAATGCTAGACCTCATGTGGCTGGAGTGTGTCAGCAGTTCATGCAAGAGGAAGGCATTGATGCTATGGACTGGCCAGCCCGTTCCCCAGACCTGAATCCAATTGAGCACATCTGGGACATCATGTCTCGCTCCATCCACCAACACCACGTTGCACCACAGACTGTCCAGGAGATGGGGGATGCTTTAGTCCAGGTCTGGGAGGAGATCCCTCAGGAGACCATCCGCCACCTCATCAGGAGCATGCCCAGGCGTTGTAGGGAGGTCATACAGGCACGTGGAGGCCACACACACTACTGATCCTAATTTTGACTTGTTTTAAGGACATTACATCAAAGTTGGATCAGCCTGTAGTGTGGTTTTCCACTTTAATTTAGAGTGTGACTCCAAATCCAGACCTCCATGGGTTGATAAATTTGATTTCCATTGATCATTTTTGTGTGATTTTGTTGTCAGCACATTCAACTATGTAAAGAAAAAAGTATTTAATAAGAATATTTCATTCATTCAGATCTAGGATGTATTATTTTAGTGTTCCCTTTATTTTTTTGAGCAGTGTAGTAAGAAACACTTCTTTGGAGGGATGGTATGACTTATGACCTCCATTGTAACTTTCCTTTGTGGTCTGATCAGCCTCATTGGAAAGCCATTTGGATGGAGAATCTGGGGTCATTTGTAATACTGATATTAAGGTAATTTAATACAAAAAGGCAGTGAAATTTACATTATAGTGTCATTATATTTTCTCTGATGAATGTGGTGTGAAAATGAGCTAGGATAAGTTTTAATGATGGTAGACTCATGTTAACTATTTGGGACATATTTTGAGCCAACAGGGCAGGGAAGAAATTGAGATATTTGTGTTTGGATTTAACACCTGTGTATAGGAGGGTGCCAGAGTACCTGTGTAATGGGGGAGGGTGTCCGTATGGGGATTACATGATAACCAACTTGGGACAGTCTTGGGATTGGAGAAGAGGGTATCCTTATAGCATAGGGGATCCCACAAACGTGGATAGGTTTTCCATGATATGGGGAAAACCTGGGAGCACTGTTGAACTCTGTAAAGGTGATGAAATCCTACTAACCATTAAGTCCATTAAGCTTTCTGATGCAGGAACCTATACCCTCGGTCTGGAAAGGAATGGGGCTGACACAATGGATGTGTTCTCTGTAAAAGTGCTGCCGAGGCCACAGCGGTCTCAGATGAACCAGAGCCAGACCCAGACACACTCCTCCACCACTCCAAGCCCAACCCTGCCTCCACCAACCAAATTACCAAACCCTCTCCAGGTAATTAATGTTAAGGATATTCACAGATAGCGACCAATTGGGTACTGAAATTGGATATGACGTTAGGGAAAATATGTGGTTGGCATACATGCGATATACTGCCAAGACATTACAAAGGAAGGACTGTGTTATTTGTGCCCCTACTAGGCCTGTATTGGCTACTCATCCATTTGCCTTGGGAAAGGGGGAAGGATGGAGGTGTATGCTGGAACGTTTTTACCATGTTAAACCCAACTCCACCCTTTGTAAGACTCTGTCTCTAGTGTTCCCAGAAGTCCCTCCTCAAAAGGCTCCATGGGGTGTTAAGGCGTACGGAGGTAACTGCAGTTGCATCACTGGTACAGGTAGGGGTTTTGACTATGGGCGGTTGCCTGCAGCAGATTGTAGTAATAACATAACCATTAATGCCACCGGGCCAGTGAAAGGCTTGAATCAAACTAAGGGTGTTGCTGATGTATGGTGGATGTGTGGCCCAAACAGGCATTTAACACCTGTCCTTAGAGGTAACTGGCAGGGTACGTGTGCTTTAGCCAGTCTGATAATACCACTAACCATTATCGAAGTTACAACTAATCAGCTCCTGGGATCTACTAGAAAAGCACCTAATGATGTTCACCCGTACTCCAGATATAAGCGTGATGCACCTTGGTCTGAGGAAACAGATAATATACATTTCAACCTACTAGGTGTGCCAGTAGGTGTTCCTCGGGAATTCCAGGCCCTAAACAGGAATGATGGTTTATGGCATCTACTACCAATTCTTGGCCCCGCTATTGTGGATGCCAAACAGACCTCATGGATAAATTATATATACTATAATCAACAACGTTTTGTTAATTACACCCACACAACTCTTACTGGTATGGCTGAGCAATTGGAGGCTTCTACCAGGACCGCCAGGCAGAATAGATTGACTTTAGATATGATCCTGGCCAGTCAGGGAGGGGTTTGCAAAATGTTTGGTGAACAATGTTGTACATTTATACCTAATAATATACGGAATCTAACTTCCGGAGAAAGATGGGGCTGACTGAGGATGACCCCTAGTTTGCTGTGGGTGAGGTCGTGGAATGATAACTTCTTAAATACATAACGTGTACGATATAACTTGTCCTCTCTTATGTGAAGGTTTAGAGTCCCTGGGTGGCAAGGAGCCCACCTGGTACAGGATAGGAGTAGCTGAGAGGACCAGATGGTTTATAATAATGCTTTGCTTTGCTTTACTCTGTTTTCCATGACCAAAGTTTTATCCTATATCTAACATGTCAATAAACAATATAGTTTTATCCTATTTTTGGTAAGTGACACCCTTGTGGGTGTCAAAAGGGGGAGACAAAAGCATATATCATTTGTAGATTTTCTATCTTTCTTTGTTGATTTTTCTTTTTTGTATTTCTGTAAAAAAAAATATATATTTTTTTAATAATACACTTTTTATTATTTTCATGAAATGCTATTAACATATTACTATGTTGGGACTGCTGAAATAAAGGATAATGAGTGACACCCATGTGGGTGTCAAAAGGGGGAATCAAAAACAGTTTATATATGTTATATGTTAATCAACAAAGGGATGTGCATCACTTCATATATTCACAAAATAAAGGTTTAAAGTTCCTGGGTTCATCAGCAACCTAGTATATTGGATGGTGTGGTTACACCCATCAGGGGTGTAAAAAGGGGGATTATGAGGATTCTGTGTTATGCACTATAACCCGTTACCATATACAGTATGTGATTGAATATTATCTGCTGTTGGCTTGTGTATGTGTTATGCAACATAGCTGACTTGAAACATTGTTAACAGTTTCAGGGCCATGGGCCTTTCTCATGATGGAAAAATACAGAATGACATGAAGACAGGAACTGTGCAATGAGTTGGGGGGGCACATTCAGAACGTAGGTTGGATGGGGATTGTCACTGCACAGCTATTTCAGGTCTCTCCAGATATGTTTGATTGGGTTCAAGTCCAGGCTCTGGCTGGGCCACTCAAGGACATTCAGAGACTTGTCCTGAAGCCACTCCTGCGTTGTCTTGGCTGTTCTTAGGGTCGTTGTCCTGTTGGAAGGTAAACCTTCGCCTCAGTCTGAGGTCCTGAGTGCTCTGGAGCAGGTTTTCATCAAGGATCTCTCTGCACATTGCTCCGTTCCTCTTTCCCTCGATCCTGACTAGTCTCCCATTCCCTATCGCTAAAAAACCACAGTATGATGCTGCCACCACCATGCTTCACCGTAGGGATAGTGCCAGGTTTTCTCCAGACGTGATGCTTGGAATTCAGGCCAAAGAGTTCGATCTTGGTTTCATCAGACCAGAGAATTTTGTTTCCTTTAGGTGCCTTTTGTCAAACTCCATGCGGGCTGCCGTGTGCCTTTTACCGAGGAGTGGCTTCCGTCAGGCCACTCTACCATAAAGGCCTGATTGGTGTAGTGCTGCAGAGATGGTTGTCCTTCTGGAAGGATCTCCCATCTCCACAGAGGAACTCTGGAGCTCTGTCAGAGTGACCATCAGGTTCTTGTTCACCTCCCTGACTAAGGCCCTTCTCTCCCGATTGTTCAGATGGGCCAGGTGTTGGGAAGGGATCACAGCAGTGATTGAATGAGGGTGTGAGGTATGAGTTGAGGTGTTCAGAGGCTTGACTTCAGTGCACGGCAGAGGTTGAGGTGTTCATAGGCTTCAGTGCAGGACAGGCTCATCATGGATGGATGGTGTTGGAGAAGAGCTCAACTCTTCCACTGAGGGCAGGACAGGATTTAACTGGGAAGACAAAAAACAATAACACAACACACTACACAGTTAGAAAAAATAACTAAGAATGAGTTAGTCCAAGCAAGTAGTAAAATCATTGATGTGTAATAATGTGATTGTGTTTGTGTATATGATTGACTCTACATACAATAATGAGCTACAATTGACAGGTCTACTCACAGTGCTTGGAGAGGAAACATTCAATGTGCCTGTGGATGAGAGGGCACATGAGACGTGGCTTCATTTCATGTCAGGAGAAAATGACAATGGTAGTGGAGTGGAATAGTCATCACCTCTTAAACAGGGAACATGAGGGGTCTTAGCTGTAAATACAAATAGCAGATACATTCCACTACAGCAGCTCCATCACTTGGGCAACACGTTTCTCCATGAAGTTAATCTCAGACATCTCAGAATTCCCAAAGTCAAACACAGACTGCTCATCTCGCCCACTTGACACATCAAAGTAGCCCAATAAACGTTCCTGAATGAAGCCCTGATCATCCACACCATCATCCACATCATCCGTACCTGACGATAACTGACAACTGCAAGCAGACTGGTTGCACCATAGGTCCCAGAGTGGAGTAGAAATGTTTTCTCTCTGGGGCCTGGCGTTTTCCCTTATTTGGTAACCTAACCAGGAAAACTCTGCACCCTAAAGTTTTATACGGGCTATGATGGACCAGTTTGTCTAATCAGGTCACATGGTTCTAAAAAAATATTGGAAAAAATCTCCTGGTCCTGGGGAGGACAAAAGCCTGTCAAACTGCAGCTACCTTATACTTGTTCATATATGAATTATATTTAGACAAGCCTACCAAGACACAGAGACAGCAACTGATAGACAATAGAACTCACAGGGCTGAGCTTGCTTTATGCATGTTTGCATCATGTAGGCCTATGCAACTGTAAGGCTTATAAAAAATGTATTCACAGTCTATGTCATCACTATTATGTTGATTGATTATTTCCAGTTAATAATTTTGGATCGAAGAAACTCCAAAATGTTGTGAGGTACAAGCCCAATACACCACACTAGGATCATTCTCTGATCCTAATCCTTTGATTGGTTGGAGGATGTCCTCCGGAAGTGGTCTATGGAAGTGGTTAAGGCATACAAGCCTCCTAGGTTTTGTATCGAAGTCAATAGCTGTCCTCCGACTACACCATGGTGCTAGCCTAGAGTGTGTTGTTGAGACTACTGTAGACCTTCATTGCAAAACAGTGTGTTTTACTCAGGTATTTGGTGACGTGACTATATTTAGTACAGTTTTATCTAAAAAGGAGAACTTTTTTAATGTTTAATTATTTTTTTTAATTCTGAAATTCACTGAGTAGGATGGTCCTCCCCTCCCTCCTCCGAGGAGCCTCCACTGATGCTGACATGTTCTGATTTACTTTCCCCATTCTCCTATCACAGTAGCTTTTATTATGCTTATTCTTGGGTAATTATTTATAACCAGTTCAGGTTATTGATAGTTAGTTAGCATTATAGTACAGGTACTTTGTGTAGAGATATAGAAATTGCTGTTTGAACGTATGGTTTCCCTTTTCTCTATGAACTAATCAAAAACCACAGTTTCCTCAGAGAAGTTCCTGCACACTTTTAGAACTGGTGTTTGTCCTGACCATGTGACCTAACCAGGAGAAACTCCAAGCCCTAATTTATGCCTCATAATTAATTTCCCTCTCAGAATTAATTTCCCTCTCTTTATGTCAGTCAAAGATGACTTTGACTGACATAATGTCATCCTTCAAAATGTCCCCATAACTCAGAACACGTTGAGCTCTAGTCACTTAAACAAAGTGTTTGACATGTGCATGGTCAAATTTGAATGAATGGTGTGTGAGTGTGTGCGGTACGACAATTATTGCATAAAACTTCTGGTAAACTACAGCCACTCATATCTGATGATGAGGAAGGACCATTTATTAGCCTGCCTACTGTTCTCAGTGCAATTAAACATGAGCATTTGAACATGTGATTCATGATGTGGGAATGACAAGAACTGTGAGTATCAAGGTTACAGGTGATTCCTGGCCAATCTTATATAACACTGATTTGCATAGGGGGGAGTCGTGAATACGTTTAGTGAAGGAAGTGCCGTAATGCTGACATACTGCTGAATGGTGCTGACACAGAGAAAGTGACAGATGAGTGTGAAGGTACCAGGGCAGTATTAAATATGGGGCTATTTATATAGACTTAGCATGGGGTCTATATGGTGGCAGCCTTGGAGTGCTGCTGTCTTCATTTTCCTCTGGGTGCTCTGGGCCTGGTGTGGTGTGGTGGAGGACTTTAACCATGTGGAGCACTGTAATGACTCTCTACATGCTCAGCCCACCATGGGGCTACCTGGGGGGGCAGCAACCGGAAGAAGATATGCCAGCACCTGGAGGACAAGCCCTGATTTGTCACCCTCTATGACCCCCACAGACACATGCCCCTCTAATCTGCCTACACCTTCAAATGGTCTGACGGGGAGAAGTGCAAGGATCAGCCCTGAGGTGAGTTAAGGTCTGGGGACAGAGGGAAGATGATCATTGTAACACACACTATGACAATTCACAGTTCTACAACTTCAATTGTGTTCTTATATGAAGAAGACTATTCTGGTCCCTTAGAAATGGACTTATATATAAACTAAAGCTCACTATCTTGATCAGAGAATGTGTGAGCCTTTGTTTCGCCCACACATTCCATAACTCACCATCTTCCTTTAGTAATAGCATGAATCCCCGCAGTAAATATAGAGCTCTTGAATTTCACCTAATTACAGCAGTAGGTTATAATTTAAAAGATAAGATGGTAGATCGGTAGACAGTCGGGCACTGCTTTCCCGCAGTTCTGCTAACGACGCCAAGAGCAGGTGTTCGTTCGGGTACAGATTGTAAGAAGCTCTGGTAAGCAGGTGCATGGGGTTTCTCGGCTAGTGATTCCGAACAGATGGGAATTAAATCAGGAAGCCCCTTTGTTAAAGAAACAGACAATGTCACACAGTATACAGTCTGATAAATAAAATCTTTGGCTTTGGAAAAAAAAAAGATTATTGAAACACTGAGTTTTCTTCATTCCTGAAATGTTAAATCTGCACACCCTGTACAAAACAATCTGTATCAATAGGCACCTGTCTCGCCGATAATCAAATTGATGACCTCTCTCTCTCTCTGCCTCTTTCTCTCTCTCTATCTCTCTGCCTCTCTCCATGTCTCTCTGCCTCTTTCTCTCTCTCCATCTCTCTGCCTCTCTCCATGTCTCTCTGCCTCTCACTCACACACTCTCTCTCTCTCTGCCTCTCTTTCTCTTTAGTTCTCTCTCTGCCACTCTTCCTCCTTCTAGCTGGCCTCCAGTAAAGCCAGTAGTAATATGGAGCCCTTCCCCCAGTCGGCCTAGATGCACATGCGTCTCATGGACAGTCAGGCGGTGCTGGATGACTTTGCAGATGTGACCCAGAACAAGAGAGGCCAACTGAACCCAGACCAGCACCAGTCTGAGCCCCTGTAAAAGGCAACCACCTACATCCTGACCAACGTAGGGCCTTAGATCCGAGAGTTCAACACCGGCCCCTGGGCCCAGCATGAGGACCGCATCAGACAACACCTCAACAACTACTTCCGTGGCAATGCCTAGGTCAACACCAGGAGTCACCTCGGCCGGGAACATGATCAGACGGTGACAACCAGGACTGTGTGGGCATACCAGAGTACATGTGTACGGCCTACTGCTGTCCAGACTATTACCACAATGCCCCCTACCTAGAGCGCTGGTTATGTGATTGTGAAGAAACGCATAAGACTGACGCAACAATGTAATTTCATTTGTGTTGATTGACAAAGAGCCGGGAGGGAGAATCGTGCTGTGCTTGGTGTAACATTCATCTATTACGTCCAGGGGAGAATGACTGCCCCTCACAAGTTGACCGACCACGGTACTGCAGGTATTGTTTCCAGAAAACAGGATACCCATTATACAGAATTGGGAAATGGCGATCTCCTTGGTCAATATTCATGGTATACAGTGCACTCGGAAAGTATTCAGACCCCTTGACTTTTTCCACATTTTGTTACGTTACAGACATATTTTAAAATGGATTAAAATCCTCATCAGATCTACACACAATAGCTCATAATGACAGAAATATCTTATTTACATAAATATTCAGACCCCTTGCTATAAGTCTTGAAATTGAGATCGGGTGCATGCTGTTTCCACTGATCATCTTTGAGGTGTTTCTACAACTTGAGTGGAGTCCACCTGCGGTAATTTCAATTGATTGGACATGACTTGGAAAGGCATACACCTGTCTATAGAAAGTTCCACATTTGATAGTGCATGTCAGAGCAAAAACCAAGCCATGAGTTTGAAGGAATTGTCAGTAGAGCTCAGAGACAGGATTGTGTTGAGGCACAGATCTGGGAAATGGCACCAAAAAATGTCTGCAGCATTGAAGGTCCCCAAGAACACAGTGGCCTCCATCTTTCTTAAATGGAATAAGTTTAGAACCACCAAGACTCTTCCTAGAGCTGGCCACCCGGCCAAACTGAGCATTTGGGGGAGAAGGGCCTTGTTCAGGGAGGTGACCAAGAACCCAATGGTCACTCTGAGCGATCCAGAGTTCCTCTCTGGAGATGGGAGAACCTTCCAGAAGGACAGGTTCTCCCATCTGAGCCACTCCTCAGTAAAAGGAACATGGCAGCCCTCTTGGAGTTTGCTTAAAGGCATCTAAAGAATTATCATACCATGAGAAACAAGATTCTCTGGTCTGATGAAACCAAGATTGAACTCTTTGGCCTGAATGACAAGAATCAAGTCTGGAGGAAACCTGGCACTATCCCTACAGATAAGCATGGTGGTGGCAACATCATGCTGTGGGGATGTTTTTCAGCGGCAGGGACTGGGAGACTAGTCAGGATCGAGGGAATGATGAACGGAGCAAAGTACAGAGAGATCCTTGATGAAAACCTGCTCCAGAGAGCTCAGACCTTAGACTGGGGCAAAGGTTCACCTTCCAACAGGTCAACGACCCTAAGCACACAGCCAAGACAACGCAGGAGTGGCTTCAGGACAAGTCTCTGAATGTCCTTAAGTGGCCAAGCCAGAGACCAGACTCGAACCCGATCAAACATATCTGGAGAGGCCTGAAAAGAGCTTTGCCGCGAAGCTCCTCATCCACCCTGACAGAGCTTGAGAGGATCTGCAGAGAAGAACGGGAGAAACTCCCCAAATACAGGTGTGCCGAGCTTGTAGCATCATACCCAAGAAGACTCCAGGCTGTAATTGCTGTCAAAGGTGTGTCAACAAAGGGTCTGAATACTTATGCAAATGTAATTTCATTTTTTAAATTTGTTATGCATTTGCAAACATTTCTAAAAACCTGTTTTTGCTTTGACATTATGGGGTATTGTATGTAGACTGATGAAGAAATAACCCCAATTCAATCCATTTTAGAATAAAGCTATAACTTAACAAAATGTGGGAAAAAATCAAGGGGTCTGAATACGTTCCGAATGCACTGTATAAAAAAAAATCAGCAAACACAATCATGGTACCAGTAATTGCTCCAATTTCACCAGAAGTCTTTCACCAGATGCCTTGAAACGATTACTTTAAAATCCCTCAGCCTGCAGTACCTCGTCAGCCGTCGACTTAGCAAGATGGTGACACTTCCTGACATTCTTGCGCAACTGAGCATTCTCATCGGCAACAATGAGATGACGTCATCGATGGCATTGCCACATTTTTTTTTTTTTACCGTCTATGATTACATGAGAGTAAACTTAACATTAAAATTTGGGTTCTTAGACAAGCATTACATCACTGCTGAAATATTACGCCTTGAGCCGCTGGCTGTGACAGAAAACCAGGACCATTAGGAATGTAGGTCAGAGGACCAGAAGGGGTTAAATGCACCCCATTTGCAGAATTGACCAGTCATAAAAGGCTTTAAGATGCATCTGTCTCTTCTTTTAATTGCTAAAGCACAGCTGAGTGTTTCCTCTGTCCTTGTTGGCACATGTAGTCTTTTTTGGTCTAAACAAATCCCTGCAGCAATATTTATAGATCTGTATTCCTAGAACTGCAGGTAACTGCAGGTAGTCTAGTGGTTAGAGTGTTGGGTCAGTAATTGAAAGGTTGCTGGGTGAAATCCCAGAGCTGACAAGGTAAAAATGTGTCGTTCTGCCCCTGAACAAGGCAGTTAACCCACTGTTCCTAGGCCGTCATTGTAAATAAGTGTGTAAATGTGTTCTTAACTGACTTGCCTAGTTAAATTTTAAAAAACTGCAAGTCATCCCAAACAGCACAGACTATAGGCTACACATCCCTTGTATACCTGCATATGTATAAACTCCTTGTGTAGGCCTGTCTGTGCTAAATTACTTCCCACACACATAAAACAACTGAGAAAATATATTCAGCTCAATAATAAATTAGGTCTTTGAATCAATGTTCATTCAAACCACAGGGCTGGTAACCTCAGGGGCCCACAGACAGGAAAATGTGTAGAATTGCAAGACATTTGTTTTAAAACGGCTAAATATTTAGCTCAGCCTCATGGCAAATTGTGAACAAAAGCAGACGATGAGCTTAAAGAACAGCAAATAAAGATCTCTGCCTCATGACAAAAATGTATAGAATAGCATGACTAAACAGTACAGTTTTCTCTCTGCACCGTGGCACAATGTGTTGAAATGCAGTAAGTTAGCTGATTCCCCACTCCAAAACCCCCCCAAAGTCGGTGCCCTGGGGCCCGAAACGCAGTAGCCTGGTATTGGTTACCGAAATACATCAATGCCATCTCATTTAGAAAAGACCGTTGAAGAATGACAGCCTCTAATTGCAGGTTCAGAATTCAGTGGTGAGATAAATTCATAACTGCATATTAGTTTGCCAAAACACGACCCAGTTAAAACTTATTTGGGAACGGGGGGCAGTATTGAGTAGCTTGGATGAATAAGGTGCCCAGAGTAAACTGCCTGCTACTCAGGTCCAGAAGCTAGAATATGCATATAGTTAGTAGATTTGGATAGAAAACACTCTGAAGTTTCTAAAACTGTTTGAATGATGTCTGTGATTATAACAGAATTCATATGGCAGGGAAAAATCTGAGAAAAATCCAACCAGGAAGTGGGAAATCTGAGGTTTGTAGATTTTTAAGTGATTGCCTATCCAATATACAGTGTAAATGGGGTCGGATTGCACTTCCTAAGGCTTCCACTAGATGTCAACAGTCTTTAGAACGTTGTTTCAGGCTTCTACTATGAAAGGGGAGCGAATAAGAGCAAAACACACATTTATTGTCTAACATGGAGTCCTGGGAGTACCATCCGGTGAAGATCATCAAAGGTTAGGGATTAATTTTAACGCTATTTCTGTCTTTTGTGATACCTCTCCTTCTTTGGAAAATGGCTGTATGGTTTTCTGTGGCTAGGAGCTGACCTAACATAATCGCAAAGTGTGCTTTCGCCGTAAAGCCTTTTTGAAATCAGACACTGTGGCTGGATTAACAAGAAGTTTATCTTTAAAATAGTGTATAATACTTGTATGTTTGAGGTATTTTAATTATGAGATTTCTGTTGTTTGAATTTGGCACCCTGCAATTTCACTCGCTGTTGGTGAGGTGGGACGCTATTGTCCCACATATCCCAGAGAGGTTTTAACCTGTAATGAAAGTATTCCCCCATAGTTCTCCTCGCCTGGGCATGTTCAGTACAAAAACTTTTTGGGGAACGGTGCAGATGGAAATCTATGAACGTAACTGTAACGGTTCTCCTCGTCATCTGAGGAAGAGTAGTCAAGATCGGACCAATGCGCAGCGTGTTATGTGTCCATGTTAATATTTAATAAATCAACTGAACACTGAATAACAAAACAACAAAGAGAGTGAACGAAACAGTCCTGTAAAGTGCAAACACACAAAACAGAAAACAACTACCCACAAACACAGGTGGGAACAGGCTACCTAAGTATGGTTCTCAATCAGAGACAACGATTGCCAGCTGCCTCTAATTGGGAACCATACCAGGCCAAACACATAGAAATACAAAACTTAGACTACAAAACATAGAATGCCCACCCCAACTCACGCCCTGACCAACCTAAACAAGAAACATAACAAAGGAACTAAGGTCAGGACGTGACAGTACCCCCCCCCCCCCCCCCCCCCCCCAAAGGTGCGGACTCCGGCCGCAAAACCTAAACTCATAGGGGAGGGTCTGGGTGGGCATCTGTCCACGGTGGCGGCTCTGGCGCGGGACGTGGACCCCACTCCGCCATAGTCTTGGCCCCCTTACGTGGCACCTTTGGAGCGGCAACCCTCGCCGCTGACCTCGGACTGGGGACCCTTGCAGCCGGCCCCGAATCGATGGGAAACTCCGGACAGGCAGGGCGACTCCGGCAGCGCCGGAGTGAAGGGTTACTCCGGCAGTGACTCCTCTTTCACCCCAGCTGCCAAACTAACCCTGATACAGTTGACCATCCTACTCATGCCAGATTACGGAGACATAATTTATAGATCGGCAGGTAAGGGTTCTCTCGAGCGGCTAGATGTTCTTTTCCATTCGGCCATCAGATTTACTCCTTATAGGACACATCACTGCACTCTATACTCCTCTGTAAACTGGTCATCTCTATGTAACCGTCCTCACTCCCCCCTGAAATATCTACTGCAGCCCTCATCCTCCACATACAACACCCGTTCTGCAAGTCTCATTCTGTTAAAGGTCCCCAAAGCACACACATCCCTGGGTTGCTCCTCTTTTCAGTTCGCTGCAGCTAGCGACTGGAACGAGCTGCAACAAACATTCAAACTGGACAGTTTTTTCTCAATCTCTTCATTCAAAGACTCAATCATGGACACTCTTGTGGCTTCTTTCTGTGATGTATTGTTGTCTCCACCTTCTTGCCCTTTGTGCTGTTGTCTGTGCCCAATAATGTTTGTACCATGTTTTGTGCTACTACCATGTTGTGTTGCTACCATGTTGTTGTTATGTTGTGTTGCTACCATGCTGTGTTGTCATGTGTTGCTGCCTTCCTATGTTGTTGTCTTAGGTCTCTCTTTATGTAGTGTTGTGTTGTCTCTCTTGTTATGATGTTTGTTTTGTCCTATATTTATATTGTATTTATGTTTTATTTTTAATCCCAGGCCCCTGTCCCAGCAGGAGGCCTTTTGCCTTTTGGTAGGCCGTCATTGTAAATAAGAATTTGTTCTTAACTGACTTGCCTAGTTAAATAAAGGTTAAATAAAAACAAAAATAAATAAAATGGTATTGTAGAATTCTAGTGGCGCTGTTTACTCAGTAGTGCTGAATTTCAGCCTCAGCTGATTTTCTTTAAATCAATCAAATGTATTTATAAAGCCCTTCTTACATCAGCTGACATCACAAAGTGCTGTACAGAAACCCAGCCTAAAACCCCAAACAGCAAGCAATGCAGGTGAAGAAGCATGGTGGCTAGGAAAAACTCCCCAGAAAGGCCAGAACCTAGGAAGAAGCCTAGAGAGGAACCAGGCTATGAGGGGTGGCCAGTCCTCTTCTGGCTGTGCAGGGTGGAGACGATAACAGAACATGGACAAGATGTTCAAATGTTCATAGATGACCAGCAGGGTCAAATAATAATAATCACAGGGGTTGTAGAAGGTGCAACAGTTCAGCACCTCAGGAGTAAATGTCAGTTGGCTTTTCATAGCCGATCATTCAGAGTATCTTTACCGCTCCTGCTGTCTCTAGAGAGTGGAAAACAGCAGGTCTGGGACAGGTAGCATGTCCGGTGAACAGGTCAGGGTTCCATAGCCGCAGGCAGAACAGTTGGAACTGGAGCAGCAGCACGACCAGGTGGACTGGGGACAGCAAGGAGTCATCAGGCCAGGTAGTCCTGAGGCATGGTCCTAGGGCTCAGGTTCTCCGAAAGAGAGAAAGAATTAGAGAGAGCATACTTAAATTCACACAGGACACCGGATAAGGCAGGAGAAATACTTCAGATATAACAGACTGACCCTAGCCCCCCGACACATAAACTATTGCAGCATCGGTCGGGAGACACTGTGGCCCCGTCTGACGTTTAAACATATAAATGTTTCTTTGTACTTCCTTCATTCCAATGCATTAGCTGTATCAGTTGATTCATCATTGTTGCTTTTGTCAGGTCAGTCAGCTGTTTAGAGAACTCATTGCTTTGTTTTTCAGGTGTGCGCGGGTATTGGAGGTCTCCTTGCTGTCTGTGGTCAGAAGAGTATCCCATTTATTTAGCTTTATTATTTTCTATCAATATTTGTTGTCTTTCCTGGAACAGCTGATGATGGTCGACAATATCAGTAGACAACTAGCCAATAGCTAGACACCAATACGCATCCAATCCATCCAACAAGTATACGTTAATGACAGTAGGCCTATAGTTGACTCTTTTGGTTAGAAGCATTTGATTTGGCAATGCCACAGGCCTACATTATTTTGTGTGCCCATGAAAACAGTTTTCACTGTGAAACATAATGAAATGTTAGGTTGGCATAGTAACACTTACAGTGGATTTTCTGAGATCTCCAAGATTCAGGTATCGTACAGAGTTTAAGTTCAATGTTTTAATTCAGTTGTTAAATGCTTAATAATGACAAATACATGTCATTAATGTACGAAAAGAAAGGTAGTGTTTTATGTCACAGGATCTGTGAAGACTCCAAGTGTTCAACTCATGTAGGGCTATTATATTGAATGCAGGCTGCCTGTTCTGCATGTGTTCATATGTGTAAAATTTCCTCGGCTGAAAGGGGAGGCTACCGGCAGGAGGGTAAATGCAAGTAAACTCAGTTTACCCTCCTTTTTTTCCAGAAAAATACATTAAAAGTATAGGGAGCGTAATTTATTTTCTCACCGCGACCGGCAATCAGAGTTTACCCAACTATTAAAAAATATATTTTTACCACTACATCACTGGCTACTGGTAGGCCTATTTGACATTCATGGTAATACACAATAGCCTATACAAGTAAATTAACTGTGTGTTAGGGTGACCATCACGTTTTTCCAGGGACGGTTTCAGACCCATTTCGGGTGTCCCGACTTTTCAGGCTACAAATAAGGTCAATTTGTCAGCATGATGCATCAATTAATGTAGACCTAATCAATGGCAATCACCGAATGTCATTAGACTCACTTTTTGGTGTTTTGTAAACAGATGTTGATTTCCATTCGTCAAATGGTGCGAGTATACATGCAGTTTGGATGCTGGAATTATGTTGGAGTAGACAAACATGCATAACAGGTAACCTACTTTTTGAAGTGATTTGTTTGACAAATCATGTTCATGCCAAAAAGGTCATACGTTTTACTGTTAAATTATGTCTTTGTTATTAGGCCCATAACTTCTTTTTTTTTAAGAGACCCCCGAATGTCACAGTGTAATTCACACTCTGACTGGATCGCCCTGCCTCCCGCCTGTGTACCAGAGTCCTAGCTTAAAAATGGACCAATAGAAGCATAAAGAGGGGTTCCGATGGAATGTAGGAATGGCAACATGCAGGAACGCCCGCATTGCTGGGCGCAAATGCACCCTTCTCGAGATGGAGAACAACAGATGCCGGTGACCCAGTGGCATGTATTCATGAATGCCAAGGGAAGCCAGGCTTCCACAAAAAATGTACCAAGAAAAAAATGACCCATACTAAATGATTTATCTTTTGTCTCTCTGAGGTTTCATAATTTCCCTTCCATTTGCAAGAGGCTGAATGTATCTCAATGGAGGAGGGGCAAGCGAAACAGCGCCCTTCTGGCTCTGTATGTGTAGCCAATCTATCTGATGCTGTCTGGTCAAAAAGAGTATGACATTGTTGCTGCACTTTGCATTGAATGCAAGGGGAGCTAGCGAGCATTTGGTCTCCCTTGATATTTTTTAAAAATACAATAATATCCAAACAGCTTTGAGCTAAACTGAGTGAGCTAAACTGTGACCGTCCTGGCACACCAAAAAAAAGTGTGAAGGGACGCCAGTTTGGATTTGGCTTCACACCAATCACACCACATCAAGCCAAATGTCATTGACAGAAAAAATGTGAATTGTTTCATCTTGTTGTGTTGTTGTCCTCAGGTGACTAGCTAGCTAACTAAAATTGTCCCTTTCCTAAATTAGCCATGGACTGAGATAGGGATTTGGACTTGTGGTTTTGCTTAATTATCCATACTGGCCAATGATTGTGATGTTAATTCTGATCCAACCATAAATTCATACATTGTGCCTCTGGCCTGAGAGGATGGAAGTTCAATATGTAGCTAGGCGTAGTAGGCAAATGTTAAGTAGCTGGCTAATCGTTTCCCATGAAAGGAAGTTAGGCTAGCGATCAAGCATTTTAGCCAGGTAGTCTAGGACAACAAAAACTAAAAGTGTGCACTGCGTAACAACGTCATAGACTGTTTCGGCAACATGAAAAAGGAGGATGGCATTGCAGTTTCTCTACAAGTAGTATGAGTCAACATGTTTTTTCTCCTTATGCACACACAAACACACAAATCAGTATCACGGACTGCAACATGAATGTTTAAAGTCATCAGTGTATTAGACTAGGCATAGGTGGTTTGATGATGTTCAAATGTTGAAGTTGAAATGCTGCTGTGGTACTGTTTTCTTTGCGAATTGTGTTAATTTTCTGGTGTTCTAAATCAATAGTTGTTTAGTAGTCTGAAAATCTCGGCAACATTGACTTGATTGACCATGCTGTAGGTCATGTAACTTCGTTACATGCAATACGCTTTGTGAACTCCACCAGACATGTTGCTCTCCGTTTTTGTGATGAAACAAAGGTGTGGTTGAATCTATTCTGTGTTTTCTTATTGTCTTGGCCTTATGCCTATATATCACGGTGGCAAGTCATTTGAACTAGTCGGTTATATAGAGCAAACAACGCAAGTATCACAACACATCGGTTGTAATATGTTTTTCCCTGGCTTAGCTTCCTCAGTGACTTTACTCATGCGCCACTACTGCGGTGACCATAGCAACGAAATAAACAAACATTTTCAACATGTGAAAAAGTGAATAGTTGTAACACCAAAAGCATTCATAAAAAAGTATTTAAAGGCAGGATAAAATATTAACTCAAAATGAGGTTAGAAAACAATGATTTGTTATTGTTAGACGTGACTCTGTAAACCTATAATCATATAATTGCAGTCAGCTAAATTAGATGATATGTTAAAAGGACATGCTGATTTATCACCACGCAGGCTACTTTGTGTTGAGCGTGTTGGAATGGGAACGCGCCTCAACCAATGAAAACTGTTGGTGGGCGAGGCCGGTACGGGCCGAACCCCCCTCGTTACATGTGCTGCAGCTAGGGGTACTTGCTCCGGTGTGCACGCGGCATTTCTTTGCGCTCGGAACAATGGACAAGGATACAGGTGGAGAAAACGTAGACGAATTTCGAGAGAATTTCATATAGGCTGCTGGAGTGTAGGCCTACAAAATAGATAATTTGGTCACGGATGTGTTTTTTTTTTTACTGTGTATATTACACATTTACTTTGTTTAGCAATGCATTCTAAAAATGTTGGACCATTTTGCGAATGTCTTCCATTTCAGGTAAGATATCTATAGCACACGATTGAAACAATTCTTAATTTGATAACCATACTGTGTTGGTGATATAGCTTAAAACTGAGGCAAACATATTCAGGAGAATATATCTATCTATCCATGAACTTTAGTGCGCAAAGTTCCAAACGCATTCTTGAAGGTTTCCAAAGTGCCTTCGATGGTATCCGTATGGTCTCATATTTAGGTATCTTCATAATAAATGCACGATTACAACGACAACGTCGAATCATCATTATGGCTGTTCTCAAACGTGTGCTTCTGCCATACCAGTTAGTGAATATGCCAAAAGGCTAAACCACGTTTTGAAAACTGTGCTGATATAGCTGATACCAGCTCCATTTCCCCCACTGGCCAGAATAGGCCCGTGATTTAACTTCTTCTCACTGAAGGTCAATGGTGCGTAAAGAACCCCTCAGGGTTGAATCCACCGGGCACCGGGCATTTTACGGATCAAATCGTGTAGTTGAGGGTAAAAACTATTTTGTAACTAATTTATAGCCCTCCACATCACAATCAAGTTGGTCATGCTGGTCTATAACGCACACATGAAAGGTCTATGTATGAATTCTATGAAGTCAAAGTAATGTCATCTATTTTCCCATTCACAAAGCATTTATAGCTAAGCACGTCATGGTAATTAACTGTGCAGTTTGCCACTCTGATCTATAACACCAACGTTAAAGGTCAATGTTAGAATTCTATGTAGTCAATGTAATGCCATTTCCATTCTTCCATTCATATAAACATACCTCACTTATCAAAAAGAACACGGACACAACACAGAATTTTCGGCCTAAAGAAAATATGACAATTTTCTAGATGAAGCACATTAAACAATTACGGAGGACTTCGTTTTATATGTTTACTTTTTCTTGAATAGATTTAACAAAGATTCATATTAAAAGCATTCCAATTAAATTCCCCATTTCAGACTCATAGCATTAACTATTTAAGTGAGTAAAACATACTAACACAGGGTGTTAAAGCTAGTAGCTAGCTAGCCATTTCACACCAGTTACACTTACCCCCCTTTGACCTCTTTCTCCGCAGCCACCCCAGCAGCTGGGCAGAGCCCAAGTGAGTTATCTGTTAGCATCAATGTAAAAATATACATATGATGTCATCTATTGAAATGCTTCTAGCGTGCAACGCTAACTAGCTAGCCATTTCATACCGGTTACACTTTGAATATCAATCTTTGTTAAATATATTGAACAAAAATATTATCGCAACATGTAATCATTTCAAAGATTTTACTGAGTTATAGTTCATACAAGGAAATCAGTCAATTGAAATATATTCATTAGGCCCTAATCTATGAATTTTACATAACTGGGAATACAGATTTGTATCTGTTGGTCAAAGACACCATAAAAACAAGGTAGGGGTCTGGATCAGAAAACCAGTCAGTATATCGTATCACCACCATTTGCCTCATGCACCGTGACACATTTCCTTTGCATTGAGTTGATCAGGCTGTTCATTGTGGCCTGTGGAATGTTGTCCCACTCCTCTTCAATGGCTGTGCGAAGTTGCTGGATATTGACGGCAACTGGAACATGCTGTCATGCACGTAGTCCCAGAGCATCCCAAACATGCTCAATGGGTGACATGTCTAGTGAGTATGCAGGCCATGGAGGAACTGGGACATTTTCAGCTTCCAGGAATTGTTTACAGATTCTTGCGACATGGGTCCGTGCATTATCATGCTGAAACATGGGGTGACGGCGGCGGATGAATGGCACGACAATGGGCCATCAACAAAATGAAATGTTTTCGTTGTCTGTAGCTTATGCCTGCCCATACCATAACCCCACCGCCACCATGGGGCACTCTGTTCACAACGTTGACATCAGTAAACCGCTCGCCCACTCAATGCCATATACGTTGTGAGGCCGGTTGGACGTACTACCAAATTCTCTAAAACGATGTTGGAGGCGGCTTATGGTAGGGAAATTAACATTAAATTCTCTGACCACAGCTCTGGTGGACATTCCTGCAGTCAGCATGCCAATTGCACGCTCCCTCAAAACTTGAGACATCTGTGGCATTGTGTTGTTTGACAAAACTTCACATTTTAGAGTGGCCTTTTATTGTTTCCAGCACAAGGTGCACCCGTGTAATGATCGTGCTGTTTAATCAGCTTCTTAATATGCCACACCTGTGAGGTGGATGGATTACCTTGGCAAAGGAGAAATGCTCACTAAGACTGATGTAAACAAATTTGTGCACAACATTTGAGAGAAATATGCTTTTGGGCATATATAACCTTTCTGGGATATTTTATTTCAGCTTATGAAACATGGGTCCAACACTTTGCATGTTGCGTTTATATTTTTTCTCAGTGTATATTCAAGAAAAGTCCAACTGAAAAATGTAAATAGTATTAACTTTAGTAGGAATGATTATTCAGCGATGTCCTCAACATCCTCAGCAAAAAAACATTTGGTGCTAGCTACATCTATTAAATTGAAATAAAATGTTCATATTTCCTTTAACATTCTGTGTTGTGTGCATATTATTTTGATAAGCCTTATTAATGCTTTATACAGTACTAGTCAATAGTTTGGACACACCTACTCATTCAAGGGGTTTTCCTTATTTGTACTATCTTCTACATTGTAAAATAATAGTGAAGACATCAAAACTATGAAATAACACACATGGAATCATGTAGTAACCACAAAAGTGTTGAAGAAATCAAAATACATTTTATATTCTTCAAAGTAGCCACCCTTTGCCTTGATGGCAGCTTTGCACACTCTTGGCATTCTCTCAACCAGCTTCACCTGGAATTATTTTCCAACAGTCTTGAAGGAGTTCCCACATATGCTGAGCACTTGTTGGCTGCTTTTCCTTTATTCTGCGGTCCAACTCATCCCAAACCATCTCAATTGGGTTGAGGTCGAGTGATTGTGGAGGTCATCTAGTGCAGTACTCCATCACTCCTTCTTGGTCAAATAGCCCTTACACAGCCTGGAGGTGTGTTGGGTCATTGTCCTGTTGAAAAACAAATGATAGTCCCACTAATCACAAACCAGATGGGATGGCGTATCGCTGCAGATTGCTGTGGTAGCCTTGCTGGTTAAGTGTGCCTTGAATTCTAAATAAGTCACAGACAGTGCCACCAGCAATGCACCCCCACACATCACACCTCCTCCTCCAACCACACGTGTGGAGATCATCCGTTCACCTATCTGCATCTCACAAAGACACGGAAGTTGGAACCAAAAATCTCAAATTTGGACTCATCAGATTAAAGGACAGATTTCCACCGGTCTAATGTCCATTCCTTGTGTTTCTTGGCCCAAGCAAGTCTCTTTTTCTTATTGTTGTCCTTTAGTTTTTTGCAGCAATTTGACCATGAAGGCCTGTTTCACGCAGTCTCCTCTGAATAGTTGAGATGTGTCTGTTACTTGAACTCTGTGAGGTATTTATTTGGACTGCTATTTCTGAGGTTGTTAACTGTAATGAATTTATCCTCTTATCCTCTTTTTTTTTGTGGCGGTCTTCATGAGAGCCAGCTTCATCATAGCGCTTGATGGCTTTTGCGAATGCACTTGAAACTTTCATGGTTCTTGAAATGTTCCAGATTGACTGACCTTCATGTCTTAAAGTAATGATGTTGTTTCTCTTTGCTTATTTGAGCTGTTCTTGCCATAATATGGAATTGGTCTTTTACCAAATAGGCCTATCTTCTGTATCCCACTCCTGCCTTGTCACAACACAACTGATTGGCTCAAATGCATCAAGAAGGAAAGACATTCCACAAATTAACATTGAACAAGGCACACATTGTTGATTGAAATGCATTCCAAGTGACTACCTTATGAAGCTGTTTGAGAGAATGCCAAGAGTGTGCAAAGCTGTCATCAAGGCAAAGGGTGGCTACTTTGAAGAATCTAAAATCTATTTTGATTTGTTTAACACTTTTTTGGTTACTACATGATTCCATATGTGTTATTTCATAGTTTTGATGTCTTCATTATTATTCTACAATGTAGAACATAGTAAAAAATCGTTGGAGTCATTAAAACTTGTTTTTCAACCACTCCACACATTTCTTGTTAACAAACTATGGTTTTGGCAAGTCGACATCTACTTTGTGCATGACACAAGTAATGTTTCCAACATTTGTTTACAAACAAATTATTTCACTTATAATTCACTGTATCACAATTCCAGTGGGTCAGAAGTTTACATACACTAAGTTGACTGTGCCTTTAAACAGCTTGGAAAATTCCAGAAATTATGTCTTGGCCTTAGAAGCTTCTGATAGGCTAATTGACATAATTTGAGTCAATTGGAGGTGTACCTGTGGATGTATTTCAAGGCCTACCTTCAAACTCAGTGCTTCTTTGCTTGACATCATGGGAAAATCAAAAGAAATCAGCCAAGACCTCAGAAAACAAATTGTAACCCTCCACATGTCTGGTTCATCCTTGGGAGCAATTTCCAAATGCCTGAAGGTACCACGTTCATCTATACAAACAATAGTACGCAAGTATAAACATCATGGGACCACGCAGCCGCCATACCGCTCAGGAAGGAGACGCGTTCCGTCTCCTAGAGATTAACGTACTTTGGTGCGGAAAGTGCAAATCAATCCCAGAACAACAGCAAAGAACCTTGTGAAGATGCTGAAGGAAACATGCACAAAAGTATCTATATCCACAGTAAAATGAGTCCTATATTGACATAACCTGAAATGCCGCTCAGCAAGGAAGATGCCAATGCTCCAAAACCATAAAAAAGCCAGACTATGGTTTGCAGCTGCACATGGGGACAAAGATCTAACTTTTTGGAGAAATGTCCTCTGGTCTGATGAAACAAAAATAGAACTGTTTGGCCATAATGATCATCGTTATGTTTGGAGGAAAAAGGGGTAGGCTTGCAAGCCAATTAACACCATCCCAACTGTGAAGCACTGGGGTGGCAGCATCATGTTGTGGGGGTGCTTTGCTGCAGGTGGGACTAGTGCACTTCACAAACTAGATGGCATCATGAGTTAGGAAAATTATGTGGATACATTGAAGCAACATCTCAAGACATCAGTCAGGAAGTTAAAGCTTGGTTGCAAATGGGTCTTCCAAATGGACAATGACCTCAAGCATACTTCCAAAGTTGTGGTAAAATGGCTTAAGGACAACAAAGTCAAGGTATTGGAGTGGCCACCACAAAGCCCTGACCTCATCCTATAGAACACGTTTGGGCAGAACTGAAAGAGCGTGTGCCAGCAAGGAGGCCTACAAACCTGACTCAGTTACACCAGCTCTGCCAGGAGGAATGGGCCAAAATTCACCCAAATTATTGTGGGAAGCTTGTGGAAGTCTACCTGAAACATTTACCCAAATTAAACAATTTAAAGGCAATGCTACCAAATACTAATTGAGTGTATGTAAACGTCTGACCCACTGGGAATGTAATGAAATAAATAAAAGCTGAAATAAACAATTCTCTCTACTACTATTCTGACATTTCACATTCTTAAAATAAAGTGGTGATCCTAACTGACCTAAGACAGGGAATTCTTTACTAGGATCAAATGAAAACTGAGTTTAAATCTATTTGGCTAAGGTGTATGTAAACTTATGACTTCAACTGTTTACAACAAATACACTGCTCAAAAAAATAAAGGGAAAACTAAAATAACACATCCTAGATCTGAATGAAATATTCTTATTAAATACATTTTTCTTTACATAGTTGAACGTGCTGACAACAAAATCACACAAAAATTATCAATGGAAATCAAATTTATCAACCCATGGAGGTCTGGCTTTGGAGTCACACTCAAAATTAAAGTGGAAAACCACACTACAGGCTGATCCAACATTGATGTAATGTCCTTAAAACAAGTCAAAATGAGGCTGAGTAGTGTGTGTGGCCTCCACGTGCCTGTATGACCTCCCTACAACGCCTGGGCATGCTCCTGATGAGGTGGCGGATGGTCTCCTGAGGGATCTCCTCCCAGACCTGGACTAAAGCATCCGCCAACTCCTGGACAGTCTGTGGTGCAACGTGGCGTTGGTGGATGGAGCGAGACATGATGTCCCAGATGTGCTCAATTGGATTCTGGTCTGGGGAACGGGCGGGCCAGTCTATAGCATCAATGCCTTCCTCTTGCAGGAACTGCTGACACACTTCGGCCCCATGAGGTCTAGCATTGTCTTGCATTAGGAGGAACCTAGGGCCAACCGCACCAGCATATGGTCTCACAAGGGGTCTGAGGATCTCATCTCGGTACCTAATGGCAGTCAGGCTACCTCTGGCGAGCACATGGAGGGCTGTGCGCCCCCCCCCCCCAAAGAAATGCCACCCCACACCATGACTGACCCACCGCCAAACCGGTCATGCTGGAGAATGTTGCAGGCAGCAGAACGTTCTCCACGGCGTCTGCAGACTGTCACGTCTGTCACATGTGCTCAGTGTGAACCTGCTTTCATCTGTGAAGAGCACAGGGCTCCAATGGCGAATTTGCCAATCTTGGTGTTCTCTGGCAAATGCCAAACGTCCTGCACGGTGTTGGGCTGTAAGCACAACCCCCACCTGTGGACGTCGGGCCCTCATACCACCCTCATGGAGTCTGTTTCTGACCGTTTTAGCAGACACATGCATATTTGTGGCCTGCTGGAGGTCATTTTGCAGGGCTCTGGCAGTGCTCCTCCTGCTCCTCGCACAAAGGCGGAGGTATCGGTCCTGCTGCTGGGTTGTTGCCCTCCTACGGCCTCCACGTCTCCTGATATACTGGCCGGTCTCCAGGTAGCGCCTCCATGCTCTGGACACTACGCTGACAGACACAGCAAACCTTCTTGCCACAGCTCGCATTGATGTGCCATCCTGGATGAGCTACACTACCTGAGCCACTTGTGTGGGTTGTAGAATCCGTCTCATGCTACCACTAGAGTGAAAGCACCGCCAGCATTCAAAAGTGACCAAAACATCAGCCAGGAAGCATAGGAACTGAGAAGTGGTCTGTGGTCACCACCTGCAGAACCACTCCTTTATTGGGGGTGTCTTGCTAATTGCCTATAATTTCCACCTGTTGTCTATTCCATTTGCACAACAGCATGTGAAATTTATTGTCAATTAGTGTTGCTTCCTAAGTGGACAGTTTGATTTCACAGAAGTGTGATTGACTTGGAGTTACATTGTGTTGTTTAAGTGTTCCCTTTATTTTTTTGAGCAGTGTATATATGGGGGATTGGAAATGATGCAGACAATAACATTGATGGAAGGTACAATCTATCTGCAATATCAATACCCCCCCCCCCCCCCCAAAACAAAAAAAATGAGGCCAACGAGGTTTCAGATGGCACTCTATCCCAGATCTTCCAAAGTGAAAGTGGCTTATTTTTTTGTTCGATGCGGAGATAGAGCAGTGTCTGAACTAGGGCTAATGTTGTCCAACTGTGAGGAATGGAGCTAGACCTGCACCGACCTCAATGATGCGTTAAGTATGCAATGTCTCCTGTCACTCCCAAATTCGGGAGGACTATCAGGGCAATCTACCCTTCCAATGAGTTCTTGCATTAGAAAGCAAAATAGAAACCACCTAAACTAAATGCAAAACTGTTTGGACAGCTGAACAGTCGGCAGTCAGTTACTCTACAGTATTTCCAGTAAATCTGCTTAAGGGATCCCGCTAGCTGACATCCTCTGTTCTCTGGTTGACATCACGGTCTGTTATATGACTGTCTGTTATGTAAAGCTGCAATTGCTGCCCGTCTGTATCTGCTCTCAGCCACCATTTCTAGCGTCTGCCTGAGGATGTGTGTTGTTCCCCCAGGGCTGGTGGCGGTACTGCTGACGGTACTCCAGTGGGCAGGGCGAGGCCTCCCTTCTCCTGTCAGGCCCATCTGTGACCCCCGCGTTCTGGACCGCTTCATCATGGAGGCCCGCGACACAGAGACCGCTCTGGTGAGACACTGACTGACTGGGCCTAACCACCACTAGATGGACCTGGGCAACTTTTACATGTCTGGAAAATGTCACATTAGAAGTGAAATGGATGAGGATATTATTACAGTGTATTATGTACAGAGACACTTCATCTTTATTTGTGTGTCTGATCTTGCTCTAACTGTCAATCTGTCTTGCCTTCTTTCCCTCACGCAGCGAGGTTGCAAGGCAGGGTGTGGCGTGACAGGCACCTTTGTGGTTCCACTGACCAACGTTGACTTTGTGGTATTGGAGACAAAGGATGTGAGTAACTGTCTATCAGTTAAATACCTACTGTACATGAATAGCACAAGCCATGGCCATATAGTATAGAGAGAAGTGTTTGGCCCATTTCCTCTGGTTTCTCTACACTGAGTGTACAAAACATTAAGAACACCTTCCTAATAAGAGCTGCAACTCCTTTTGCAGAACAGACTCAATTTGTCAGGGCATGGACTCTACGAGGTGTCGAAAGTGTTTCACAGGGATGCTGGCCCATGTTGACTCCAATGCTTCCCACAGTTGTGTCAAGTTGACTGGATCTCTTTTGGGTGGTGGACCATTCTTGAGACACACGGTAAACTGTTGAGTGTGGAGAAACCCAGTTCTTGACTCACTCAAATCTTCAATCTGCCCATACCGTAACCCCACCGTCACTATGGGACATGGTTCACGTTGACATCAGCAAACCGCTCTCACACACAACGCCATACACGTTGTCTATGGTTCAATCTTTTGTCTTGCCCATTCACCCTCTGAATGGCACCCATACACAATCCATGTCTCAATTGTCTCAAGGCTTAAAATCCTTCTTTAACCTGTCTCCTCCCTTCATCTGAAATTAATAAGGGATCGTAGCTTTCACCTGGTCAGTCTGTCATGGAAAGATCCTGGTCAGTCTGTCATGGAAAGAGCCTGGTCAGTCTGTCATGGAAAGAGCCTGGTCAGTCTGTCACGGAAAGAGCCTGGTCAGTCTGTCACGGAAAGAGCCTGGTCAGTCTGTCATAGAAAAGAGCCTGGTCAGTCTGTCATGGAAAGAGCCTGGTCAGTCTGTCTTGGAAAGAGCCTGGTCAGTCTGTCATGGAAAGAGCCAGCTCAGTCTGTCTTGGAAAGAGCCTGGTCAGTCTGTCATGGAAAGAGCCAGCTCAGTCTGTCATGGAAAGAGCCAGCTCAGTCTGTCATGGAAAGAGCCAGCTCAGTCTGTTATGGAAAGAGCCTGGTCAGTCTGTCATGGAAAGAGCCTGGTCAGTCTGTCACGGAATGAGCCTGGTCAGTCTGTCACGGAAAGAGCCTGGTCAGTCTGTCATGGAAAGAGCCTGGTCAGTCTGTCATGGAAAGAGCCTGGTCAGTCTGTCTTGGAAAGAGCCTGGTCAGTCTGTCATGGAAAGAGCCAGCTCAGTCTGTCATGGAAAGAGCCAGCTCAGTCTGTTATGGAAAGAGCCTGGTCAGTCTGTCATGGAAAGAGCCTGGTCAGTCTGTCATGGAAAGAGCCTGGTCAGTCTGTCATGGAAAGAGCCTGGTCAGTCTGTCATGGAAAGAGCTCTGGTTCAGACAGATCTGTGTTGATGACCGCATCTGTGTGTACTGTTTGAACTATATTTAGGGGGTAGATCAGCTTTAACATAGATTGTGGCTTCTATCAATGTATCAATGTAATTGTCTGCATCATTTCCAATCCCCCATATATTATTGTCAATATATATACAGTACCATTCAAAAGTTTTCGTTATTTTTATTATTATTTTTTATTTTCTACATTGTAGACTAATAGTGAAGACATCAAAACTATGATTATAATACATATGGATTATAATACATATGGAATCATGAGGTAACCAAGAAAGTGTTAAACATCTATTTATATTTGAGAATCTTTCGAAGTAGCCACTCTTTGCCTTGATGACAGCTTTGCACACTCAGGTAAATGTTGCAATTCTTCAGCCATTTCTGAATCTGCAACCAAAAACAAGCTACGTATGGACAGTACCAAAACAAATGATTCAAGGATTCTGTCTCTTCGCAGCAAAATCTGCAGAGCTGGGATGGTTGTAGCCACCATATTGCCCAGAAATGTGTATAATTTAAATTGAAAAATTCAAAGTTTTGAATCCGGTGTCATTTTGTGTATCAGTTCATAAACCACATGGAATCGGTACATTGAAAATCTCTTCACAGCTATTTCTAAATCTGAATGGCACAGCTGTCTTCTTTGGTCCTTAAATGAAACTGGTATAATTTTCTTTAACCTATTTTGGTCTTTAATACAGGGCCGACAGACAAGTTCCTTACTTTTCCCCCCTTTCACTTGCCTCTTCCATTTTTTTGCGGTAATGCTACAATTAGTTGGATGTAATTTTGGGTAGAGCAGACATTTCCATATATTTCTCTTAGCTGCATGTGTGGCATAACTCCAGCATTAATTTTTATGATATCATTATAAAAGATTAAACCGTTTTTAAACATTTTGTCGCCCAACATTTTTTAAAATCAATTTGTATATTTGAGTTTAACCATAGTATTTGTATATTTGAGTTTAACCATAGTATTTGTATATTTGAGTTTAACCATAGTATTTGTATATTTGAGTTTAACCATAGTATTTGTATATTTGAGTTTAACCATAGTATTTGTATATTTGAGTTTAACCATAGTATTTGTATATTTGAGTTTAACCATAGTATTTGTATATTTGAGTTTAACCATAGTATTTGTATATTTGAGTTTAACCATAGTATTTGTATATTTGAGTTTAACCATAGTATTTGTTGTAATATTTGTGTGTTTTTTTCTCTGGTGGATTAAAGTTAAATTGCGACCAGCTTTCTATGGCTTGTTTTTAAAAAAGCAATATTTTGGAGAGGATTTCATTTTCAAATGACCAGAAGTGAGTGGTTGTAATATGAATAAAGGAAAAGTCCTGTATGAACTTCCATTGAGTCCATTGAGCTCTTTCTGCCAATACATTTATTTACCTACAGTGTACCCATTAATACTGGAATACATTGGCCCTAATGTGCATGGTTCTTGTGCTATACATGGCAATGTATAATGACATATTCAGGGAGTTTTGTTTTAACGTATGTGTTTATGTAATGTGTAATTTGTGTGTGTTTTCCCAGACTGAGGAGCAGGCTCTGGAGGTCCAGTCGGGGCTGTTTCTGTTCGGCCAGGCCCTGGGTGCTGTGAGGGAGTCAGTGAGCCGTGCTGCCGTAAAGAGCCTCATCGACAACAACAAGAGCAACATCCACAGCCTGGGCCAGGTGCTGCGCAGCCTCCACATCAAGGTGACTCACTGAGGACTGTGAGTGTCTCGTCTACAGCATGACCAGTGGATGGGACTGCGGTGTGAGCAGGGGTTCCGTGTGGCTCAGTTGGTAGCGCATGGTGCTTGTAACGCCAGGGTTGTGGTTTGCACTCGAGTATCCACTCGCTGCTGTAAGAGTGTTTACTAAAATGTAAACAGTTTGTTACGTAAGACCAGGAGATGTTCCTGGTCTGATAAATTGACCAGGGAAAAACTCCTGTCCCTTTTTAAGTGGATGTGTCTCAGTGTGCACATACTGTTCCTCCACAGCAGAGAGCCTAGTTGTAGATTGGAGTCCTTGGAAAGATCATGGACCCTGGGTACAGTCAGTCAGACGTTCCTCTCCCCTCAGCATGCCACCACCTGCCTGCTGTGTTTGTTTGCTTCTCGGTCAGAAGCCAGGAACTTTTCAGGGCAGGGCAGTTCAGTGACTGAAACGGCTTTGAGCAGGCCAGACATAGCAGTGGGAGTTATGGAAAGGGAACAGAATGTGTCTTCTATTTGGCCGCGTACCGTTTTTGGTATGGAGTAGCGGGGCGGGGCAGGAAGAAAATCTGGAATTAGAACCCCTTCCACAGAACAGAGGAGTGGTGCTTTCTTTTTAGGGTTTGTATGTTAGCCCTTGTTCTTCCTCTCATCCATTGAACAGGACCTGTCCCTCTCTCCAGTGCCAGCAGTAGGTGACTCGGCGACCAGGAAGGTGTCGTCCCTATCCGAGCTGCTCCGTGTCCACACCAACTTCCTACGAGGGAAGGTTCGCCTGCTGCTCACCAACGCACCTGCCTGTCAACAGAACAGCACGTGATTGGAGCTTTCCCGGGAAGACAGAGGCTGTGATTGGACCGTTGTTTAGAGAGAGGATGAGGTCATTGGACTTCTGCTGAAATCTCTGATTGGACTTCCAAGTATGGAATGTGTAGACAAGGTCGTTGTTGACTGGATAGAAACTGGTGGGAAAGTCAGTTGACGTGGGTGGAGCTGATGAGAAACCATGAACGAGTGAGAGAGAAAAAACGTAACTTCTACAACTCATTGACCTCATCGGTTCCTAGTACTACCTGTCAGTACCACAATGAGCTCTGATGCATGCAGCGGGAATAAGCCACAGACAGTACCCGCTGGGCACAGACGTCAATTCAATGTCTATTCCATGTTGGTTCAACTTAATTTCATTGGAATGACGTGGAAACAACATTGATTCAACCAGTTTGTGCCCAGTGGGTACAGATCATATGAGAAGATGATATATAAAGTCCTAAATCCAATGATTTCGATTTTTCATTTTATTTATACATTGTCTTAAAATGTGTTTTTGTATAACTTTTGTGTTATAAATCTCTATTTTCATATACGAGTGTGTACTTTGAAGTCTTTGAACCATATGTTATGATTGATGCTCAGGTTTAACATACTGTAGTCAGTGGTTTGTGTGTTCATGTAATATGCTTGTCAGTACTGTTATAATTCAGACAATGTATTAGTCACTTCTCACTGTGTGCTCTCTGCACTCGGACTGTCTGTGTGGCCCTCCCTCCGACTTACCCTGTCTTTGGGGTCAGAGTAGACATTGTAATTTCACCACCAGGCAGCACACACAGCTCTCTGGCCTAACAAGCAGAGCACTGAGTCTGAGAATGAGATCAGTTCCTAGTGGAGACCGTTCTGGACTCTGCTGCCCTCTGCTGGATAGACCTTGGCATCGTTGCCCTACTTATGCACTGGTTATACAAAGAACAGAAACCGGCTCTGGCTCTAAAAATATCATCATGAAATCATCTCATTATGTGTATATAGACCTAGTCATTTTCACAAAAAACTAAACAAAAGAACACCAATCAAAGAAGATCAGTAATGTCAACATGGGTAATCATTAATCAGATTAGCAACCACTCACAGATTAGCGATGATAAATCATTGGATATTGTGTGTTAAAATATAGGGAGGCAAATATGATCATTTGTTTCAGGATATCTTTTTAATGTTCTCCAGTTCAGACACACAACATACAGTGTGTCATAGCCTCTATATGAAATGTTAACGTCATTCTTTAAACCCGTTCGTTATGCTTCCTTACAGTGTCTCAATCCTCCAGTAGGTTACGGATTCCAGACTAAATGAAAACAGACACAAACAGGTGCAAGTCTTTTTTCGGCAACCCAGCGCGAACCTTGGAAAAGTAGAGATTTGCAGCTTTGCAATGTTTTTTTTGTTTGTAACATTGAGCCACCGCCAGACTTAGTGTCACCGTGTAAACAGGTGAGAGTGTGCTTCCAGTCTGTTGGCTGTCATATCCCCGGTTTCCAAATTTCAGTCATATTTTTTAAAATAGAAAAATACTGCCTTTTCTTTCTTCTTTTTTTGGAAACATGGGCATCTCAAATGGACAGCAAACAGGTGAGCTGATATTCCAGAAAATGACTTAAACAGTGTGCATGGCAGACATCATAGTAAAGGATAGCAAAGCAACCACAACCATCAGAGTCTGAAACAATACTGAAAGAGTACTGACTGAAGGTGTTGACAACATACTGTACCTGCTCTAAGCTATTCGGTAATACTATGTCACTTCTCAGGACAGTGAGTGTCACTAACAATTACCAACAGCACCACCATCAAGATTCAAGTTCCCTTGTTTTGTAGGTTTGGGTTGAGCACAGTTTCAAACCATGCCTATCTCTACCATTATCACTGCCTTCCTCTACCTCCATCATTATCACTGCTTTCCTCTACCATTATCACTGCTTTCCTCTACCATTATCACTGCCTTCCTCTACCATTATCACTGCTTTCATCTACCTCCATCATTATCACTGCATATCTACCATTATCACTGCTTTCCTCTACCATTATCACTTCCTTCCTCTACCATTATCACTGCATATCTACCATTATCACTGCTTTCCTCTACCTCCATCATTATCACTGCATATCTACCATTATCCCTGCCTTCCTCTACCACTACCATTATCCCTGCATATCTACCATTATCCCTGCCTTCCTCTACCTCCATCATTATCACTGCTTTCCTCTACCATTATCACTGTTTTCATCTACCTCCATCATTATCACTGCATATCTACCATTATCACTGCCTTCCTCTACCATTATCACTTCCTTCCTCTACCTCTACCATTATCACTGCCTATCTACCATTGTCACTGCCTTTCTTTCCTTCAGTCGCTCTCCCTTTTTCTTTCGCTCTGTATCCACATTTTCTCTCTAAATCTGCTATCTCTGCAGCTCTTACCATTGGCCACTTAACAGATGCTAAAGAACTCCTCTTAAATGAATTGTCATTCCAGACAAAAGCTGTCGTCGTGATTGATGTGGCAGTTGACAAAATGTGCAAGTAATGCCGACCGCCCCCAGAACCCCACCCACGTCCAGTATGTCCCTCCTACCCTAGAGAAACCTGAGCCATATCCCTGTCCCCACTGCTATTTATGTTGAACTCAACCATGCTAGGATTTTAGATGTAGTTTTCATTCACAGATCATTCATGTATGTTAATAACTGTCTATATGTGCCCATAACTTGTTGCACTTTGACCTTGAAAATCTAAGATATGAAAGAAAATCAAACAACGAGAGCTCAAATCAGCCGTCTGAACTTGCACCTGATTTGGCCCTTCACTCATAAACCAAACCATAAACATAATATTTACAAATACCACTTTGTTCTCTTACACTTTAACATTTTTTTTTACAGTTTGTTTTCTATGTGTGTTTTGTTCTTTTTCTGAGTCCCGGTTCTCTGTCCAGTCCCCTGTGATGGACCCCAGTCTATAACCCCGGAGTGTGATCATCATCATCCCAAAACAAGACAGGAAACAAAACAGGAAAAACATCCCACTAGGTGTGTTGTTTGTGTTACATGTGAGTAATGTTTATCAAATGTTTTTCTACTCAAGTTTTAGAATGTATCCTCTGTGCACCGGCGACATGTCAGGTGCCTGCTGATGATTAGTCTCTCCATTGCCATTGTTGTTTTCAACGTCAATGCTTTCCTAGCGTCGTCTCAACTTCGGTAACAGTTTTGTTCCTCACGAATGTCCAGAGTTTGACGTGTCCCTGTGTTCAGTTGTGCAGTTGAAAGATCTGAAACGTGCGTACAAGGTTTTTTTTCACCTTTGACCTACAGTATGTCAGTCTGAGCCCCCTTCATACCCCCTGCCCCTCAACAACAGAGAGAATCTCAGAACAACAGAAGAGATGAAAATACTGACATATCCAGTATCCAGAAACCTGTA
The DNA here is from genome assembly GCF_045791955.1 of Oncorhynchus clarkii lewisi. NCBI lineage: Eukaryota > Metazoa > Chordata > Actinopteri > Salmoniformes > Salmonidae > Oncorhynchus > Oncorhynchus clarkii. The sequence goes on along the minus strand of NC_092156.1, from coordinate 42,138,375 downwards.
GCACGCAGCTAAAAGTCCACGGAGGAGAGGATAAAAGTGCTTAAAACTAAGATAAATTGTTCAAAGACAACCCTCATTTCCAGGAAAATATTTAGAATTATATCCATTTTTACCATTGAGGCAATTCACGTCAAATATGACATTTTCACAATTGAAAAACGAGTATTGGCCTATCATGGATAAACACTGCAGGCTGACGGAGTGGTAAAGTCCAACAATATTTTTTTTACAGAGGAATGATCAAAGACAATCTTCAGTTGAGACGGTAACGCGATGACCGTGCAACACTTCACAGCTGAAGTAAGGAGAGAAAGAGTGAACTAAAAAGAGAGGGGGGGTGGGTGAGACAGGGCTTCAAACAGTCTCCCAGGGCAGCAGGTGCTCGTGGCACAGCCTCGGTGATAAGAAATGAAAAAAAAATAAAGGACATATTTGTTCTTCTTGCTCTAATCATAGTCAATATTCATCCCCTGATACCTCTTTTGAAGTATCTACAGAACAGAACATAGTTTCCTTCATGAAGTGCACAAAGTTCAGCAGATATAGAAAAACAAAAAGAAATGACTTTTCAAGAAGAAAAGAAAACAACAATAAGAAAACAAGGCCAAACGTAAAAACAAACACACTTTCCACTCCGATGTCCGTGCTCCGTTTAGAAAAAAATTAAAATCATGCAAAAGATCCCAGACAGCAAACCAGTTATGAATCTTAATATTCTCTTTATATATTTTACAAGGATATATTCAGTCTTTTCCCCCTTGAGTAAAGCCCAGCCACAGTGCAACACTGAATGCAAGAAAAAAACGAAACAAAGTGCGATAGATCAAAAAGAAAGATGAAACATTTGGCACTTTTTTTGAACGTGATTCCTTGTGTAAGATCAAGTCAGGATGGGCCTCTCCTGGTGGTCCGTTGGACCCTCATTGCGAGAGGAGCGTTATCACAGTTCTTGGCACCAAGAATGCTGGTAAAAACGAGATATCAGAATAACCACTTTTTTTCATTCATATCCTTACAATTGATCAATAATACATCATTTACATTTATGTGTTTGTATAAAAGACTCCAAAGAGGAAAAAAAGGAGTCATGAAGAGGTTTATTTGAGAGAGAAGGGAGGACGAAAATGAGACTGGGAGGATTGTGTGAACGTTGCGATCAAGAGCCACAGGAACAGACAGGAAGAGAAAGTGAGTGGGAGTCAGAGAAGAAGAGAAGCAGTAATATGGGTTGAGAGAGAGGAAGATAGACAGAGTGAGAGAGAGGAAGAGAGTGAAACACACAGATTGTACAGACATATGAACAGGTTGGACGATGTGTGATAGAGTTGTGTTAGTTGAAATGATGGGTCTTTGTCCCAGCAGTCCACAGCCTGAGTCAGACTGAGCCATGTGTCCCAACGGTAGGGGGCGACAGCACAGCCTCACGGGGAGATTGACAGAGAACAGAACAACAGAGAGAGAAAAAAAAAGAAAAAAGCAACACAGAAAAAGAGTCCCAGGAAAAAGCTGGAGGATAATCCCAGTGAGAGAGAGAAAGAACAGGAGGGGATCCATCTGTGGTGTTTGTTTGTATCTCTGCTGAACCACAGGTTGTGCCTGGTCCTATACGCGGGTGGTGGAGTGTTGGTGTGGCAGGGCGTTGTTGCTGTGGCCAGGGGTGGGGGTGGTGGGGGGGGGCGGGGCAGGGGGGTAGGTGTTGAAAGGGTGGAGGGGCTGCATGCCACTGATGGTGCTTGGGATCATGGTAATGGTGTTGGCCGTCATCAGCGGCACGTCCTCCGGTGCCCGCCGCAGGGCCAGCGTGTAGTCTGGTGGGCCCACCTGCGCCCGTAGAGGCTCCAGGTCGCCGTGGAGACCCCGGGACGGGAGGGGCGTGCCGATGCCGTGCTCCATCTCCACCCTCTGCTGCTTCATCTGCAGGGACATGAGCTCCTCCTCCTGGCTCAGCGCCAGGTCGTTGTGGGACGGGGCGCCCACCCCTCCCATGGTGGTGCCCATGCCGCGCTGCGGGGACAAGCGGCGGTGGCGTCTCTGCAACAGCTCGTGGCGTTTGTCCCGTTTGTAGTAGAGGGCTGCGAAGGCCAGCACGTTGAGGAAGAGCAGCGAGGCGCCCACCGCCACTGTCACACTCAGCTCCGTGGAGTAGTCCCTTATCTCGTCGGGGAACGGGTTGCGGCGGGGCGGCTCGGAGGGGTCTGGCTCGGGTTCGGGGGGGTTGGTGGAGATGACGGGGTGGCGGGTGGAGCGTGCCCCAGGGGGGCCAGGTCGGTGGGCGCGGGGACCTCCTCCTCCAGGCGGCAGGCGGGTGGTGATGGGGTAGATGTCCTCATGCATGGAGTGCAGGTGAGGCACCAGCTCCAGCCAGAAGGCCACCTTGTTGGCCCGGTAGTTGTCCCTGACGCGGGGCTTCAGGCCAATGTGGAGGTACTGCTTGTCCTTGGAGCTGAACTTGGTCCAGATTACCTCCTCAAAGCGGTTGGGTTTGGTGTGGATGAATTTAGTGTCCTGGGGTACAGGCAGGTTGGGATCCCTTATGGGAGGGAGTGAGAGAGAGAGAGAGAGAGAGAGAGAGAGAGAGAGAGAGAGAGAGAGAGAGAGAGAGAGAGAGAGAGAGAGAGAGAGAGAGAGAGAGAGAGAGAGAGAGAGAGAGAGAGAGAGAGAGAGAGAAAAGATTATCACAAGTATTGAGCATGTACTGTATGCATCTGATAAAGTTTCTAATCTGATATTTCAATGCCGTGTCTAGGTCTTGTCTAACTCCAGTACTGACCCGGTCTTGGCAAAGTTGGTCCAGTACGTCATGACCACAGCACTGAGCATGACGTCATTCTTGGAGAAGTTACAGGGGAACAGGTCGGTGGCTCCCACCATGGGGACCCCAAACACGTAGGGCAGCTCATCCCCGTGGGCCGCGTCCGCCCACTCTGGCCGGGCCTCCGTCTGGCAGTGGTGGTGGAAGGTGTAGAAGTAGACAGGAGACTGGAATTCAGCGTGCAGCTTGGCTGTGGCCACCGCTGGCGCCACCCACTGGTGATCTGTGAACAGTGCCAGCAGGGTCTTCCTCCTCATGTCTCCGTTGTCCCTGTCGGCCCAGTCTGTGTACATGAACTTTATGGTCTCCCTCAGGATGTCCTTACCTGGAGACAGAGACAGACCGAGAGCAATGGAGAGAGCAAGCAAAAGAGATTAGAGAGAGACAGAACGAGGGGGGGAGAAAGAGACATAGACAGAAAGGGGGGAGAAACAGAGCAAGAGAGGGGAGAGACAGAGAGAGGGGGGAGAGAGAAAGAGAGAGAGAGAGAGAGAGAGAGAGAGAGAGAGGGGAGAGACAGAGAGAGGGGAGAGAGAGAGAGAGAGAGAGAGAGAGAGAGAGAGAGGGGAGAGACAGAGAGAGGAGAGAGAGAGGGGGGGGAGAGAGAGAGGGGATAGACAGAGAGAGAGGAGGAGAGAGAGAGGAGAGAGAGAGAGGAGGGGAGAGAGAGACAGAGTGGAGAGAGAGACAGAGAGAGACACACAGAGAGAGGAGAGAGAGAGAGAGAGGGGGAGAGAGAGACAGAGAGAGACACACAGAGGGAGGAGAGAGAGAGAGAGAGGGGGGAGAGAGAGACAGAGAGAGACACACAGAGGGAGGAGAGAGAGAGAGGGGGGGTAGAAAGAGAGCAACAAGAGACGGGGAGGAGATGGGACAGAGAGACCTTGAATAGCCAGCAATGAAATACTAAACAATAGTAAAATAAAATATATATCTACTCTTAACACACATGGGTAACTGGAGCATTACTTCTGCTCCTGTGGGGGTGTCTAACATGCAGTGGTGTAAAGTACTCGAGTAAAAATACTTCAAAGTACTACTTAAGTAGTTTTTTGGGGTATCTGTACTTTACTTTTTCTATTTTTGCCAAATTGTACTTCTACTTCACTACATTCCTAAAGAAAATAATGTATTTTTTACTCCATACATTTTTCCTGACACCCAAAAGTACTCCTTACATTTTGACTGGAAAATGGTAGAATTCACACACTTATCAAGAGAACATTCCTGGTCATCCCTACTGCCTCCAATCTGGCGGACTCACTAAACACAAATGCTTCGTTTGAAAATTATGTCTGAGCGTTTGAGTGTGCCCCTGGCTATACGTCAGAAAATTGTGCCGTCTGGTTTGCTTAATATAAGGATTTTGAAATGGTTTATATGGTTTTTATTTTTGACACTTAAGTATATTTTAGCAAATGCATTTACTTTTGATACTTAAGTAGATTTAAAACCAAATACTTTAGATTTTTACTCAAGTAGTATTTTACTGGGTGACTTTCACTTTTACTTGAGTCATTTTCTATTAAGGCATCTTTACTTTTACTGAAGTATGACAATTGAGTATTGTTTCCACCACTGCTAACATGTTTGTGTGTATGAGGACATTTATAACAAACTCTCACCCTCAGGGTATCCATACAGGTTGTCCACAAAGTTGGAGATGGTGTAGTCGAAGGAAGCTGCAGAGATCCCATCATCCCCCTCACTGTCGTCCACAAACTTCAGCCCTTCTCCCTGGTTCACCCCCAGCAGGATGTCATAGTTCAGGAACTCCCCCTGGTGGCAACACACACACATAGCATCACAGAACAATGGAGGAAGAAAAAGACACTGCTACAGCAACAGTAATCGCATTAACATAAGAGACTGAGGAATCCAGAGATTTGTATTTTTTTAATGGTGACTGGAGCCAGAGGCTGAGTCTGACCTGTTGCATGAGAATCTCGGGGTCGTCGGGAACCACGTCTCCATCCACCACGGGGCCGAAGGCGATGTGATACCTGGCCGGCTGGATGTCCTGGTCCACCAGCTCCCTGAAGCTCTTCCTCCTCAGACACTCCACCAGGTCGCCTGTGTCCCCGTAGCTGCAGCCTACCTTCTTAGCCAGGATCTTGGTGTACATAAGGGGCCGGTAGTTGACCGACCAGCTGGAGATGGCTGAGCCGCTCTGGGCTATGGCCCTCTGGAACAGCCCTGGGGGCCACAAGAGGGTCAGAGGACTTAGTGTAGTGTAGAATGTGTAGATCCCTGAGTGTATAAATATAAAGTGCATTTGGAAAGTTTTCAGATCCCTTCACTTTTTCCACATTTTATTACGTTACAGCCTTGTTCCAAAATTGATTAAATAGTCCCCCCCCCCCCTCAATCTACACACCATAACCCATAATGACAAAGCAAAAACATGTTTCAAAACTTTGTAAATCTTTATAAAAATAATAATAATGAAATATCACATTTACATAAGTATTCAGACCCTTTGATCAGTACTTTGTTGAAGCACCATTGGCAGCGATTACAGCCTCGAGTCTTCTTGGGTATGACACTGCAAGCTTGGCAAACCTGTATTTGGGGAGTTTCTCCCATTCTTCTCTGCAGATCCTCTCAAGCTCTGTCAGGTTGGATGGGGAGCGTCGCGGCACTGCTATTTTGAGGTTTTTCCAGAGATGTTCGATCGGGTTCAAATCCGGGCTCTGGCTGGGCCACTCAAGGACATTCAGGGACTCAGGGTACTCTTGCGTTGTCTTGGCTGTGTGCTTAGAGTCGTTGTCCTGTTGGAAGGGGAACCTTCACCCCAGACTGAGGTCCTGAGCGCTCTTGAGTAGGTTCATATCTCTGTACTTTGCTCCGTTCCTCTTTCCCTTGATCCTGACTAGTCTCCCAGACCATGCCTCTGAAAAACATCCCCACAGCATGATGTTGCCACCACCATGCTTCACTGTAGGGATGGTATTGGCCAGATGATGAGCAGTGCCTGGTTTCCTCCAGATGTGACGCTTAGCATTCAGGGTAAAGAGTGCAATCTTGGTTTTCATGGTCTGAGAGTCCTTTAGGTGCCTTTTGGCAAACTCCAAGAGTGCTGTCATGTGCCTTTTACTGAGGAATGGCTTCCGTCTGGCCACTCTTCCATAAAGGCCTGATTGGTAGAGTGCTACAGAGATGTTTGTCCTTCTGAAAGGTTGTCCCATCTCCACAGAGGAACTCTGGAGCTCTGTCACCTCCCTGACCAAGGCCCTTCTCTCCAGATTGCTCAGTTTTGCCGGGCGGCCAGCTCTAGGAAGAGTCTTGGTGGTTCCAAACTTCTTCAATCTAAGAATGACGGAGGCCACCGTGTTCTTAGGGACCTTCAATGCTGTCTCAGAGCTCCACGGCCACGGCTTGTTTTTTGCTCTGACATGCACGGTCAACAGTGGGACCTTATATAGACAGGTGTGTGCTTTTCCAAATCATGTCCAATCAAGTTTTAGAAACATCTCAAGGATGATCGATGGAAACAGGATGCACCTGAGCTCAATTTTGAGTCTCATAGTAAAGGGTCTGAATACTTATGTAAATAAGGTATTTCTGTTTTTTTTTTATAAAAAAAAAAAAAAACCTTTACAACAAAAAAATATCTGTTTTCGCTTTGTTATTATGGGGTATTGTGCGTGGATGGAGGATCCACCACCGTGGCACCGTGAAGTATTACATATGGAGGGAGCACTGTTCCGGGTACACTGCCTCTCTCCAAAGCCCCACTAAATCATTGTAAACATTAGGCTTGGCAAATCCGCTGGTTTCCTCACATCACATACGGAGGCAGCGACAAGAAAATGGCGACAGGCCCGGCACACAGTTGTGTTGGCGTTAACACTGACTGGTGGCTGTGTTAAACGGAGAGAGAGAGAGAGAGAGAGAGAGAGAGAGAGAGAGAGAGAGAGAGAGAGAGAGAGAGATAGATAAAGAGATAGAGAGAAAGAGAGCACTGCTGCACCGTTATGTAAAGTGCCTTGTTGTCCCCCTGTTTTCATCTGCAGATTCTGACATTAATAATTAAGACCCCCTCCCCTCCATTCCATCCCCCTTCCTCTGCAAGTGCCCCCTCCCCTGCTCCTCTCCCTATGAAATCAATTAAGACTCGTCTCAGCTGCGGCTCAAGTCCTGAGCTCAGCTCAGCTCTGCTCTCTCCTGCTCAGACAGACATCCATATTTTCAGTCCTCATTAGAGTTCTGTCAAACACCTGTCTCACATACACAGGCACACATCCATATTAACACAGTCCCAAAGTCCTGACTCACACGCCAGTCTCTCCCTCTGATAGCTACACAAACTGAGACTCCTATTCCTATACCAAAGTCAAATTCATACGGCTGTCTGGTGCATATTGATCTGATTCTACGAAACCTATTCTATGTTTCTGATAGTCGTATCCACACGGGCCGAAAGTTATATCCAATTTTATACCTCATTCAAATTCACACATCATCCTAGGGTTCAATTCCATACTACCTTGTTGCTCAGTTAGACACTATGAAACTGAGGCAAGAGGGACGTTTGTCTTTAAGAACACCTTTCTGGGTTTCCTTGGTGACACACACCTGAAGTACACTTAAAATCATCTTGGATGTTGCTATGGTAGTGAGGATGAAAATGACAGTTTGTGATAACGATGACAGGTTTGACAGTGAGGATTGTTGTCCTAGATTCGTTTCAGTAGCAGTTTATTACATGTTTACATGTAGGCCGTACCTGGCAGCTAAACAATGAATTTCAGTACACGTCACACACAACTAAATACATCTCAAGGCGCTTTAAAAGCAACGATGGTGATGATGAGATCGCTGTCATTATAGAGGATGACTGATGAATATTTTTGATGATGTTGGCTATGCTGCTGTTGTTGCTAATGACTAAAACGATGATGACTGGTCCTTACCCTCAGAGTGGTGGGAGAGGATGAGCAGATTGACACAGGAGGCTCCGGCGCCGGAGCCAAAGATGGTGATCCTCTCTGGGTCTCCTCCAAAATGGCCAATGTTCTCATTGAGCCAACGTAGAGCCTGGATCTGGTCCAACAGACCATAGTTCCCCTTGGCTGACTGGTCCCCGGTACTCAGAAACCCTGCAGGACAGAGAGCGAGAGAGAGAGGGGGATGAAGGGAGGGATGGAGGGATGAGGCATGTGAGGGTGACAAGGGTGATTCGATGACAGAGGGAATATTAATGAGAGAAGAAAGAGAGCAGAATGAGAGCGAGGAAGAAATAAGAAGGCAGAAGGGGGTTAGTTGAAGAGGAGTAGGAAGAGATTCAAGGAGAGAATACCAAATAATTTAATATTTCATCCGGGTCTTTTTCTGTTCTCCACAAACAAAGATGGCAGCAGCATTCGGTGACAGTGGCCTGGGTATTTACGAGGCCGCAGCTCGTTAGCATCCTCAAGTGCTTTAACAGAAACTTTGCTAAATTAGTCAAGCACTGTATTATCTGATAAAAGCAATGACACTCATTTTAATACCCATGTCGTTAAATGAATGCAGTAAAGAGAGCTCGTTAGGAGAGGCACAGGAGACACGTTTCATATGCTTCCAATATAGAGGAAGAAAAGAGTGCAAGTGGCTTGCAAAAGTATTCACGCCCTTTGGCATTTTTCCTATACTTATACTTATTTTCCACCATAATTTGCAAATAAATTCATTAAAAATCCTACAATGTAGGGCCTCCCGGGTGGCGCAGTGGTTAAGGGTGCTGTACTGCAGCGCCAGCTGTGCCATCAGAGTCCTGGGTTCGCGCCCAGGCTCTGTTGTAACTGGCCGCGACCGGGAGGTCCGTGGGGCGACGCACAATTGGCCTAGCGTCGCCCGGGTTAGGGAGGGCTTGGTCGGTAGGGGTGTCCTTGTCTCATCGCGCACCAGCGACTCCTGTGGCGGGCTGGGCGCAGTGTACGCTAGCCAAGGTGGCCAGGTGCATGGTGTTTCCTCCGGCGCATTGGTGCGGCTGGCTTCCGGGTTGGATGCGCTGTGTTAAAGAAGCAGCGGCTTGGTTGGTTGTGTATCGGAGGACGCATGACTTTCAACCTTCGTCTCTCCCGAGCCCGTACGGGAGTTGTAGCGATGAGACAAGATAGTAGCTACTACAACAATTGGATACTACGAAATTGGGGAGAAAAATAAAAAATAAAAACTAAAAAAATCCTACAATGTGATTTTCTGGATTATTTTCCCTAATTTTGTCTGTCATAGTTGAAGTGATGAAAATATGATGAAAATTACAGGCCTCTCATCTTTTTAAGTGGGAGAACTTGCACAATTGGTGGCTGACTAAATACTTTTTTGCCCCACTGCATTATATATATATATAATGCAACAAATTTATATATAGCATATATATGTCTATAAATATATGCTATATATCTATAAATATCTATAAAAAAAATATATATATATATAAAAAAAAATATATATAAACCTGTTACCACTTCATAAACCCATTATCTCCTTCACCATCATTGTTGGACAGCTAATTGGTGTTGCTGGTGTTTTCACATAAAACCCTGGGCACACTGGTAGCAGAGCAGCACTCTGTTATCTGTGGGTCTGAGGCCTAGCTACTGCTTTACAAGACATACACACACTCATCGGCCTGCCTCTCTGCCTGTCTGCCTGCCTCGCGGTCTGCTGGTTAATTGGTAGTTTGGACTTGATAGTTACAGGGTGGATTGTAAACAATGCCGGCAGTGATTAATACCTGTGGTACTGACATGCTACAACTGTACCAGGAGAGGAGCACACGTGTGAACTGACATGTGTTAGACATGACTTTATGAAAAGGGATTTGATAGCTAGGAAGTGGCATTCTGCGATCGGTGATTATACATATTATACAGCGTTTTGCCAAAAACTGTATTATTGCCTGAATAATGACCTTGACAGGCAGATTAAATGGATCATGATGTGTCAGTAACAGAATCCTAGCTAAGCGTGTTGTGTAATTGATTGTCCTTGAGCAGAGCATGCCATCTTGCCTCCATGATTCCACACCATGCAGATCAAGGAAAACACCACTCCAGGAACTACAGTACAAGGAACTACATGGGAAAATATGGTGAAATCCTTCCATGGCTCCGGGAGAGGGTTTTGTATTCTCGGTAGCCCTGTTTGTAAGGAGCAAAGGGCAGAGAGAGGGAGAGAGAGGCCTGGGGAGAGACAGAGGAACAAAGACATATGAAATGCAGCTATTCACTCATCCACTGCTGCTTAACTGCCCCCGGCACCAAAGTCAAAGAAAAGAGACCAAAATAATCTGACCTCTAACCCCTGTGCGAGCGAAAGCTCTTGGCCTCCTGTGACTCAGTGACCCTATGACCCTTAAACTGTGACCCGTGCTGCTGGCCAGGGCCAGAGGTGTGAAGATGTGTCAGCTCTCATAACATCCATGTGCTGAACTGTCTGCCTGCCTCTGTTGCCTGGCAACCGGCCAGAGCTACAGTCACAGAGATCTAGACACACACACATGGACTTAGAGTCAGAGACACTTGCATGCTCACATGAGCTTCTCCCCACTGCCTTTGATTGGGTAAGAGGGAATATGGTTATCTGCCAATATTTAAGATAAGTCTCTCTCTCTCTCTCTCCTCCTCCTCCTGCCGCTCTCTCTCCCTCTGTTTTCTTTTCCATACTCTTCCTGTCTGCTAAGTTGGGCTTCCTGCCGACTTTAGAGCTGAGAGCAGCAGTTTATGGGGGCCGAACTCATGCATATTCAATACTCGCTTTAGGTAATGGCCAAGGAACTGTAAGGAGAGTCTTCAACCTCGGAGAGCGAGAGAAGGAGAGATCTGGCAGAGAGAAAGAAAGAGGAGAGAGACATAAATGAAGGCTAGAGAGCACTAGATTGAGAGTGATTTGAACAGAAATGAAAAATATGAGACGAAGAGCTCTCTAAGCATCCACCAGATAACACTTCATGAAAAACTACCCCTTCCTGCTACTGGAACCATGGTAATACCATCACAGCTGCTGGTAATACCCTACCACCACATACCAATATGATGGTTGTTTAAAATTATCAAGTCTTATATTGTGAATGATTGATGTTTCTTCTTCAGGGGAGACGGTGAGAAACCATTATCATGAATTAATTGTAGCTTGCATAACTTAAATAGGCAACTTTATAAATCATACAGACCTGGTATGTGTGGGATTGAATTGTATGTTCTAATCATGAACTATGAGCAATGACACACACACACACACACACACACACACACTGAAACAGTTGGCTATGAGTGGAGTCAGAGCTATGAGTGCCAATTAGGAGTAGTGATGTGCTGTTCTCCATTACAGTGGCTCAGTAAAAGCCTGCAGTGTTCACTGTTCCAAGGACAGAGCTGTCAGTGTGTGTGAATAGTTGATTTGTTCTGTGAAAACTGTATTTCACACCTCATGATTCATGAGGTGGGCGTGTCAGGCGGTGATCAAATCAGGTCATTAAATTAGATAAGCACGTGGTCGCCACATGTTGTATGTAAACACCTTTGATCTGACTACTTTGATATGGATTACTTTGATGTACGTTCTGCTGCCGTGTGTGTGTGTGTGTGTGTGTGTGTGTGTGTGTGTGTGTGTGTGTGTGTGTGTGTGTGTGTACCCAGGTGTGAGGGGCTTGTTGTGATCCTGGGGGTAGTGTTTTGGGCAATATGTAAGACAAAAGACTTGATGCTTTTAATCAAGTAGAGTCCTTGGTCAGTTGTGGGACAAAGATGTGTTATGCCGTTGATCAGGGGCAGTGTATTAAACTATTTGAGGAACTAAGGTCTATTGTGCCTTTTGATACATTTTGTGGGGTGGAGACGAGAGGAGGGGGTTGGCCATGTTGAAACAGTTCTGGTGTTGAGGGTAGGGTTTTGGTTGGGGGGCCAGTTGAAACCGTTTTGAATGAGGTGCGTTTTAGGTTCTGGGCTGAAATTCAGCATTGTAATCAAACCGGTTGGGGCGAGGCTTACATGCTGACCACACCGCTTGCGTCGCGTGTGCGAGCATGGCAAAATAAATGTAAACATACATGTTTTTCAATTATTGCACCTACACTGCTCGCGTGCGCCAACGAACGTCTGCGTTGCCAAGTGCTAAAATAGAAGTCAGTTCTATTTGTGACGCTGAACGTGGTGCAAGTCCTGCCTCTCCCATCTCCTCATTGGTTTATAGAAGCAGATACCCACGTGCCATCTCCTCATTGGTTATACACACACATGGTTATACACACATGGGTGATTGAAAGTTGAACTCAGTTTGGTCGGTCGTCATGGTAATTATGAAAGTTAGATGCATATCGCCATATAAAGTCCAAAGAAGAAATAGCCTGGAAGGAGGAGAGATGACTAGAAATTATTTGGTTGACCGTTTTGTGTGTGGATTAATTGTCGGAGTAGAGGACCTTGTGCATTTCAGGTAAAATAACAACTCAACGTTTATATCCCATGACAAATTAGCTAGCAACAGCAAGCTGGCTAAATAGGACAAATTAGCTAGAAACTGCAAGCTAGCTAGCTAAATTGCCATAAATATTTAATGTTTTTGACCTGTCCCCAAATTAATATACAGTGCCTTGCGAAGGTATTCGGCCCCCTTGAACTTTGCGACCTTTTGCTACATTTCAGGCTTCAAACATAAAGATATAAAACTGTATTTTTTTGTGAAGAATCAACAACAAGTGGGACACAATCATGAAGTGGAACGACATTTATTGGATATTTCAAACTTTTTTAACAAATCAAAAACTGAAAAATTGGGCGTGCAAAATTATTCAGCCCCCTTAAGTTAATACTTTGTAGCGCCACCTTTTGCTGCGATTACAGCTGTAAGTCGCTTGGGGTATGTCTCTATCAGTTTTGCACATCGAGAGACTGACATTTTTTCCCATTCCTCCTTGCAAAACAGCTCGAACTCAGTGAGGTTGGATGGAGAGCATTTGTGAACAGCAGTTTTCAGCTCTTTCCACAGATTCTCGATTGGATTCAGGTCTGGACTTTGACTTGGCCATTCTAACACCTGGATATGTTTATTTTTGAACCCTTCCATTGTAGATTTTGCTTTATGTTTTGGATCACTGTCTTGTTGGAAGACAAATCTCCGTCCCAGTCTTCAGGTCTTTTGCAGACTCCATCAGGTTTTCTTCCAGAATGGTCCTGTATTTGGCTCCATCCATCTTCCCATCAATTTTAACCATCTTCCCTGTCCCTGCTGAAGAAAAGCAGGCCCAAACCATGATGCTGCCACCACCATGTTTGACAGTGGGGATGGTGTGTTCAGCTGTGTTGCTTTTACGCCAAACATAACGTTTTGCATTGTTGCCAAAAAGTTCAATTTTGGTTTCATCTGACCAGAGCACCTTCTTCCACATGTTTGGTGTGTCATGGGTGGTCATGGGCCTCTTGGCTGCATCTCTGATCAGTCTTCTCCTTGTATGAGCTGAAAGTTTAGAGGGACGGCCAGGTCTTGGTAGATTTGCAGTGGTCTGATACTCCTTCCATTTCAATATTATCGCTTGCACAGTGCTCCTTGGGATCTTTAAAGCTTGGGAAATCTTTTTGTATCCAAATCCGGCTTTAAACTTCTTCACAACAGTATCTCGGACCTGCCTGGTGTGTTCCTTGTTCTTCATGATGCTCTCTGCGCTTTTAACGGACCTCTGAGACTATCACAGTGCAGGTGCATTTATACGGAGACTTGATTACACACAGGTGGATTGTATTTATCATCATTAGTCATTTAGGTCAACATTGGATCATTCAGAGATCCTCACTGAACTTCTGGAGAGAGTTTGCTGCACTGAAAGTAAAGGGGCTGAATAATTTTGCACGCCCAATTTTTCAGTTTTTGATTTGTTAAAAAAGTTTGAAATATCCAACAAATGTCATTCCACTTCATGATTGTGTCCCACTTGTTGTTGATTCTTCACAAAAAAATACAGTTTTATATCTTTATGTTTGAAGCCTGAAATGTGGCAAAAGGTCGCAAAGTTCAAGGGGGCCAAATACTTTCGCAAGGCACTGTAATTGGTTCAGAGTTTGTTTTGATATTTCAACCTGCGTGTCATAATCGCGTTTGGTGTGGGGGGACAAAATCAATTTGCGCGCGGCCAGTTTGGATACGGTGTTAGGGCTCCCAGAGCATTCACACCTGGCCCAGTGGGGAATCAACAAGCAGTTGGCTGGACTTCACAGAGCCTTGGAAGTTCACTTTGGTGCAATTTTTCTATGAAATATTTTCACAACTCTGAGCACAAAGATTTTAAATCTGATCATCAAAATGTCTCATGTTTCAAAACTCTAAGCACATTTTTAATTGACGGAGTACAACAAACACATTCACTGCACCAAATAACTCGTTCAATGTGGATACACATTCAATCTAAGTGTCTGCTTTTCAAAATGCAATATTCACTTTACTTTTGATATGATTTACTATAAGTTAATCAAACTGTTCAAAACGGATAAGTAAACGAACCAAAAGTATGTAATGCCTAGTTAACGGATATAGTTTGATAACGGCTGTACACCGTACATTTCTATATTTTTACCTCATAAATGTATACATTTGAGTCAATTTATGTTGGAAGGTAAAACCAAATCATATCTGGATGTGGCATCAAATACTACATCATAGGACAAAGTAGAAAGAGTCACTACGTGCTACAATTTTGAATTATAGTGTACAGTGAGTGCACTGCTGAAAAACCTGGGTTATATCTAACAATATATTCCCCTCATTATCTGAATGCCATTGATACTTCGTAAGCTGATGAATTTCAAGGAGCGAGACAGGCGATACTGTATCAGTTGACAAGTCATATAAGAAAAGGCGATCTTGTGGTGTTGCATGGAGGGCAGAAATGACATACAACACCGTGCAACGTTTTTAAAGTAGCCAAATGCTTCACAAAACTTTTCTTTACAAGGAGAATGAGATTGTAAGACTGGAATACAACCTGCCGAGGATAGAAATAATAATAACAATTGCATGTCAAGTTATAGTCAAATACTGCATGGAATATTATATATTTACCATGTACTATTCTTTCTATTCAGCACTTCAAAAATAACAGTTTTGAAATGTCTATGTTATATTTTTGCTATTGGGTAGCATGGTAGTTAATAAGACAAGAAATGGTGAGCATATCATTATCTAGTCGATGTTTTTCATGTGCTTTATCACACAACTGAACAATCATTCAGACAAAAACACACAAGTGTTTATATTTGTGTTTTTCCATAAATCAGCTAGTCTCAGGTTGTCTCGATATGGATTTTGTTTGTAGCATCTGTTACAGTTGCATTTTTTTTTTAAAGATTTGTTTTCAGCATGCTTTCATTTATACTTTCTTTTGTCATTCATGTGAAGCAAGTTCAGGGAGTGAGTGTTGTAATAAATACAAGGAACAATGAACACGAAACACAAACAACGCACCAACACGAAAACAGAGTCAATAACACCTGAGGAAAGAACCAAGGGGAGTGACAGATTTTGGGAAGATAATCAAGGAGGTGATGGAGACCAGGTGAGTTTCATGAGGCGCGCGAGACGATGGTGACAGGTGTGCGGGATAATCAGCAGCCTGACGACCTAGAGGCCGGAGAGTGAGTATACGTGACAATAACTGTGTGGTATGAATTTACAATGGAATCAGTTCCTAATCTACTGAAAGTTCATGGCCAAATTATTTTATTTATCATTCCCCCCAGTGTCTTGGTACTAAAGGTTTTCTGTACCAAATCCTTGGATTTTTATGAATACGACATGACATTGACAGCCCCATTTCACCCCCCTTGGCATTTTTCCTTATTTGATGCCGTACAACCTGGAATTACGCCTACCACAACACGCCTACCACTTTGAAGATGCAAAATATTTTTTATTGTGGAACAACAAGATATAAGACAAAAAAAAACGGAAAACTTGAGCAGGAATAAATACTCACCCCCCACAAAGTCAATACTTTCTAGAGACACATTTTGCAGAAATTACAGCTGCAAGTCTCTTGGGGTATGTCTCTATAAGCTTGGCACATCTAGCCACTGGAATGTTTGCCCATTCTTCAAAGCAAAACTTCTCCAGCTTCTTCAAGTTGGATGGGTTCCACTGACGTATAGTAATCTTTAAGTCATACAACAGATTCACGGGCAGATGCGGGCTTTGAATAGGCCATTCCAAGACATTTAAATGTTTCCCCTTAAACCACTCAAGTGTTGCTTTAGCAGAATGCTTAGGGTCATTGTCCTGCTGGAAGGTGAACCTCCGTCCCAGTCTCAAATCTCTGGAAGACTGAAACAGGTTTCCCTCAAGAATTTCCCTGTATTTAGCACCATCCATCATTCTTTCAATTTTGACCAGTTTCCCAGTCCCTGCCGATGAAAAACATTCCCACAGCATGATGCTGCCACCACCATGCTTCACTGTGGGGATGGTGTTCTCGGGGTGATGTGAGGTGTTGGGTTTGCGCCAGACATAGTATTTTCCTTGATTGCCAAAAAGCTCAATTTTAGTCTCATCTGACCAGAGTACATTCTTCCATATGTCTGGGGAGTCTCCCACATGCCTTTTGGCGAACACCAAACGTGTTTGCTTATTCTTTTCTTTAAGCAATGGCTTTTTTTCTGGCCACTCTTCCATAAAGCCTAGCTCTGTGGAGTGTACGGCTTAAAGTGGTCCTATAGACAGATACTCCAATCTCCGCTGTGGAGCTTTGCAGCTCCTTCAGGGTTATCTTTGGTCTCTTTGTTGCCTCTCTGATTAATGCCCTCCTTGCCTGGTCCATGAGTTTTGGTGGGTGGTCCGCTCTTGGCAGGTTTGTTGTGGTGCCATATTCTTTCCATTTTTTAATAATGGATTTAATTGTGCTCCGTGGGATGTTCAAAGTTTCAGATTTTTTTTTAACCCAACTCTGATCTGTACTTCTCCACAACTTTGTCCCTAACCTGTTTGGAGAGCTCCTTGGTCTTCATGGTGCTGCTTGCTTGGTGATGCCCCTTGTTTAGTGGTCTTGCAGACTCTGGGTCCTTTCAGAACAGGTGTATATGTACTGAGCTCATGTGACACTTAGATTGCACACAGGTGGACTTTATTAAACTAATTATGTGACTTCTGAAGGTAATTGGTTGCGCCAGATATTATTTAGGGGCTTCATAGCAAAGGGGGTGAATACATATGCATGCACCAATTTTCAATGTATTTGAAAATATATAAGTAATTTTTTTCATTTCACTTCGGACTATTATGTGTACGTTCATTACATGAAATCCAAATAAAAATACATTTAAATTACAGGTTGTAATGCAACAAAATGGGAAAAATGCCAAGGGGGATGAATACTTTTGCAAGGCACAGTAGTTTATTACTTTTAAAGGATGTTATAATATATATTTTAGTTATCAAGATGTTAGTACTGTACTACTACACTAATACTACATTGTAACATTCTACTACTTTCTAAGATGGTAACCTTTTACACGCATACCCATATACGGGTTGTAAATGGCAGATTTGGGTACTGATAAGCACAAACTGGAACGCAGTGGCTGAAAGTAAGATTATGTAAATGACGTCAGAGCTCAGGCTCTGCGCTTCATAGCTCTGTATGGGTTTTGACTGACAGCCATTTTCTATAGGCTAGACCTACTATATTTATTTCTTAACCTTCCTAATATTAAGCATATTGCTTATCTTTACAACAGGAGTATAGCCTTCCTGGTTGGCATGAAAATGAACCACGGGAAAATCATCTTCCATTTGCTATTTAAGTGCATAGATTACATGTATTTTATTTTGCACACCTCATGTAGCCTAGCCCATAGGCCTATATGTTTTGATAAGGTTTGAATCACAACTGAAGTGGCCAAATAACTTCTTAAAATTAAGCACATTAATCCACTTTATAAGGGGTATAGAGCATAACTGTAACGGTTTTCTGTATGTGAAGGAGAGTCGGACCAAAATGCAGCGTGTCGATTGCGATTCATGTTTAATTAAAAAACACACTAAACACAAACACTACAAAAACAATAAACGTAACGAAAACCTAAACAGCCTATCTGGTGAAAACACATAGACAGGAACAATCACCCACAAACACACAGTGAAACCCAGGCTACCTAAATATGGTTCCCAATCAGAGACAATGACGAACACCTGCCTCTGATTGAGAACCATATCAGGCCGAACATAGAACTAGACAAACTAGACATGTAACATAGAATGCCCACTCAGATCACACCCTGACCAACCACAACATAGAAATATACAAAGTAAACTATGGTCAGGGTGTGACAGTACCCCCCCCCCCCAAGGTGCGGACTCCGGCCGCAAAACCTGAACCTATAGGGGAGGGTCTGGGTGGGCATCTGTCCGCGGTGGCGGCTCTGGCGCTGGACGTGGACCACACTCCATAATAGTTTTAGTCCACCTCCTTAGCGTCCCTAGATAGGTTACCCTCCTTAATGACCGCTCGGGACAGAGGGGCAGCTCGGAACAGAAGGACAGCTCGGGACAGAGGTAGCTCGGGACTGATGGGTAGCTCAGCACTGAGAGGAAGCTCAGCACTGAGAGGAAGCTCAGGCAGGTGGTTGGATCCGGCAGATCCTGGCTGGCTGGCGGTTCTGGAAGATCCTGGCTGACTGGCGGATCCGGAAGATCCTGGCTGACTGGCGGATCCGGAAGAGTCTGGTCGACTGGCGGATCCGGAAGAGTCTGGTCGACTGGCGGATCCGGAAGAGTCTGGTCGACTGGCGGATCTGGAAGAGTCTGGTCGACTGGCGGATCTGGAAGAGTCTGATCGACTGGCGGATCTGGAAGAGTCCGGTCGACTGGCAGCTCTGGCTGCTCCATGCTGACTGGCTGCTCCATGATGACTGGCAGCTCTGGCTGCTCCATGCTGACTGGCTGCTCCATGCTGACTGGCAGCTCTGGCTGCTCCATGCTGACTGGCTGCTCCATGCTGACTGGCAGCTCTGGCTGCTCTATGCTGACTGGCTGCTCCATGCTGACTGGCTGCTCTGGCTGCTCCATGCTGACTGGCGGCCCTGGCTGCTCCATGCTGACTGGCGGCCCTGGCTGCTCCATGCTGACTGGCGGCCCTGGCTGCTCCATGCTGACTGGCGGCCCTGGCTGCTCCATACTGACTGGCGGCCCTGGCTGCTCCATGCTAACTGGCAGCTCTGGCGGCTCCTTGCAGACTGGCAGCTCTGGCGGCTCCTTGCAGACTGGCAGCTCTGGCGGCTCCTTGCAGACTGGCAGCTCTGGCGGCTCCTTGCAGACTGGCAGCTTTGGCAGCATCCTGCAGACAGGCAGCTCTGGCGGCTCCTTGCAGACTGGCAGCTCCTTGCAGACTGGCAGCTCCTTGCAGACTGGCAGCTCCTTGCAGACTGGCAGCTCCTTGCAGACTGGCAGCTCCTTGCAGACTGGCAGCTCTATGCAGACTGGAAGCTCCTTGCAAACTGGCAGCTCTATGCAGACTGGCAGTTCTGAACAGGCGGGAGACTCCGGCAGCGCTGTAGAGAAGGAAGGCTCTAACAGCGCTAAACAGGCGGGAGACTCCGACAGCGCTGGAGAGGAGGAGGGCTCCGACAGCGCTGGACAGGCGAGGCGCACTGTAGGCCTGATGCGTGGTGCTGGCACTGGTGGTACTGGGCCGAGGACACGCACAGGAAGCCTGGTGCGGGGAGCTGCTACCGGAGGGCTGGGGTGTGGAGGTGGTACTGGAAAGACCGGACCGTGCAGGCGCACTGGAGCTCTTGAGCACCGAGCCTGCCCAACCTTACCTGGTTGAATGCTCACGGTCGCCCTGCCAGTGCGGCGAGGTGGAATAGCCCGCACTGGGCTATGCAGGCGAACCGGAGACACCGAGCGCAAGGCTGGTGCCATGTAAGCCGGCCCAAGGAGACGCACTGGAGACCAGATGCGTAGAGCCGGCTTCATGGCATTAGGCTCGACGCTCAATCTAGCCCGGCCGACACGCGGAGCTGGAATATACCGCACCGGGCTATGCACCCGCACTGGAGACACCGTGCGCACCACTGCATAACACGGTGCCTGTCCGGTCTCTCTAGCCCCCCGGTAAGCACAGGGAGTCTGCCCAGGTCTCCTACCTGGCGTAGCCATACTCCCTGTTAGCCCCCCCCAAGACATTTTTGGGGCTGCCTCTCAGGCTTCCATCCGCTACGTCGTGCTGCCTCCTCATATCTGCGCCTCTCAGCTTTCGCCGCCTCCAGTTCTTCTTTGGGGCGGCGATATTCTCCTGGCTGAGCCCAGGGTCCTCTTCCTTCTAATTCGTCCTCCCATGTCCATACCTCCTCTTTGGGCTGCTCCTGTTGCCTCTTCTCCTGCTGCACCTTTAGGCGGCTACACTCCCCTGGTTTAGCCCAGGGTCCTCTCCCGTCGAGGATAGCCCATGTCCAGAAATCCTTATTGCGCATCTCCTCGCGCTGCTCCTGCCTGTTGACACGCTGCTTGGTCCTTTTGTGGTGGGTGATTCTGTAACGGTTTTCTGTATGTGATGGAGAGTCGGACCAAAATGCAGCGTGTCGATTGCGATTCATGTTTAATTAAAAAACACACTAAACACAAACACTACAAAAACAATAAACGTAACGAAAACCTAAACAGCCTATCTGGTGAAAACACATAGACAGGAACAATCACCCACAAACACACAGTGAAACCCAGGCTACCTAAATATGGTTCCCAATCAGAGACAATGACGAACACCTGCCTCTGATTGAGAACCATATCAGGCCGAACATAGAACTAGACAAACTAGACATGTAACATAGAATGCCCACTCAGATCACACCCTGACCAACCACAACATAGAAATATACAAAGTAAACTATGGTCAGGGTGTGACAATAACTGGCATACATATGCAACACATGAGTTTCAAGTTTGGGGGAAGATATTTTTCACCATAAAAAACAAAAACAAAAAATCGGTCACTTTTGATAATTGTGTATTTCTGCTATTTGGCCATTCGCGCTTATAGCCTTCTGCTGTGTACGCATTTCTGCGCTGTCACGTCCTGACCTTAGTTCCTTTGTTATGTTTCTTGTTTAGGTTGGTCAGGGTGTGAGTTGGGGTGGGCATTCTATGTGTTGTTCTAGTTTTGGTTTTCTATGTGTTTGGCCTGATATGGTTCTCAATCAGAGGCAGCTGTCAATTGCTGTCTCTGATTGAGAACCATACTTAGGTAGCCTGTTTTTCCCACTTGATTTGTGGGTAGTTGTTTTCTGTCTCTGTGCCTCTACCAGACAGGACTGTTTCGGTTGTTCTTTTGTTTACTTTGTGTTTCAGTGTTCAGTTATTGAATACATTTAACATGGACACTTACCATGCTGCGCTTTGGTCCTCCTCTTCTTCCACCGCCAACGGCCGTTACATGCGCTTATAATGTGAAGAAATAGCCTAATAATTTATCAACATTTTAGGCTAAATGTTCTGATCTGCTACGTCAGCCTCATTGCGTAAAAAAGTTTTTTTGATGCTAGTGGTTGTATTAATTTGGGATCTATCGCATCCCACAACTGTCCCAGACTAATATACTGTCTCAGACTAGTATGTTTGGAATATTTATTTATTGCACAGAATAGGTAAACTTTTCTACTATGGGGATAGTAGATTGATATAGGCTAATGCTTTTGCTGTTCGTTAGGCCTACTTATGTTCTTGGCTGACGAAAAGTACATGTGAACAGTTCTTCCAATATCTTCAATATGCACCTCGAAATTGGATAAGGACGTGCGCAGTTGCGTCCCCGATGTGTCTGTCTTCACTTGTAGCCTGTGAGAAAGACCCAATCACATGATGGAGAGCCATGTGAGTGAGAGGTGCTTCGGAGCAAGCAGCACTCAGGGAGAATAGAATTCAAATTATTATATTTTGCCCGCATGTATATTTTTAGGGGGTTTTACGGCGACACAATTTTCAATTTGGATACACATTCAATCTAAGTATCTGCTTTTCCAAATGTAATATTTAATACATTTTTTCTATGATTTTCATGTCATTTGATAACAATACAATTAACTATCACTTTGAAAACTATTACAATCAAACTGCTCAAAACTGACTCAAAATGATGTAATGCCTTGTTAATGTATATAGTTTTATAAAAGGCTGAACACTGTAAATCTATCAATTTGACATCAATTTATGTTGAAGGTAAAACCAAATCATATATGGATGTAAATACATCATAGAACAAAGTGGAAAGAGTCACTGTGCTACCATTTTGAATTATAGCGTAGTGTACAATAGACTGCTGGAATATCTGGGTCTACTTTTAAAAATCCACCTTTCCAGAAAAAAAGTCTCTCCATTGCCACTTGTTATAGACCCCCCTCAGCCCCCAGCGGTGCCCTGGACACCATAAGTGAATTGATAGCCCCCCATCTATCTTCAGAGTTCGTACTGTTAGGTGACCTGACTGGGATATGCTTAACACCCTGGTCATCCTACAATCTAAGCTAGATGCCCTCAATCTCACACAAATGATCAAGGAACCTACCAGGTACAACCCTAAATCCGTAACCATGGGCACCCTCTTATAGATATCATCCTGACCAACTTGCCCTCTAAATACACCTCCACTGTCTTCAACCAGGATCTCAGCGATCACTGCCTCATTTCCTGCGTCCGTAATGGGTCCGCGGTCAAACGACCACCCCTCATCACTGTCAAACGCTCCCTAAAACACTTCACCGAGCAGGCCATTCTAATCAACCTGGCCCGGGTATCCTGGAAGGATATTGACCTCATCCCGTCAGTAGAGGATGCCTGGTTGCTCTTTAAAAGTGCTTTCCTCACCATTTTAAATAAGCATGCCCCATTTAAAAAATGTAGACCTAAGATCAGATATAGCCAGCCCTTGGTTCAGACTTGACTGCCCTTGACCAGCACAAAACATCCTGCGGCGTTCTGCATTAGCATCGAATAGTCCCCACGATATGCAACTTTCAGGAAAGTCAGGAACCAATATACACAGTCAGTTCGGAAAGCTAAGACTAGCTTTTTCAAACAGAAATTTGCATCCTGTAGCACTAATTCCAAAACGTTTTGGGACACTAAAGACCATGGAGAATTAGAGCACCTCCTCGCAGCTGCCCACTGCACTGAGGCTAGGAAACACTGTCACCACCGATAACTCTATGATAATCGATAATTTCAATAAGCATTTTTCTACAGCTGGCCATGCCTTCCACCTGGCTACCCCTACCCTGGACAACAGCTCTGCACCCCACGCAGAAACTTTTTCAAGTCCCCCCCGCTTCTCCTTCACCCAAATCCAGACAGCTGATGTTCTGAAAGAGCTGCAAAATCTGGATCCCTACAAATCAGCTGGACTAGACAATATGGACCCTCTCTTTCTAAAATTTTCAGTCAAAATTGTTGCAACCCCTATTACAAGCCTGTTCAACCTCTCTTTCGTATCGTCTGAGATCCCCAAAGACTGGAAAGCTGCCGCGGTCATCCCCATCTTCAAAGGGGGAGACACTCTAGACCCAAACTGCCCTGCCTTTCTAAAATCTTCGAAAGCCAAGTTAACAAACAGATCACCGATAATTTTGAATCCCACCGTACCTTCTCCACTATGCAATCTGGTTTCCGAGCTGGTCATGGGTGCACCTCAGCCACGCTCAAGGTCCTAAACAATAGCATAACTGCCATTGATAAAAGACAGTACTGTGCAGCCGTATTCATCGACCTGGCCAAGGATTTCGACTCTGTCAATCACTGCATTCTCATCGGCAGACTCAATAGCCTTGGTTTCTCAAATGACTGCCTCGCCTGGTTCACCAACTACTTCTCAGATAGAGTTCAGTGTCAAATCGGAGGGCCTGTTGTCCGGACCTCTGGCAGTCTCTATGGGGGTGCTACAAGGTTCAATTCTTGGGTCGACTATTTTCTCTATATATCAATGATGTCGCACTTGTTGCTGGTGACTCTCTGATCCACCTCTACTCAGACGATACCATTCTGTATACATCGGGCCCTTCTTTGGACACTGTTAACAAACCTCCAAACGAGCTTCAACTCTCCTTCCGTGGCCTCCAACCGCTTTTAAATGCTAGTAAAACTAAATGCATGCTCTTCAAACGATTGCTGCCCGCGCCCGCCCGACTAGCATCACTACTCTGGACGGTCCTGACTTAGAATATGTGGACAACTACAAATACCTAGGTGTCTGGTTAGACTGCAAACTCTCCTTCCAGACTCACATTAAGCATCTCCAATCCAAAATTATATCTAGAATCGGCTTCCTATTTCGCAACAAAGCCTCCTTCACTCATGCTGCCAAACATACCCTCGTAAAACGGACTATCCTACCGATCCTTGACTTTGGCGATGTCATTTACAAAATAGCCTCCAACACTCTACTCAGAAAATTGGATGTAGTCTATCACAGTGCCATCCGTTTTGTTACCAAAGCCCCATATACTACCTACCACTGCGACCTGTATGCTCTCGTTGGCTGGCCCTTGCTACATATCCGTTGCCAAACCCACTGGATCCAGGTCATCTATAAGTCTTTGCTAAGTAAAGCCCCGCCTTATCTCAGCTCACTAGTCACCCTAGTAACACCCACCTGTAGCACGCGCTCCAGCAGGTATATTTCACTGGTCATCCCCAAAGCCAACACCTCATTTGGCTGCCTTTCCTACCAGTTCTCTGCTGCCAATGACTGGAACAAATTGCAAAAATCACTTAAGCTGGATACTTATATCTCCCTCTCTAACTTTAAGCATCAGCTTACCGATCACTGTACACAGCCAATTCTGTAAATAGCTACCTCATAACTACCTCATCCCCATATTGTTATTTATCTTTTTGATCTTTTACACCCCAGTATCTATACTTTCACATCATCATCTGCACATCTATCACTCCAGTGTTAATGCTAAATTGTAATTACTTCGCCTCTGTGGCCTATTTACATTTGTACACACTGTATATAGATGTTTCTATTGTGTTATTGACTGCACGTTTGTTTATGTGTAACTCTGTGTTGTTGTTTTTGTCGCACTGCTTTACTTTATCTTGGCCAGGTCGCAGTTGTTAATTTGAACTTCTTCTCAAGTGGCCTACCTGGTTACATAAAAAAAATACACATTCATATAGCCCAATACACCATCCTTAGGATCACAGCAAGCCTAGGTACACACACACACACACACACACACACACACACACACACACACACACACACACACACACACACACACGAGGTGTGAAATACAGTTTGACAGACCAAACTCTACATCAACTACTTGTATGTGTGTGTGTGTCCAGCCACTTAGGTATTGTATAGGACCTAGCTAGTCTGCAGTGTGAGGGAATAGGCCCTACATACTAGAGGTCGACAGATTATGATTTTTCAACGTCGATACAGATTATTGGAGGACCAAAAAAGCAGATACCGATTAATCGCACAATTTTTTTAAATGTATTTGTAATAATGACAATTACAACAATACTGAATGACTACTTATTTTAACTTAATATAATACATCAATAATATCAATTTAGCCTCAAATAATGAAACATGTTCAATTTGGTTTAAATAATGCAAAAACAAAGTGTTGGAGAAGAAAGTAAAAGTACAATATGTGCTATGTAAGAAAGCTAACGTTTCAGTTCCTTGCTCAGAACATGAGAACATATGAAAGCTGGTGGTTCCTTTTAACATGAGTCTTCAATATTCCCAGGTAAGAAGTTTTAGGTTGTAGTTATTATAGGAATTATAGGACTATTTCCCTCTATACCATTTGTATTTCATTAACCTTTGACTATTGGATGTTCTTATAAGCACTTTAGTATTGCCAGTGTAACAATATAGCTTCCGTCCCTCTCCTCCCTCCTCCCTGGGCTTGAACCAGAAACACAATGAGAATGAGCACGCGCTAACTAGCTAGCCATTTCACTTCGGTTACACGAGCCTCATCTCGGGAGTTGATAGGCTTGAAGTCATAAACAGTGCAATGCTTGATGCACAACGAAGAGCTGCTGGCAAAACGCACGAAAGTGCTGTTTGAATGAATGTTTACGTGCCTGCTTCTGCCTACCACCGCTCAGTCAGATACTTAGATACTTGTATGCTCAGTCAGATTATATGCAACGCAGGACACGCTAGATAATATCTAGTAATATCATCAACCATGTGTAGTTAACTAGTGATTATGATTGATTGTTTTTTATAAGATAAGTTTAATGCTAGCTATCAACTTACCTTGGCTTACTGCATTCGCATAACAGGCAGTCTCCTTGTGGAGTGCATTGAGTGAGAGGTAGGTCGTTTTGCGTTGGACTAGTTAACTGTAAGTTTGCAAGATTGGATCCCCCGAGCTGACAAGGTGAAAATCTGTCCTTCTGCCCCTGAACAAGGCAGTTAACCCACCGTTCCTAGGCCATCGTTGAAAATAAGAATGTGTTCTTAACTGACTTGCCTAGTTAAATAAAAGGTATAAAAAAATAATTTAATAATAATACAAAATTTTAAAAAGACAAATCAGCGCCCCAAAATACAGATTTCCGATTGTTATGAAAACTAGAAATTGGCCCTAATTAATCGGCCATTCCGATTAATCGGCCGACCTATACTACATACCCAGTGTCTCAGATACGAACAGGACAATTATCAGGAAGTAACCGAACAAACGGCTATATGAATACATGAGTAGGTGAATAGAGCTCTACCCAGAGAGGAGAGGAGGAAGGGGGGTTTGGAATGGAAAGAAAAAGGAGATGTGAAAGGCGATGGATACAAAGGAAGCATATAGATTCAGTGCATTATTCAAACGGAACGTGGATGATGAAGAGTGATGGACAGATGGGATGAAGATCACGGAAGGGACTTTACATTGTCCAAACACATCTCTGTGTATCAGAGGGAGGGAACCAACCCATCATAGATACAAGGCCAATAAGAGAGAGACCGAGATATACACTGCTCAAAAAAATAAAGGGAACACTTAAACAACACAATGTAACTCCAAGTCAATCACACTTCTGTGAAATCAAACTGCCCACTTAGGAAGCAACACTGATTGACAATAAATTTCACATGCTGTTGTGCAAATGGAATAGACAACAGGTGGAAATTATAGGCATTTAGCAAGACACCCCCAATAACGGAGTGGTTCTTCAGGTGGTGACCACAGACCACTTCTCAGTTCCTATGCTTCCTGGCTGATGTTTTGGTCACTTTTGAATGCTGGCGGTGCTTTCACTCTAGTGGTAGCATGAGACGGAGTCTACAACCCACACAAGTGGCTCAGGTAGTGCAGCTCATCCAGGATGGCACATCAATGCGAGATGTGACAAGAAGGTTTGCTGTGTCTGTCAGCGTAGTGTCCAGAGCATGGAGGCGCTACCAGGAGACAGGCCAGTACATCAGGAGATGTGGAGGAGGCCGTAGGAGGGCAACAACCCAGCATCAGGACCACTACCTCTGCCTTTATGCAAGGAGGACCACTGCCAGAGCCCTGCAAAATGACCTCCAGCAGGCCACAAATGTGCATGTGTCTGCTCAAACGGTCAGAAACAGACTCCATGAGGGTGGTATGAGGGCCCGACGTCCACAGGTGGGGGTTGTGCTTACAGCCCAACACCGTGCAGGACGTTTGGCATTTGCCAGAGAACACCAAGAATGGCAAATTCGCCACTGGCGCCCTGTGCTCTTCACAGATGAAAGCAGGTTCACACTGAGCACATGTGACAGACGTGACAGTCTGGAGACGCCATGGAGAACATTCTGCAACTGCCTGCAACCAGCATGACCGGTTTGGCGGTGGGTCAGTCATGGTGTGGGGTGGCATTTCTTTGGGGGGCCACACAGCCCTCCATGTACTCGCTAGAGGTAGCCTGACTGCCATTAGGTACCGAGATGAAATCCTCAGACCCCTTGTGAGACCATATGCTGGTGCGATTGGCCCTGGGTTCCTCCTAATGCAAGACAATGCTAGACCTCATGTGGCTGGAGTGTGTCAGCAGTTCCTGCAAGAGGAAGGCATTGATGCTATGGACTGGCCCGCCCTTTCCCCAGACCTGAATTCAATTGAGCACATCTGGGACATCATGTCTCGCTCCATCCACCAACGCCACGTTGCACCACAGACTGTCCAGGAGTTGGCGGATGCTTTAGTCCAGGTCTGGGAGGAGATCCCTCAGGAGACCATCCGCCACCTCATCAGGAGCATGCCCAGGCATTGTAGGGAGGTCATACAGGCACGTGGAGGCCACACACACTACTGAGCCTCATTTTGACTTGTTTTAAGGACATTACATCAAAGTTGGATCAGCCTGCAGTGTGGTTTTCCATTTTGATTTTGAGTGTGACTCCAAATCCAGACCTCCATGGGTTGATACATTTGATTTCCATTGATAATTTGTGTGATTTTGTTGTCAGCACATTCAACTATGTAAAGAAAAAAGTATTTAATAAGAATATTTCATTCATTCAGATCTAGGATGTGTTATTTTAGTGTTCCCTTTATTTTTTTGAGCAGTGTAGTAAGAAGACTAGGAGAGATACATAGACAAAACAGAATTATAGAGACAGAGGGACAAACACAGGGGTCAGGTTGTGTATAAAATCCCTTAATGGAGGTAAATCCACAGATGTACACGTCAAATTTCCTGTGTTTGTTCTTTACAGATGGAGTATTACTGTAAGCTGTTTGTCCTCCACAGATGAGGCTGTGCTCACAGAGAAGTGCTGTGTTTTCAGACTAAATTGTTCATGGACGGTTTGCTCTTTTTAATATTGTTGTAAACACGAGCCTGTGTCTAACAGCGTAAAATTGGACTCATAAGTGAAATTGCTCATTGTAAGGTAACCTTTGAGATCAACTGTATCCACCGTGGCCTTCATCAGTATCTGTGGGTTTTATAGAAACCACTATGGCACTGCATTCTGTTATTGGGCAGTTGTGCTCTCTACAATGTTATCCTGTTGTGGTATGCAGTATTGGGTTGTGGTATATTCTATTCTAGTGTGTCGTTTGACCATCTAAATGATGATTCCATACAGTAACATCACAACCCTTTCTCTTTTCATTTCATGCTTCCTCCACTCGGTTAATTTGTGCAAGGGAATTCACTCTCTCCTGACAGCCCCATGCAACAATAACCATATGATCGCAATACTGGCTCTATTTATTCAGTCTGAGCCGGGGTTGTAATTATATTGTACATCCAAACCAATAGAATGTATGCTGAAGTATTAATAACTAAAATAACTCCTTGGCTGCATCAGGAGAGAGCTGGGAATCATAATTCTGTGATTTGGTGTTTGTTGGTTGCAGAGGGAGAGAAACAAACACATGAGATTATCTCATTAAGAGTCATCCGATTTTGTCAATCAGATGGGACTGATCTGATGGAGAGAACGGGGATGAGATGAACAAAAAGAAGAAGAAGAATGAGGAGGAAGAAGAAAAAAGGAGAAGGAGGAGAGCGGAGTGTTCTTGATGTGAGACAGCCCCTCTCTCTCTCTCTCCCACAGCCCAGTGACGGTGGGCCCTTTCCCAGAGTTCATTAATTAGTTAATTAGTTAATTAGTCAGAACAGATGGCTTTGCAGCACAAATCAGGAGGCTGCATGGGCCTGGAGCAGCCAGGAGGAAGGTAGGGGCAAGGTGAGCAGGCAGCAGCGTTGGGGTGGAGCTCTACTGTAAGTAGGTACTAGTATACACACTCCTAACTTCACCATGCTAAACACTCCTGGACTGTACATGGCAGACATTTAGGATTTTCTTATAGACATATTCCCCCCTTTCACAAATCACAAGCATATCATGAATTAACTTAAACATCCACCAAGCGCTAAAAAAGAAAGTGAAACCCCTTATGTAACTGTATGCGAGTATATAGAGATGTGTGTAAGCCTATATGTGTGTGTGTGTGCGTGCGCGCCGTGGCCACATTGCATTAACATTTGTTTGAATGAATTTTTTTTTGTTGCTTCGTCGCAGATTTAAAAAGCACTTCTGATGGTTTATTTTTAGATTGTTCCCATCTCCCCCTTCTGTTGCTCCTTCCCTCTCTTTAGCTATGTCTCTCTGTTTCTCCCTCTCTCATCTGTCTCTATCCCCCTTCTCTGTCGTCCCCTCCCTAGCTCCCTTCCATCTCTCTGTTAAAGGCACAGGCTGAAATACGGTTGGCATATGTGAGTGTGCGCGTGCATAAGTATAGGATAATACTGTGTGATTATGTGCTAAACCTATTGTAGAAATGTGGAGCAGTTGTCTTTCTCTTTTCAGGCCAAAAACGTTTTTGTCCATTGAGAGTGTGGGTGGTGAGGATGGATGGCACATTGTACTGTTACATATTCAAACATACACGCACGTATGCAAACACATACAACACACACACACACACACACACACACACACACACACACACACACACACACACACACACACACACACACACACACACACACACACACACACACACACACACACACACACACACACACACACACACACACTTCAGTACAGTAGAGTAACCCATTAAAAGCAAAACAGAGGGAGCGAGAAAGAGGAAACAGAGAGAGAGAGAGAGAGAGAGAGAGAGAGAGAGAGAGAGAGAGAGCGAGAGAGCGAGGTTAGTCTACTCGCCCACGTACCAAAATGTTCAACCATGTTAGAGGAATCGAGGGCACTGCATCATCTCTCTGCATCGCTCAGCAGGATCTCTCTCTACCTCTGTATGTCACTGTGTGTGTGGTGCATAAATACTGTACACTACACACGGGCAAACTACACACAGCACACATACAGTATGTAAATCACACAGACAAAGACTACTATTTGGCTTGGGAATGATGCAAACATGGACTCCATTGAGGACTGTTTGGATCAGTGAATTAGAGGCATGCAGAGCAAGGATTAGATTAGTGCATTAAGGAAACTTAAGTTCACACAGCGGATTGTTCTCACGCTCCACTCGCTAATGTTTCCAGTTTGTCAGACAGATGTAGAAAAGCATAACAGCACATGACACATGCACCTCAAAACAGGCAGGCCCAAATCTAGCAGGCAGGACAGAGCTGCTGCCAGGTGCACCTCAAACTCTCAGTATGTTCCCTCTACTGGCTGGCCCCGTCTGTCAATGCCTGTGTGGATCACGTTCCACTGTGTTTACACTAGTGGCAAAGCTTGGACTGTATCCTAAAATACTCCCATTTCTCTCTTTATGAATACTCTGATGTGTTGAGACAGGCTTGATACAATAAACCAGATCCCATTACCCAACCTGGCAACCACAATGGAGACTGTGGATGCTCTGTGGTGTACAGTACACAAACAAACAGCTGTAGAAACAAACAGGCAGTCAGCCCCTCAGAGCAGCTGACTAAACTCCTGTCCACTGGCTCAGAGTCTGTACACAGGGACAGGGCAGAGCACACAAAACTCAGGTCACATGGTACAGCTAGGGCCAGATGGTTCTACTGTTCTGGTCATGTGATCAAGACCAACTCCAGGACCTAGACCTGTAGACTATAACTAGGACCCAGATATATTCCTGGTCAGTCCACATCATTAGGAAAAGCGCCTCGTTCTATATAAGTGTAAGTCGTCTAATTAAGGAGAGTGAAACCATAGAATAAGAGTTCTGGGACCTGATGGTGCAAGCAGGAAGTGGTGTCATAGTATGCAGACAGACAGACTCACCGAGCACGCCCAGACGGTAGTTCATGGTGACCACGATGACGTTGCCGTAGGCTGCGAGGATGCTGGCGTCGAACATGTTTCCCGTCCCCTCCATGTAGGAGCCGCCATGGATGAACAACATCACCGGCTTCTTCCGACGGTCACGGATATCTGTGGCGAAGAGCGGGACGTGGACATACACAGAAGTTTGCACAAACACAAAAAGATGAGAGGATGAGAGAAAGAGAGTAGAAACACTTTAGATTCTGAGAAAGAGATGACAACTTTCGGTCTATCTACAAAAAAACTATCCACAGGAATGTCCACAGAGCCATTCACAAAAACATCCTTCATTTGCATACAGATGTAGGATCTTAATTGGATCACTCTTTCGTTGCTGAGATTTTTCCTGCACAGGCTAAAAAGGCTTCTAAAGTTTAATTTCCACTGGTCCTAAAGGAAAAATGTATCAATCCCTACAAAAAAATGTCCATTAATTATAGTCAACATAATAATATACATTCCCTGTTGCTCCAGGATTATTTACCTGATGTAGCAAACTGGCTCAAATTAAGATCCTACGTCCTATGTGCCTTTTGATCTCCCTCATCTTTAACTATATCCCCAAAGTTTGAAACATACACTTCTTCTGCTCATTCCTACTCTTCATATTGAACTGAGGTGACATTATAGGTTGACGCAATAGTGTTGAAAGCTATAATGTTGGAACCTATCCAGTACTGTCTCTTATCAATGGTTAGCCATTTTAGATATTGGAACATCGTCTTAGTGTTGTCATGGCAGTCTGTATTTTTCTGTCCCCTCTTGTAGTGTCGTGGTCCTATCTGTAAGTTTCCCTGCATCCCCTCTCTCTGTGGTATTATGGTACAGTCTGTAACTCTCACTGTCTCTTCTGGTGAGTTATGGTACAGTCTGCCACTGTCTCTCCTACTGCAGTATAATGGTACGATCTGGGTTTTTCAGGGTCCCCCCCTCTCTGTGAGGTACTGTGGTACGGTCTGCGTGTCTTTAATAAGGCAGAGCTGCCAGTGGTTCCCAGTTAGCCTAGCGTCTGCCCTGTGGATAATTCATATGAGAGCCAGACCAAGTGGAAACATAAATAACAGCCACAGCATCTGTTTACCCTGATGACTTTCTGGAAGGAGATGGGAAAGAGACAGAGGGAGAAAGATGGGAAAAGAGAGAGAGAGAGTGATGAGAAAATACATACTGTAACTTAGAGAACGATGGGAAAAGAGACAGGAAGGAGAGCGAGAGAAAGAAAAGAAAGAGAGAGAAGAGGAGAGAAAGAAAGATACATGGCCCCTGAACCGAGACAGAGAGAGAGGGAGTGAGCAAGAGAAGGAGAAAGAGTAATGTCACAAGAAAATGGTGGGATGGGATGAGATTAAACAAACCGTTACAAAGTTGTACATGGCAAGGTCTCTGCACGGACACAGAGATGCATGTAGGAAAATGCACAAAAGCGCGCACACTGACACACACAGAGACACAGGCAGGCAGCTGCGATGCTGAGTCGCTATGGAAACTGCCTCCTCTTGCTCTAATAGAACCGCACCAGCCATTCCATTGCATTGACTCACTCGGAGCCTGTTGCCGTGGTAACACATTCTACTCACGTATTTGCACACCCGCCTGCATCACAACCTGAATCTCAGGTTACACATGCACCAGAATGCATCACTCACACACCACTGCAACAATGTACAATTTATCAATACACATACATGCAGTCACCTTTTATAGAACATACAGTGCACTCGAGAGACATGAACATTCACACACAATACATTAAAGCCCTAACACACACACACTCGCACTCTTTTCCCATCTCTCCGATATTCACCAACCAACATTGCATATGCACACACTCAGCAATGGAGGAATTCACACACTCTCCCACCCTCCATTCCCTTCCCCCCTCTCTCCGGTGTGTTGTGAGCCTCTGGTGATTTCCCAGAGGAGATGTAAACAAGTTCAATTATCCCAGCATTACCAGGCCAGCAGAGCCCTGGGTGTGATGCCTGGCTAATGGATCAGCTCTCCTCTCTGTCACCAGGCAGTCACACTCCACAAGCACATGACAAATGACACACACACACACACACACACACACACACACACACACACACACACACACACACACACACACACACACAGGGACAGAGAGGGACACGTAGCACTGGACTGGCGCTCATCTAGAGCAGAGCTAGGACACTTGGAATACCTGGAGCAGGAAATACGTTTCCCATTTCACGGAAGTTCAGCATTCATGGCGCAATTGAAATGTAAAGCATAGTTTACTGTCAATGCCGTCTACGCACACATTGCCTTTAAATGACATTCGGCCTACGCTGAACTTCTGCGATCAGGGTTGAACTTCTGCGATCAGGGTTGAACTTCTGCGATCAGATTGAAGTTCTGCAATCAGGGTTGAACTTCTGCAATCAGGGTTGAACTTCTGCAATCAGGGTTGAACTTCTGCAATCAGGGTTGAACTGAGACCTTTGTCTCTGAGACTGTCGCTGTATGTCTGTTGTGTGCATGTGTGACCTCCAAAGGAAGCAAGACAATATATCTCATTGTATAAC
This sequence comes from Oncorhynchus clarkii lewisi, assembly GCF_045791955.1. Lineage (NCBI taxonomy): Eukaryota > Metazoa > Chordata > Actinopteri > Salmoniformes > Salmonidae > Oncorhynchus > Oncorhynchus clarkii. The sequence continues at coordinate 42,104,276 of NC_092156.1, read as the reverse complement.
CCACACAAAGCATTCAATTATCTCTGCGTGAATAAGAGCTAAATTAAAGTACACTGACTGTACAAAACATTAGGACCTGCTCTTTCCATGACATAGACTGACCAGGTGAATCCAGGTGAAAGCTATGATCCCTTATTGATGTCACTTGTTTAATCCACTTCAATCAGTGTAGATGAAGGGGAGGGGACAGGTTAAAGAAGGATTTTCCTTGAGACAATAGCAACATGGATTGTGTATGTGTGCCATTCAGAGAGTGAATGGGCAAGACAAACGATTTAAGTGCCTTTAAAAGGGGTATGGTAGTAGGTACCAGGCACACCGGTTTGAGTGTGTCAAGAACTGCAACACTGCTGGGTTTTTCACACTCAACAGTTTCCCGTGTGTATCAAGAATGTGCATTCTGAAATTATTCAGGTCCCTGGACTTCTTCCACATGTTGTTACTTTACAACCTCATTCTAAAATGGGTTAAATAAATTATTTTCCTCATCAATCTACACACAATACCCCATAATGACAAAGCAAAAAACTGTTTTTTAGAAATGTCAGAACATTTCTTAAGAATAAAAAACAGAAATAGGTACAGGTGTATCCTGTCTTCATTGATCACCCTTGAGATGTTTCTACAACTTGATTGGAGTCCAACTGTGGTAAATTCAATTGATTGGACATGATATGGAAAGGCACACACCGGTCTATATAAGGTTGAAGGAATAGTCCAAGACAGGATTGTGTCGATGTAAAGATCTGGGGAAGGGTAGATTTTCTGCAGCATTAAAGGTCTCCAAGAACACAAAGGCCTCCATCATTCTTAAATGGAAAAAGTTTAGAACCACCAAGACTCTTCCTAGTGCTGGCCGCCTGGCCAAACTGAGCATTTGGGGGAGAAGGGCCTTGGTCAGGGAGGTGACCAAGAACCTGATGGCCACTCTGACAGAGCTCCAGAGTTCCTCTGTGGAGATGGGAGAACCTTCCAAAAGGACAACCGTCTCTGCAGCACTCCACCAAATCAGGCCTTTATGGTAGAGTGGCCAGACGGAAGTCACTCCTCAGTATATGACAGCCCGCTTGGATTTGGCCAAACGGCACCTAAAGGACTCTCAGACCATGATAAACAAGATTATCTGGTCTGATGACTGGTGCAAAGGTTCACCTTCCAACAGGACAACATCTCTAAGCCCACAGCCACAACAACGCAGGAGTCGTGGCTATGGTCATGAATGTCCTTTTGTGGCTCAGCCAGAGCCTGGACTTGAACCCGATCAAACATCTCTGGAGAGACCTGAAAATAGCTGTGCAGCAATGCTCCCCATCCAACCTGACAGAGCTTGAGAGGATCTGCAGAGAAGAATGGAAGAAACTCCCTAAATACAGGTGTGCCAAGCTTGTAGCATCATACCCAAGAAGCTGTAATCGCTGCCAAAGGTGCTTCAACAAAGTACTGAATCCTTATGGAAATGTAAAAAAAAAATGTTTTTGCTTTGTCATTATGGGGTATTGTGTGTAGATTGATGACGAGAAAACAAACAATTCAATACATTTTCAAATAAGGCTGTAATGTAACAAAATGTGGAAAAAGTCAAGGGGTCTGAAAACTTTCCGAATGCACTGTACATGTGCGTTGGAGGTTGATTGCATGTATGTGCGTACATGTCTAACATGATGTTGCAGCATGTCTGTTCATGGTGCGTAAATATGTCTTTGAGCCACCTGCAGCAGTCTCCAGGTGTACTTGTCTCCTCAGAGAAATCTCCCTAAGTGATTGACTCACATCTTGTCAGACAGCATTTCATTAAACTATTAACAATGTTAGTAACATACCCAGTCAAAGGAGCAGATTTTAGACACTGCCCCACGTATGTGGCATGCATGTAATATGCATATGTATATAATATTTACAGTGCCATAGATTTTCATGCCGATTTAAGTCAAAACTGTAACTAGGCCACTTAGGAAGATTCAATGTCGTCTTGGTAAGCAACTCCAGTGTATATTTGCCCTTGTGTTTTAGGTTATTGTCCTGCTGAAAGGTGAATGTGTCTCCCAGTGTCTGTAGGAAAGAAAACTGAACCAGGTTTTCCTCTAGGATTTTGCCTGTGCTTAGCTGTATTCCATTTTGTTTTATCCAAAAAAGACTCCCTAGTCTTTGCCAATACCAGCGTACCCATAACATGATGCAGCCACCACCATGCTTGAAAATATGAAGAGTGGTACTCTGTGATGTGTTGGATTTGCCCCCAGCAATGCTTTGTATTCAGTTGATTTCCTTGCCACAACTTTTGCAGTACTACTTTAGTGGCTTGTTGCAAACATGATGTACGTATTGGAATATTTTTATTCTGTGCAGGCTTCCTTCTTTTCACTCTGTCATTTAGGTTAGTATTGTGGAGTAACTACAATGTTGTTGATCCATCTTCAGTTCTCATATCACCACTATTAAACTCTAACTAACTGTCTTAAAATCACCATTGGCCTCATGGTGAAATCCCTGAAGTTTCCTTCCTCTCCGGCAACTGAGTTAGGAAGGACGCCTGTATCTCTGTAGTGATAATTAATAACTTTGCCGTGCTCAAAGGGATATTCAGCGTCCTTTTATTCTCTTTCTTTACACATCAACCAATCGGTGCCCTTCTTTGCAAGGCATTGAAAAAACCCTGGTCTTTGTGGTTGAATCTGTGCTTGATATTCACTGCTCGACTGAGGGAACTTTTTATTAATTTTGAACATTTTCTACAAACAAAATTCCACTGACATTATGGGGTATTGTGTGTAGACCAGTGACACAAAATATCAATTTAATCAATTTAAAATTCAGGCAGTGACACAACAAAATGTAGAAAAAGTAAAGGGGTGTGAATACTTTCTGAAGGAACTGTACATCATATATATGTAGCTGTACATCCCTTTGTACAATATATATAATTAATTCATTCTCATGGAGGTGTTGCTAAGCTTCAGCACCGGAGCGAACATGGCAGCAGTGTCTGGATTCATGTGTATGTGAGAGTGCTTGGAGGTCATATGTGTGTGTTTTCACGCATGATAAGATTGCATGTGTTCGTGCATGTGTTCGTGCATGATAAGAGTCCATGTGTTTGTGCATGATAAGAGTGCATGTGTTAGTGCATGATAAGAGTGCATGTGTTAGTGCATGATAAGAGTGCATTTGAGTGTGAGAACGTGTGTATCAATTTCCTCTCTAACCTTGCAGTGAGTTGGGGATGAGCCTGTGTCCAGATGGGGAGAGGACAGGAGCAGTCTCACTCAGCCTGAATCCCAGGCCTACAGGGCCAACAATGCCCTCACTGTCCTGCCTGCTTCAAAACAGCCCCGAAAATATTCTCCCTCTCTCCCTCTTCCCCTCTCTCCCTCTCCAAACGGATTAGCAAGCTCTGTCTCCTTTTAAACCACAGCAATTAGAGACGGCAGAATGGGACAACTTAACACGTAAACAGCATACACACTCTAACACATGCACGCCCACATCATCACACGCACATATATACAAATCAGACAGACAAACACCTGATCAGATGCACACACAAAGATGCGCGCACACACAAAACACTATGGTAACAGTCTGATCTTTCAAACCTCTTGATTACATAAAGTCAATGCATCTTTTCCTGGCTAGTTTTAACAACTGATTACCTGGTTATTTGCATGTGTAATGCATGTCAGTTAGCAAGCTCCACTGCTTGTAATCCATTCCAGCCCCCACCACCCACCCAAACTATCATGCTTTTACTGTACAAATCCTCCCCTATTCCCCAACAAATAACTTAATAAAGAAATGGTAAAGTGGATCAATCGAATGACCAAATCCAAATGATGGAAGGTAAAGAATATTACACAAGGTTAAATATTCACTGGCGCAAGACAGAATACAGTCAACACAGCATGACTTTGTAAAAAGTTCTATGCATATCAAATTCTGTTTATTGGTTGATTAACCATATAGCGAAAAGGGAGAAAACTGCTCTGTGGCAAGGATGGGTGGAACAACTGAGGTGTGTGTGTGTGTGTGTGTGAGAGAGAGAGTGAGAGTCTATATCAGTCTACTTCACACCATTAACTAGTGGAGCTAATTTTAAGTATATGGTATAAAATAATATATCATTGTATATATTATATTATTGTGAGACGATTACAATTACAGAGAAAAATAATAAGTGATTACACTTAGACACAAACTAATAATATACGTTTGTTATTCAATTTAACTATCCCCTCCAAAAGTTTGAAAAATACAACAAAAAGGGTAAAACATGCAACAAAAATACCTTCATCCCTCGGTTTGTTCATTGTAGACTCATCGTGTTTTTTTGTGAGTGGACCTAAGGTTCAGAAAAAAGGGAGGGAAAAGAGAAAAGAGAAAATTCAAAAAGATTGCACTTTGCTGAAAAAGCGAAAAACTAAAAAAGTGAACAAGAACACAAGAGGAGAAAAATGACAAAGCAGGAAGAGCAACCTCGATCTCATTTTCAAAAATCTCAGAAACAACCCGAAAGCCAAAAGTAAGAGAGCATTACAGATACAACTTGCCCTGTGGAGACAACTAGCCTGTTCCCCTGCACAATGCCTAGCCAAGAGCTGCCTGGTCAACGACCCCAGAGAACATCTCATTGTTTTTCTCTTCCCATTTATTCCCTACACGTTAGTGCTTTGTAGAGGAAAATCAATGAAGAGAATCAAGCCATCATTCTTTGCCGTCAGAAGGCAGACAGGGGAATGCCAACCCATCATGAAGCATGTGCCCACTTAGCCCCTTAGCCCAGCGCTGCAGCCCTCAGGCTAGAGGGTATCTGGGCTCTCTACACCACGTCCATGGGGACTGGTCTGCCACTATACACAACTACACTGGAGGGGATGACCAGGGACACACACGCACACTCCAGCGATGTTAATACACGTGATAAGTGGCTCTCCCTCCTCCAGTGTAACCATACAAGAAGCTGGCCAGGGAGTGGTGGTTCAGTATTTACACAGCCAAGTGAGGACGTCTGACAGGGCTCCCCTATGCCAAGGTCACAGAGGTCCACGTTCCGTTTTAATGGTGACGGCAGTTAAACGCTCCATAGGGGAAAGACAATAACGCCGCTCTCTGTAAGCCTGGCCAATATGGATCCTGTTCATTTGTTTATTGTGTCCATCTGTCAGCGGAGCGCTACATGGCCAGCCCAATCACTACACAGCTTTTATCGTCCCTCTCAATCATTGTTAGCATTTAGCACGCTAGCCTGTACACACACACACACACACACACACACACACACACACACACAGTGTGCTAATAACATAGTGCCACCTGGCTTGCTAGCTATGCTAACAACACACTCTCCCTTTATGGTGCTAACACACTCCTTACTGGGCACACAATGGTTGAATCATTTCAATGAAATTATGTCGCACCAATGTGGAATAGATGTTGAATAGACGTCTGTGTCCAGTGGGTCCTCTCTCCCTGTGTGTTGGCGATACACTCTCTCGTCTAACAGACACAGTATACTCTCTGTTGGTGAGCCAGCAGCTTTATCAGTCTCACAGTGTGCTAACTACATCTCTCCCATTGTCTTCTGATGGCTCCCTTATAAGGTGCTAACAACAGCCTCTGTCACGCTGTGCCACAAAGACAGATCTATTGGCAAAACGCATGGCCAACACTCTGCACTGCTGGACGAATGGCTGCTGGAACAGGGACACACCCAGAGCACCAGCACTGCTCTCTCTGCTCTCTCTCTGCTCTCTCTCGTCATTACTATAGTGCTTCCTCAATCCTCATATGCAAGTGCTATTTTATAAGGGGAGTGATCAATGTTGACCCGATTCCCTTCCGCCCCCAGTCCCCCTGGTGTAAGGGCAGTTCCAGTAAGGGGGTGGGGGTGGGGGTGAGGGGCGACAGGTAGACAGCCTGTAAATGGAGGGGAAGGAAGATTAGCCCCTCTGTCCAGTCAGCACTTTCCCAGCAGCACTTTAATACCACACCTAACTGCTTAATGGAGAGCACAGTGATTTCATACCTGCTCTAATACCCATTAAAAAGCTTAAGCTGCATACAGAGAGCAGCTCTGCTGAAATGGAACCCGTCTCCCTTTGAAATAGAGTGGCAGACTTCAGTTAAAGACTTTGCATGGGCGTAATGCTTCCTGGAAGCCCAATTCTGTCTCTGATGGGAGAGGAAGCTCAATCCGGGATGATTGTTGGATGTGTTTTGTTGGGATCTGTTGTGCTGTCAAAGGAGTTTTTTTTTGTCGTGTTGGAGGAGAAAATGTAATGTGCTGGAGCGCACTTTGGGACATTTTCTGCAGTGCATTTTGGGATGCGACAAGCAGGTATGATAGCGTTGTTTCCTAACAGAGACATGGCTCTGTGGGGAGAGAAACAAACAGGTTTGTCTTTGTGTTCAGCGGCGATGTCAGCATGTGCAGTGGTGCTGCATGGGGCTGTAGCTGGGGCCTTCTCTCACATCTAATTGACAGAGCCAGTTCTACGGAGTTGTCAGCTCCACGTGGACAGCCAGCCACTTAGAGTAGGAAATAGTTACAGCACCTATACGCCTGCTTCAATGGCTTGACATTGAACAAGATGTCTGAGAATGGCCAAGAACACCTTAATACACACATCCATCCTTGAAACAGTCACAAATACTCCACCGGACACACGTCATAAACACGTATACCATACTGCAGTATTTACATACGGTACATCAAATCAAAATCAAATGTATTCATATAGCCCTTCTTACATCAGCTGATATCTCAAAGTGCTGTACAGAAACCCAGCCTAAAACAGCAAGCAAGGCACGTGTAGAACACTACCTGCCTCATTTTAAAAGGGACAACCTCATTGCCACTTTCCTCATCTCTCAGCCATCAATCTCACGCCAATGAACTCATTGTTACACTTCCAGGAAAAGGATGGCGGCACAACAAGTTTGGTAAAGAACGGTAGACACCTCGTTTGTCTGCATACTACTGAGCAAGAACAGTGTTACTAGATGTGAAATCCTTCCCTTCGGTTTCTAGACAGGTCAATAAGGGCACAAATAAATTTTTCATTACGATTATTTTACCTTGGAGAATTCTTCTGCAGCTTGGCCCCTGATTCTAACACCATTTATAAAGTGAAATTGGCAGGAAGATGCAGCCAGGATCAGTCATGGAACCAAAAGAGTGAGAAAATAAAGAAAACACATCTTACGCATAATAATCAACCACACCGATGAAAAAAACACACCTAAAGAATTTTAACAAGCTTGATTTGAATATATGTGCAGTTGAAATGTAGCTGGGTCAACAGAGGAACAGAGTATCCATTTCAGCCCTTACATGTGCTCCAATTAGGAGCTGGGCAGCAGACTGACTGACACATGATGTAATGGGCTGGCGTTCAGTGAAATCCAGTGGTCCACAGATGATCATTTAGCTCAGCTCCTGTCCCCCTCCTCCCAGTCAACACTGTTTCTCCACGGTTGAGTGAGCGTGGAGCGGCCTGAACATAAGCTGCTGTCTGCTGTCCTTCTCCATTTCCCCAGTGTGTCATGACCGTACTGTGCTGTGTGTTTGACGAGGTGTGAGACACAGCATCAGGCCCTCACCGTGCTTCTCCAGCGGCTCACAGTGTTCACAGTGCCATTCCCATACCCCTCCCTCCGTCCATACCTAGCTCTGTGGCCCCCGCCTGCTGAAATACGGACGATCCGACCGTCTGGGGGAAATAGGAATGCAATGACACAGTGCTCTCGCCGAGCAGGCTGGCGGCTAATACAGTACAGGGGATTCTCCACGTGAGGAACCCAGGCACAGCTGGACTAAAAAGAGCCCCTGTGTGTGTTTGTCTCTGACATTAGGTCAGCTTTGTTTTCATTATTCTAAAAAGCAATTCAAATTTCATTGGCGTTGAGGGCGCAGCAGGCTACATAGCGGCCTGGTGGGGAAGGACATGGAACTGATTTGCATTCAGAGCCTGTGACCTCCTCTACCACAGCCCGCATAGAGAGGAGGAGGGAGGGGGGATACAAAGAGAGAGGGAGGGAGGAGCTCAGAGGCTGAGAGCAGAGGGGGTTCTGTCTGAGTATTTCCTCCTTCCACGGTACTACTCTTAAAATTGGGCAAAAGGGTGTGATGTGTGGTTTCCTCTATGGTCTGTGAGTGTTGGGTCATTCTGAGGCCTCAGATTCAGGTAGCAGATGAGGGTCCATTAGAGGGACAGTCAATAAGGGGGATACATAGAGTGGTGCACTAAACAGGCCTTGGGCGTGTGGGATATTGAACTGTGATGTGTGGAAACTGTAATAATCCATAGACCCGAAGCAAGTCAAAATATGTCAATACTGTATGAACTACATCTGATGTATGAACATGGAACATTGATATTTTGACTTTCAAGAACACTCAATTGTTTCACACACAGGAAGTAATAGATGAGGACAGCGACAGGCCTGTGTGAGCAGTGACCCCTAACAATATGTGACAGAATATGACAAGAACACAAGCCACATGTAAGAAACACACTTTCACTCACAGACAGGCACTCCTGTACCCTTGGCTATAACCAAATCACACACAATCCATTGTCCTCCCAAGCAGCATAACCCATAGCAACTTGACATAGAATATGATTTCAGCCAATCACAAGCCAATCGCAGGCTTCCCAATTACAGTAATCTCCCCTTCTCTCCAGTACTTAGACAGTATTTAGAAAAGATTTACAACATAACTCACTACCCTATTCATACACTATTTAGTGTTCAAGGTGCTGCCTCACTTGATTAAACGCAATTAATCAACAGGATGAAAAATGTCTGTTGGCCAGGTCGAGCTAGAATCCAGCAGTGTTTCTGGTGCCCCTCGTTTCCCATCCCAGCCCAAAGCTCACTTTCAAAGGCATCCCTCTTTTGTGTACATGGAATTAGATAAACCTTCAGTTTCTGGGCTAATTAGCTGTGGAGTTGTGCACTAGGCAGGAGCTAGCAGAGGTGCGACTGCTACAATACAGTACACAACGATGTCTCATTTCCCCCGAAGAACAATCCTGATCCAATTTTCACCAGATCAAGGGCTGCTGCGATAGCAAAAATAGAATAATTTGTTTGAGGTTTGTTCTTGCATCAGAGGCAATTCACACGGTAGTTCTTCTGCAGTGTCAATTGTTATTTATTCATTTATTTATACATTCATATCAGTTTCCCCTCCCCCACCAATCATCATCACCCAACCAGTCTTCATGTGTATTATACTCTGAAGCTTGAAATGACTCTTGAGCACGTACCATCTTTCTGTTTGGCTGTGGAACATATTGATCGGATTAAAACGGAAATTAATTTGGAACACTGCCAAGACGTGGCCTGGTGGATTGTGATGTCACATCCTTCGCAGTGTATTGCTGCTGAGTAGACATCACAATGGGATTGCAAACACTCAAACTCTCTGTTACAACGCCTCATACACAGTGAAATATGCATGTCGGCTAAATGTAGACTGCAGCCTAAGCCCATTACATCTAGTATACTGTGTGAGCTGGGTTTTGACATATCATGGGGTGAAGCAAAGCCCAATATGTTACTACAGTAACACTATAGAGCCTAGACATTTACTTAGGTCTATAAAAAGCGTCTCTATTGTGAGGTCAGTGTTACAGTACAGGGGGATTGACATACTGCAATTCTGTGTGGAGTCAGTACTGTGTGTGTGTGTATATACATGTATATACACATACTGTGTGCGTGTTTGTGAATGTGGCTTATGTTAAACACTACCTGCTAATTAGCTTTACTGAATACTGAACAATCTTTGAAGAAAAATCCTTTCCTTTCCAAATGTGTTTAATTGGTCCTGATGGAAGAGAATATTGAAGTTACACTGTTATGCTCCATTATGCTTTTAGTAAGTCAAAATAAATCAATGCTTGGACAACTAATCAACTACAAGGGGGCAGAGCCTGTCAAAAGAAAATAGTACAACACTTTGTTTATCCCTCTCCTTAAAGCCAATCCAGAGTCTGTACTTCAACCCAACAGCAGCCCAAACTCTGGTTTGGGCTATGCTACGGTATATCAATAATACAAATGTTAAAAAAACATGAAACAGCAGGAAATCTTACAGACTGTGCCTTTAAGTTATTACGTCAATCTTCAGCAGTAGATTTCTGTCAAATAGAATATAATCAGAGATCAGCAGACCCCCGTCAGAACACTGCTTGATGCAGATGGAAGCAGGCTGATCTGCTAAGGCAAGCACTTCTTACTGACATGATTGGTTCGTGGCAGATAGTGGGAACCAACGAGGCTAGGATTCTCAGGCCCTCTATTGCAGTGATGCTTTGGGTCAACCAATTATGACAAGCTAATGTATAGAGGTTGACCTCCATGACAACCAAGGAGATGAGCTATCATCTGCAGCATATGAAGTCTCTCAACCTGATCATGGGTGCACTGTGCTTACTGGTTACTGAGCTGAGCATGTTAACATGTCATACCTACATTATCATCTTCAGGAAAGGAATTTAACTTCGGAGTGTATGTGTGTGTGTGTATTGGTGTGCTGGTCTTGAAAATAATTAAATATGAGTGCTATAAATGGCTTAACCCCAAACGGACTGGTAACACTGCCTGAAATCTGATTATAGCTAATGCTCAACTCCAATGAGATTCAGTACACAAAGGATTTCAGGAGCACAGCTGAAATTCTCAGAACCGAATGCCCTTGATACAAGCAAGCCCACTGGGCAGCCTAAAATGGAGATACAAATTCCGTATATGTAAATGCTAAACCTAGAAGTCTCACAAGTATGTGCACAATATTGTTTTCCCGAGCACACAGCGAGGAAACAAACACAGCCCAGTTGGGTCAGACAATAGAGATGATCTGGTGTAAACATACAATTCATCAATTTGCTTCATTAGAGGGACATGTTTTTTTTACTGTGGTCTAGATTTTCGGTTGTCCCTCGCCAAGAACTCATGTTCATTTTACGTTTATCTAGTACATTTTTGCCATTGACATGTCTCAATCCTCAAGCCATGGGTAAATATACTTCCTCAACAAATGTGGACACACAGTGAGGGAGTAGCATAGCTAACAAACACTGACCTTTTGACCGAGCCGACCCTTCAACAAAGTGATGGGGGTTTGACAGTTATGTATCATTTTGGAGGATGTTATATCAATAGTTTGGACTCCAAGGTTGTTGTTTTTTGTTGCTAGCTGGCTCTAGTCGGCTGTACCTGTGCCAAGACTCCAGTATTTTTCATCCTATAGCGTGTTATCCATCTTCTTTTTAAACAGTGAGCCAACATGTTTTGAGCACTTTTATGGTTGGCCAACACTCCTTTTCTCATGCTCCCTCTCATCTCTCTGCAGCAGACATATAGTGAGAAACATGTTTGGAACGTCAAATCACAATACATATAGAATCGTGAAAATCTCAATAAATATCGTAAGTATAGTGTATATTGATTGACACATTGCTTGATGTGTATTGATGAGTATAAAGGGCTCATTTGTGAAAGAGACCTTGGTCTCGGCATGACTCCCTGTTAAAATAAATAGAATATCCTATTGTGAGGTCCTGGGCAATTTCCAGCTCTTACTATACACTGAAGCTAAAAATCCCTCTGACAGGACTAGCGTACAGTAAGCATATCAAGGAAACCTTGCCTGAACAACAGACTAAACAGTAATCGAGGCTGACATGAGTGTAAGTGCTGCTATTCTTTGGTAATCTCATGGGTGTCTATTGGCTCAGCTTAAGAGCCCTTGTGTCTCTGATTACAATCTCCTGAAAGAATGATCCAAATGATACCACTCTATAAAGATGCTTCAATAGCGTTCCCTCTTGCTGGGACCAAATAACAGTTGCACTGTGACATAAAAAGGCTGAGGAGGATGACGCATGCAATGCATCCTGGTCATTTTCACACTACCGTCTTACTCTGGAGTGAGATAGCCAAGAAGGACCTGCTTCTCAACCGGAGACGAAACAAACACAAGGTTAGTAGTGATCGGTGTAAATGTGGTATCTTACTGCTAACCTTAAGTTAACCTAACCTACTCCACACCAGTTAGAACAGGATGTGAATGAACTATCTGACCAAAACTGAGGAGATCTCTTCATCCCCAGCAGTAGAAACCCTAGACAGTCTGTCCTAGCCTGAGCCTGCCTGACTGGAAGTTTACTCTGGCCTGATAGATGGAACAGGAGCTGGACTCACCATCCTCAGTGGGCACGTAGACATTGAGGTACAGACAGTCCTCACTCTGGTTCTGAACGTAGCCTGCTGCAGCATCCAGGTTGTCAGTGAACCACACCGGCAGCATAATCTCAGGCAGCACCCCGTGTACGTTCTGCGGGCATACAGGGGCAAACTGGGTGGCGTTGCGAATCTCCTGCCAGGAACCTGGTGCCTCAGGGGGCTGGAAGCGACGCTCGCCAATGGGCGGGGTGGCATAGGGCACGCCCAGGTAGTGCTCCACGGGCCCCAGGATCTCGTTGTTGAGCTCCTTCCTGACGCCGCGCAGCTTGCCATAGCCCGTGGTGACCATGGGGTGTTTCCCGCTGAGGTCGGCCCGCTGACAGGAAGACAGGGTCAGGCAGAGGGCCAGGCTCAGGAGACACACCAGACACGGGTCAGACATCCTGCGGGGGCTGGAGCGCCGCGTCCCACCAGAACCCTGCCGTCTGGGACCACTCTCTGAGAAGAAGGACATGTCCTTCAGTCTTCTGGCCAGAAAAACAAATTATGACCAAGAGTTCACTCGTGGGCAGAAATGGGTATAGAAAGGACCTCCAAATAACCTAAAATTAGTAGGTTATTGGAGATACTGGGATAAATAAGGTATTGGGAGGGGTGGGGGGGTGGGGTGGGGTGGGGGGTGGGGGGGGGGGGGGGGGTGGGGGGTGGTCAGAAGCAGAGGTGCAGAGTGCGTCTTCCTAGCATGGTGTGAGAAGTGAGAGAGCAGGTGTAGAGATGGGGATGGACGGGGGGCATCCTCAGCTAGACTGTCTGCTCTGGTCCATTCTCCTGAGAGCTCCAGATAGGCCAGCTGCAGACTGACAGCTCCCACGGCCAACACGCCACACCTGGGTACACACAAGGGTCAGAGGTCATGTTTCATTAGTGGGTCTGTGTTTCGAGAGACACACACACACACACACACACACACACACGAGTCATTAACTATAGCCGTTTTTAGTATTATGTAAAAACGGCAGTCCTACATCAGTTACATATGCACGTAAGATTTGCATTACATCGTGTACATTGTGCACTTGAGCTGACAGAACTAAGACATGTTCCCATTCACATGTTCACATCTTGGATACTGTATATCCATCCATGCTACGGTACTTTGAAGTGTAAAATGCTCTCCATGTAATCGACTTGACTCCTCAGAGAACACAACAGCAATAAAAGCCCATTGACACATCAATCAGGAAGCCTAAAAAAAGCGTGACACCTCTCTCCCCCTCCCTCCGGTGCGTCTATGTTGGCTTCCCCCTCACAGCTTTGTTTAGTTGGTTCCTGCCTTCTCATGGTTCCACTCGAATGGGCGGCGCTAATCTGGCCCTGGCTTTGGGAGATGGAGCCGTTTAGGCGTGATAAAGGCTTTATGAGGCTAGCGCTCACTGTCTGCTGAATACCTCCCACCCCACCCCCACACCGCCCCTCACCTCCCCTGCTGCAGCCACTCCACCTGATGACAGACTAACACGCTACAGTGATGGCATATGATGCTACAACACACTATGACAAGACAAGGATGTGAGCCCTATCAGGCTGAGGGAAAGGAGAAAGGAGCTAGCTAGCTGCCTGTAAAGACAACAATTTGGGGCGGCAGGGTAGCCTAGTGGTTAGAGCGTTGGACTAGTAACCAAAAGGTTGCAAGTTCATATCCCCAAGCTGACAAGTTACAAATCTGTTGTTCTGCCCCTGAACAGGCAGTTAACTTCCTAGGCCGTCATTGAAAATAAGAATTTGTTCTTAACTGACTTGCATAGTTAAATAAAGGTAAATTAACATATATATATATCCCTGACTCCATTTTAAGACCGGCAGGCTAGGCTGTCTGTAAATGTCATGGAAGTGACACAGCTATACTGAATGGATGTTATTGACTATGCTGTAGCCTACACATTCAACTGAGTCACTATTAAAACATTCCCAATGCATGATGCTGCCACCGCCATGCTTCACCGTAAGGATGATGCCAAGTTTCCTCCAGACATGACGCTTGGAATTCAGGCCAAATAGGTCTTGGTTTTCATCAGACCAGTCCTTTAGGTGGGCTGTCACTTTTACTAAAAGTGGCATACGTCTGGCCACTTTACCATAAAGGCCTGATTGGTGGAGTACTGCAGAGATGGTTGTCCTTCTGAAAGGTTCTCCCATCTCCACAGAGGCACTCAAGAGCTTTGTCAGAGCGACCATCAGGTTCTTGGTTACCTCCCTGACCAAGGCCCTTCTCCCCCGATTGCTCAGTTAGGACGGGCGGACAGCTCTAGGAAGAGTCTTGGTGGTTCCAAACTTCTTCCATTTAAGAATGATGGAGGCCACTTTGTTCTTGGGGACCTTTAATGTTGCAGAAATGTTTTGTTACCGTTCTCTAGATCTGTGTCTTGATACAATCCTGTCTCGGAGCTCTACGGACAATTCCTTCGACCTCATGGCTTGGTTTTTGCTCTGACATGCACTGCTCAAAAAAATAAAGGGAACACTTAAACAACACAATGTAACTCCAAGTCAATCACACTTCTGTGAAATCAAACTGTCCACTTAGGAAGCAACACTGATTGACAATACATTTCACATGCTGTTGTGCAAATGGAATAGACAACAGGTGGAAATTATAGGCAATTAGCAAGACACCCCCAATAAAGGAGTGGTTCTGCAGGTGGTGATCACAGACCACTTCTCAGTTCCTATGCTTCCTGGCTGATGTTTTGGTCACTTTTGAATGCTGGCGGTGCTTTCACTCTAGTGGTAGCATGAGACGGAGTCTACAACCCTGGCTCAGGTAGTGCAGCTCATCCAGGATGGCACATCAATGCGAGCTGTGGCAAGAAGGTTTGCTGTGTCTGTCAGCGTAGTGTCCAGAGCATGGAGGCGCAACCAGGAGACAGGCCAGTACATCAGGAGACGTGGAGGAGGCCGTAGGAGGTCAATAACCCAGCAGCAGGACCGCTACCTCCGCCTTTGTGCAAGGAGGAGCAGGAGGAGCACTGACAGAGCCCTGCAAAATGACCTCCAGCAGGCCACAAATGTGCATGTGTCTGCTCAAACGGTCAGAAAAGACTCCATGAGGGTGGTATGAGGGTCCGACGTCCACAGGTGGGGGTTGTGCTTACAGCCCAACACTGTGCAGGACGTTTGACATTTGCCAGAGAATACCAAGATTGGCAAATTCGCCACTGGCGCCCTGTGCTCTTCACAGATGAAAGCAGGTTCAGACTGAGCACATGTGACAGACGTGACAGAGTCTGGAGACGCCGTGGAGAACGTTCTGCTGCCTGCCACATCCTCCAGCATGACCGGTTTGGCGGTGGGTCAGTCATGGTGTGGGGTGGCATTTCTTTGGGGGGGGCCGCACAGCCCTCCATGTGCTCGCCAGAGGTAGCCTGATTGCCATTAGGTACCGAGATGAGATCCTCAGACCCCTTGTGAGACCATATGCTGGTGCGGTTGGCCCTGGGTTCCACCTAATGCAAGACAATGCTAGACCTCATGTGGCTGGAGTGTGTCAGCAGTTCCTGCAAGAGGAAGGCATTGATGCTATGGACTGGCCTGCCCGTTCCCCAGACCTGAATCCAATTGAGCACATCTGGGACATCATGTCTCGCTCCATCCACCAACGCCACGTTGCACCACAGACTGTCCAGGAGTTGGCGCATGCTTTAGTCCAGGTCTGGGAGGAGATCCCTCAGGAGACCATCCGCCACCTCATCAGGAACATGCCCAGGCGTTGTAGGGAGGTCATACAGGCACGTGGAGGCCACACACACTACTGAGCCTCATTTTGACTTGTTTTAAGGACATTACATCAAAGTTGGATCAGCCTGTAGTGTGGTTTTCCACTTTAATTTTGACTCCAAATTCAGACCTCCATGGGTTGATAAATGTGATTATGTTGTCAGCACATTCAACTATGTAAAGAAAAAAAGTATTTAATAAGAATATTTCATTCATTCAGATCTAGGATGTGTTATTTTAGTGTTCCCTTTATTTTTTTGAGCAGTGTATATACAGGTGTGTGCCTTTCCAAAGCATGTCCAATCAATTGAATTTACCACAGGTGGACTCTAATCAAGTTGTAAAAACATCAAGGAGGATCAATGGAAACAGGATACACCTGAGTTCAATTGCAAGTCTCATAGCAAAGGGTCTGAATACTTATGTAAACAAGGAATGCGTTTTTTAATTTTTTTTTTATACATTTGCAACATTTCTAAAAAAACAGATTTTCGCAATGTCATTATGAGGTATTGTGCGTAGTTTCATGAGTCATTTACATATTTAATCCATTTTAGAATAAGGCTGTAACGTAACAAAATGTGAAAAAAGTCAAGGGGTCTGAATAGTTTCCGAATGCTACAACCATCCCAGCTCTGCAGATTGTGCTGTAAAGAGACAGAATCATTAGATCATTTGTTTTGGTACTGTCAATATGTAGCTTGTATTTGGTCACAGGTTCAAGGCTAAAGAATTGCAATATTTACCTTGCGCTAACTCTGCAAATAGCACTGCTGGGTGATAATAATCTTAGCAAAAATGTGTATCTGTAGAAACTATGAGAACAGAAAGGTTCAGAACTTTTGTGAAACAGCACTGTTGAAGAATATATGGTAATTAGAAATCAAAACTGGATGG